>NC_060215.1:5303055-5616527 GCF_021130785.1 Homalodisca vitripennis | reverse complement strand
ACAAACATAATCAATCATTTTGTTAGAAACCTTCATGCATTATGGAAACCAGTGAAAATATATGCACCTTATATGAAACAACGTAAATGGACGTCTACAGCAATGTGAAAGTTGATGAAAAGTAACTACCGAATAATCACTGACATTTAAAAATATATAACAAAAATTAAACAGGATGTATATGTTTGTAAACGTTCATAAAAATATTTGAGATTATTATTTGTAAAAAAAATTGTAAGTTTTATGACACCATTGATGTCTAATAGGCAGCATGGGTTTCAAGCTAAGAAATCAATTGTTACAAATTTGCTGAATTTTACGGAATATGTCTTATTTCAAATGGATAATAACTCCTCAGGTAGATGTAATATTTACAGATTTAACTAAGGCGTTTGATAGAGTAGATCACAGTTTAATTTTAAGTAAAATGCATAATTTAGGTTTCTCGTCTAAGTTGGTAAATTTTTCTAATAGGTTACAATATGTTTCTTATATGGGGCACAATTCTAGTCAATATTTAGTAACTTCAGGGGTTCCTCAGGGGTCAAACTTGGGCCCAGTACTTTTTAATTGGTTTATCAATGATATTGTTAACTGCACAAAAATTCACAAATTTTACTGTACGCAGATGACCTTAAACTTTATAAAGTAGTCAATAGCCATCAGGATTCCAACGCATTACAGGGGATTTGGATGCAATTGTAGATTGGACTAGTAAATATAAGATCTTTTTTAATATTAGTAAGTGCAAAGTAATGTCATTCACAAGGAAAAAGATATCAATTTCGAATAACTATGCCATAAATGGTAGTAATCTTGAAAGGGTATTTTAATTTAAGGATTTAGGCGTAATTTTTGATCCTACTTTAACTTTCAATCCTCATATCTCATATATTGTAAATAAGGCCTACAAAAACTTGGGATTTATTATTAGACAGTCTTCAAATTTTCATTCAATTTCAACCTTAAAAACATTGTATATATCACTTGTCCGATCAAATTTAGAATTTGCCAATATAATATGAAATCCTTATTTTTGCTAATCGCATTAATTTAATTGAAAAGGTACAAAAAAGGTTTTTACGATATTTATATTTTAAAGAAACTGGTCACTTTACCTTCGATATTTCATACAATCGACTTTTAAGCATTTATGAAATGGAAAGTCTTCAAAAACGTAGAAAATTAGCGAATTTACTTTTTCTTTTTAAATTGCTGAGAGGTGAAGTAATGGATTCATTTTGCTTGTCAAAAATTAATTTTTACACTTCATCATTTTATAATAGATCCCAAAATTTGTTTCACATTAATTTTTCTCGTACAATGGCACATTTTCCATCACCTTTGAATACAATGATGAGATTGCATAATTCTTTGCCTGGGGAGGTTGATATATTTTTACATAATATTAATCAATACAAAAGACTTTGTCAGAGGGATATAAACTGAGCTAGACAATCTAATACCTTACATACACACATTTCAACAAATTACTACACTACCAATATTTTATATTAAGATGTTTATACGTGATTAAAAACGCACACGCGCGCGCACACACACACACACACACACACGTTCTTTTTGTTATGGCTTATCTTGACTTTGTTAATATTTATGATTATTTATTATTGTTGTTATTTTGTTTATAATTTTACTATAGTTACGTTGTTTTATATATATATATATATATATATATATATATATATATATATGTATCTGTTATTTATCTTTAGGCTTAATTATCTATTTAATGGAACTATTTTGGTGGAACACTGGACTGGATTGAATTTATTTGAATGTGTGAATATTATTGCATGTCATCTTGATTTAAACATGCACAATGTAATTGGGTGTGTAACCTGTATTATTGCATGTAAATAAAATAAATAAACTGTTTACTAACTTTTGTAAACTCTACATATTAACTCAGGATTTCAAATATTAATCTTTCAAAATATCCAACTTCTTACATTCAGGAATTTTGACGGACTCGTTCTTGCTGAAGAAATGAAGATCTACTGACTCCATTTAAAAATCTGTGTTATAATCCTGAATTAAGGAGCAAATGTTTTCACTGAGTTGAATATTAACATTTTTGAGGCCTTTTTCATTTTTAATAATGTTTTGACATATAATAAATTTATTTATATATTTTATAAAAGATGAAGTGTTGTATATTATAGCTTCTATAAATGATAAATAAAATTTATTTCAGTTGTAAATTATGTACAATTGTATATTAAGTTTCATTTAACATGTCATACCAAGCAAAGTTAACAATTTATGTTTTGAAGAGAAATGTTTTGTGGTTTCATAATGCATTTGACCACGACCGATAAATGTACTAAACCAGTGCAATACATTTAATGAGGATTTTTTAAGCAAATTTTATTGAAGCACCGTGTCACTGTTTGTTTAAGGGCTCTTTAGAATATATTTGGACTTGGTTAAAATAAACCGTGAAAAATTAAATAACATAAGGAAAATAACTTTTTTAAATAAATTATACAAGTAATTTAATATTAAGTTAAAATGTATTTAAAAGTAAAACTTTTGCGTTACGTTTAAAACTTACGCGTATTTACTTTTCTTCCTTTTGATGTGTTACATCGGCGTAGATCATACTGACTAACCAAATGAAAAACCCGACCATAAATATGACAAACACAATTGTGTCAGCGTTTACATTCATATTTATGTTCTTCTTCTTCTTTCTTCTTCTTCTTGTGTAGTCATAGCAATATGGTTGCGACCACGCTTAGGAAGAACAGGGGAATTTGGAGGTACAGTATATCGGTTGTTGTGTCGAGCTTCTTCATCATCTTCTCTGTCAAGAAGCTCACCTTGTGGAGCAAGGAATGACTGTTCTTCATTTTCATCAAGGAACTCATCTTGGGGGACTACCTCTGACTTGTCAGAGTTTAAATTGTAGTTATTAAACTCATCATACTGGTTTGAATCACTAAACAAATCCTCGCTATCAGACATAGAACTCGGAACCTAAAACACAAAACATAAAGTACATTTCTAAATCGAAAACATGTTACAATAATTTGTTGTAACTTCCTGTTACTATTTCCAGTCTCATTATTCATTGTGGGATTGGCAACAACATGATGTGTGTTGTGATTGGCATCAATTTCAAAAGTAAAAACGTATTATTTGTATATACAGTAATAACTCATTTGTTTTTTAGTGACTCTGAATGTAGTTTTCATTTTTATACATGACAAACTTATATATTTGCATTGAATTCTGAATGAGATACATTTCAAGAGACATCCTAAACCTCACATTATGGTAATCTAAAATATGAGTATATGTTCTTCGCCATTCCCTATGCACCAGATGATACATTGCATTCTTTAATTCATCTTTATAATACTTCAGATTACCACAATAATATCATGGGGAAAACACAGACCAAAATAATAGTTTGAATCTTTGTAAATAAGTGTATAATAATTAATAACTTATAATAACTAAGTGATAGTGACTAATGCTAATTAACTAAAGGGAAAATCATCTGTATTAGTTGAGTTCTTACAACAAAGGTTAAATTTACTCTTGTTGGAATATTTTATTTTTTAAGGCCTGTATTACGACTTGATGAAATACTGCACTAGGGATAACATCAATTTACTAATTTTTTTATTTTTCTGAACGTAATCATCAAAATAATCAGGGAGACGATGCGGTGGAAGTCGTAGTAGATTGACTATACTTTACAATTACTGCCATATTTGCTGTGAGCAATTAATTCATACAAAGTCCTAAAGCAATCTATGAAAAATTTATAACTAACGCTAAACATTTAAAAATTATTAATTTCAATATACGCCGATATTTTAAAAAAAACGTAGGTATTTTATGAATTGGTATTGACATCTTAAATATTAAATTTGACATTAATATTCCTCACTGAAGCATTATGATATTTATAGCTAACAAAGAATGTTATTGGAAGTCTCGGAGTGGTTATTTACTTGAGTACTGAACTACGCATTACTTGAAACTACAGATTACTCTGGTGAAGTGATAGGACTAAAACTGAACTTTGGAAACTGACAGGCGACCTTACCGGCGGTGAACACCGGCAGGTCGATGAACTGCAACTAGTTTCTACACGACTTACAACAATAATATTATAATAAACAACGATAACAAGGTTGAGGTTAAGTGGTGGGGGGGTGGGGGGGGGGGGGGGTGGGGGGGGGGGGGGGTGGGGGGGGGGGGGGGTGGGGGGGGGGGGGGGTGGGGGGGGGGGGGGGTGGGGGGGGGGGATTTGTAAATAACCTATGTGTATATTTGCTCAACCAGAGTTACTCTAATTCGCATAAAAACATAAAGAATATAAATAGTTGCTATAAGTTGGTCTCCAGGTAGTCTTTACCTGTAAAGAAAGCAAAGGAATTTAAGATACCATATAGGACTGTCTTTAAAATGGTGTTGTGGGGCAACATTAAAAAATGCTCAAGACAAAGAGAGTCCACTTCACGTGCTGTAGCCATCAGTCACTCAGGAATAATGATTCAAAATAATACATCTGTCAATAATCAAAATATAGTTGCTTTATAATATGTATTACGAATTTTATTTTACAAATTTTAATTAACAATTCATCTTAATTTCCTAAAATAGACGTTCATTGTGAACAACAATTATGTAAATAAGTAATAAGATATGTTAAAACAATAATACAATCCATTCTATAAACTTTAAATTTAAAAAAGTTTGAATAACATTTTGGAGCCATTATGACGAATTACTAAAGTACTGTTAATTTGTTACTGTTACTATATATAACATTTATTTATTATTATTTTTTTTTTTTTAAAGGGGAGGCCGATCCCCTTTTAAGCCTTATTCTGTCCGCCCTCATGGGCCACTGGCCTGTGCGAGGATCTTATCAAACAGAATAAGGGGGAGAGTCGACACAATACAAGGTCAATGGTACTGATAAAAAGTGCAATGGTCACAGACAGGATTTGAACCTGCGTTATCTCTAACTCAGGCCCAAAGTCCAACGACTTAGACCGCTCGGCCATCGGCACTCCCAATTTATCTCCACTCTCCATTTATGGTTATCAGGTTTTATATTTCACCATTCTGTATATCAGTTTAAGTTTAATGATACTAGTTTAATAATAATAATCAGTTAGTATTTAATAATACTTTTATGTTAATAAAAATGGTTTTTATGCTAAATATTATAAACAGAATCAATCCAGTGGCCGTCACTCCCATGACAATGGTCGGTTAGCAACTAACGCTCAGCGACAAGGCTCATAAAGTCTACGGCAGGTCGCGATTCTATTTGACTACCTCAACCTCATTCCCTTGGCCTGTTTTTTCTATATTAATTGTGCTCGTTAATTGATTGCCTCACGAATCCAGTGATTACACTTCCAAAAAAGGCACAGAAAATTGTTACAGCAAAGTTATAATTATTGATTTATGTAAACGTAAATAGAAAATTCATATTTTATTTACTCAATCTTCTTTATAGGAATATATGCTTCTAAATGCATTTATTTCTTTACATTGTTTTGGATAGGTAGGTTTAAGAGGACCTGTTTTAAAAAAATGTATTAAATTTATCACTGATACCCAGGGGTGCCAGGTAACCTAAAGTTAAAGCAACTTAGGAAACGCACCAGATTATTTTCAAGTGTGTTAATATTATTATCACGTTTCAAAATACATTGTATCAAATATGTTTCACTATATATATATATGTATGTATATATATATATATATATATTATATATATATATTGATAATCATTATAAAACATGAAGATTTTGGAGAAAGAAATGTTATAATTACATCAAACTATGACAACCCACCAAGTGAAGAGGATTGACATTCCAGTTGAATCTCACGAACTATCCCTTTACAATGAAGAGATTTGAAGTATTTCGTGAATTTTTTTTATTTTATTTCAATTATACAGTATTAGCCAAAATAAACAGTACTGAAATGGTAATATTTTATTATAGTAAACACAGTTACATTTAATATAGATTTTACCAATAAATACAAGTCAAAGGAAGCAAAATCGGTTAAACTCAGGTATTAACATTTTCAATATGATCCCCGTTCAGTTTTAGGCAACACTCGTACCGTTCTTGTAGTTTTGCATCATTTTTATGAATAGGGATTGTTCTAATCTCCTTAATAAACATGGTTATGTTTTCTTTGAGTTGACCGATGGTAGATGGTGGGTCCTCGCGGAAAATATTTTCTTTCAAAATTCCCCTGACGGAAGGCGTCCGGTGTTGTAAGATTGGAGAGTGGGCCGAGTAAGGAAAGTTTCTAATGGAGATGAGACGGTTTCCAAAGGTTTGTTGGAGGAAAGCAATGTTGTTAACGGCAGTGTGACTGGTTTGCGCCATCTTTCTGGAACCACTGTGAATTTAACAGCAGGTTTCGTGCAAGACAAAATTTTCCTGAGGTCTCTCACAAAAAGATCAAGAATGTCCCTATATCTTCTCAAAAAAAAACTCAACAAACAGAAAAAAAACAAACTTTGGAGAAGTACAGTCAGCTCTCAAATGAACAATTTGGGTTCAGAAAGGGCAAATCGACGACAGACGCAGTAGTGAGTCTTGTCGATATGATTGTAGAGGGAATAGAATGTCGGAACCACCCAATGAGTGTGTTCTTAGACTTTTCCAAAGCATTCGGACTGCGTTGACCATATAGCATACTGCTCGACAGACTTGGGCCCCATGGCATCAGAGGCGTGCCCCCTTAAATGGCTTTAGCTAATTTCTAAGTCATAGATCCCAAGTTGTCCAAATATCAAATCAATCGTCAAAACCAATAGAACTGAGGTACGGTGTTCCCCAGGGATCCATTCTCAGTCCTGTGCTTTTCCTGCTTTTATGTCAACGACATAGGATCATCACTTTCTGCATGGAGGACTAGTGCAGTATACTGATGATACGGCTCTCTGTTTTAGTGCAAGATCAAGTGAAGTGTTGGAACAAGAGGCCTTTGTTGACATCAATAACTGTGTACAATACTTCCAAAGCCTCAATTTCACAATAAACACCTCCAAAATTTAAGCTTTGCGCGATGTAGGCAACCATTGTGGATCTGCCGTCTTCTTAGCTGATTCCACACTGGAAGAAGTCCTATCTTCAAAATTTCTAAGAATACACCTTGATCGATGGTTAACTTGGAATGGAACACATCAATCATGTTTGCGCAAAAATTTTCTTAGGCATTTATGTCTTGAGATCCTTAGCAAAATACTGCCCAAGTCAGGTACTGATAACGGCGTATTATGGCTTAATTTACCCCCATTTGTCTTACGGAGTGGTCCTGTGGGGAGCGTGCGCAAGCTCTCAGTTTTCAGAGAGCATTCAAACTCCAAAAAGAAACTATTCGAATAATTGCAAAAATATAATTCAGAGAATCGTGCAGGCAAGCTTTTAAGGAATTACAGCTGTTAACTCTCCCGTGTCTGTACATTTTAGAAAACCACATTGTTTTGTATGTATAAGTGTGCCTTAACCAGAGGCCGAGACATACATACGCATGAGACACGAGGTAGAGAATTACTACGAACTGGCAAGCCACAGAACAGTGGTTTTTGAAACACCTGCCCTCACAGGCAGGTGATAATTTTATTAACAGACTGTCAAATTCAATAAAAAATTCCCTAACGCCCAGGGCGTTCAAAAGGCGCCTTAAACACATCTTGGTGTCACAAGCATTTTATAGTGCAGGGGAGTTTTTAGAATTTAACTGGGAGACCGCCCAATTACACGACTGATTCTGCTGTTTTAAAGTGGGATATATTGGCGAAGGATGAAAACGAGCATAAGTGTAAAATTGTATGTGTAAATGAGAATTTTGTGAATGTAAGAAATTTTAGATTACAATTTTTGACATTTGCTATACATTGTAATATTGTCGCTGCGATAAAGCTGATTTGATTTCAGTCCGAGTTTACATGTAAAAAAGGATGGCAGTTGTCAATTGGTAACAAAGGGCTGTCACATTGACTGACTGACAAATGTATAACATTACTAACAACCAGACAAGCGTTCAGAATATTATCATGCGACTTAAGATTAAACAATGTCACGAAGTTAAATAAATCTCTAAACCGAAACGCTGCCCAACAGCATATTGTAGTTCAATCCATTAATTTCGGGAATAGGTTATTAATTATAATAACGTAGGATCAATAAGTTTATAAACATAAAATTATTAACGAAATTGTCAAACAATATAAAGTAATCGTCGTATAGAGTTCGAGGACTGTTGGGAGGGAAATACACAACTTTTAAACGTACTGTTAAGTCTGAGTCAGGCGCGCGCATCTACAGTAAAGACACAATAGAGTTATTGAGCGAACAGCTGCTTTTATATATATTATTTATATATATATTAATTTATATAAATTATTTTTGAACCTATTGTTTTGGGCATCTGTCACTTATATGTCGCTTAAAATGTTGCTTATTTTTATTAATAACTATTTCATATTTCACTATTCATTATTTTAACACGTTTTTGCAAGTGAGAGAAAGGCCAAAATACGTTACAAATAAACCATATTTTCAAAAAGAAGACCTTACCCTCATCACTAGCTGTCGGCTTGTCTCGATTTTACCAATTCAGTTTTTTAAACAAAGACAACTCTAGTGGGCAATTCAGCTTCAGAAATGGTCAACCGACAATAGATGCTATATTTATGAGTCTTGCCTATATCATCGTAGAGGATTGTAATGTCAAAATCACACTTCAAGTGTGTTTCTAGACTTGTCAACACTGCTACACGGGAGAATCGTGCAGTATGCTGGTGATACGACTCGTTGTTTCGAAGAAAATTCTAAATAAGTTTTGGAACAAATACGTTTTGTTGGAATCAAAAAATGTGTCCAAAGCTTTAGCAGTCCCTCGTGTTTTGAATTTTGCTTTAAGCTCAGTATACTTCGAGTATGTCCCTATTTTTGTTTCGGTGGATAAAATACAAGAAGAAATCTAATCCACCGGAACTTATCTTGATCAAGGTTTGAAATGGAATGTTAACATCACCTTTGCTCAAAATTAGCCTCTGGAAATTACGTCTTGAGGCCAATAATCAAATAAATTTTGACGAAATGAACACCACCAAAACGGTAGATGCCTTTAGTTTCACACTTGTACATGTCACACCCCATTGAGGGCACATTTAGAGAGAGAGAAAAGTGTTTGTAAAACTTAAAGGCAAGATAAAGTCCATAACTGCATCTTACTGAACGTTGAATTGCATGAGTGTCTGTGTTCCAAATTAGCAATTGTGATTTGCGGCCGAGATGCTTTAAGGCATTAAGTCCCTGTAACAGCGCTCCTCAATGTCATCCCTGGGACCAATGTAGGTAAACTATAGTACGCCGTATCCTCTAGGGTCTCATTATCACTACTTCAGAGCGCAGTATTAAACAAATTGTGTGAACATCACAAGTCGAAACTTAATCACGATGTACTCCTAGGAATTTATCTATATGGACTTTCAATATGACGTCTGCACCGCAGTCAAGATATAAAGAGCGCAGAAAAATCGATAATATTTGTTTTTGAAATGTAGGTTTTTAAATTAATCTGGTTGAATTACTGAAACCAACAATTTAAATCCTCAAATACACGTTTATTTATTAGAGCTGACTTTTTACTGACACGGAGAGTCGTTTCATATGCGTTCATTAAGACTTTCAGAACTGTCGAGACGAACCAATGTAGTTGACGTATACAAAAAAACTGAGTTGGGCTGAAAATGGATTCCTATGGGACCTCATATAGTAACACGGCTGGATTTGAAAACTTTTAAATATGTATGAGTTCTGCTACTTGAAAATACTGGAACCGTTGAAGTGACAGGTCCTCGAATCCCGTGATAATTCAACTTGTCAAGCAATATTTTGTGATCAAAACACTTCGATCGTATAGACCTCTGAAACCACCTCGATTAAGTTTACTACACTGCCAACTGTCAATTGGCTCTTCTTCAAACCAAACGGGTCAGTAGTGAGCAGTGAACACTTCTAATCACATTGCAAATTTTTTTGTTATTGTTTTTAGGATTTGTTACGAATCTATGTGCAAAATAATTTATTAGTGGTTATGATGTAATTTATTCACTTGTTTTGATTAAAAGAGTTAATACAGTACAGTACTTCGCAGGCTACCTCCTGCCGCATTACCTAAGTCTTAATTTTAAAGTACATAAACATTATGAGTTCAAGGTTATCACAGTTACAGTTCAGTACTCATTTTGTTTCAAAACAAATACAACTCTCCTATAAAAACTGCTTGGTTATCATTTGTTGCAGTAACCGATATACTGAAATATAAATTTTTGAACGTAGATTACTGATTAAAATCTACCAAAAACTAATAACTTAATGTGCTTTAAAATTATAACAAAACTAACGATATACAATGAGAAAATTTTTAGAAATACTAATTACGTATAACTTTGTGTTTAATGTTAACAATATAGCCTATCCATTAAAGTAGGTTTTAGATTTCAATATTCAATAGAAGACTCCTTGTTATCCTAATAGTTTAGGCCATTCTTGTGCCCAACTCTATACTGGTGAGCTTATCCAAGTGGCCGTTGTACCTACAGTCCAATTTGACGGCCGTCTCTCATTGGTTGGCCCATCGCATGGTTCAGTTTGTCTGCCTACGGTCCAGGCAGGAGCCATTAAGCACGGCGTACTAAGAGCCGGGCCGTTCGCAGAGGGCTGGTGTCCATTTTATTGCATACATTTCAACATTTTGAGAAGGCCGGAAGGGAGGTGATGGAATGGTGGGTTGAGGATATTCCTTCTACAAGGTCTCCAAAATTTGTCTAAAGTTTTTCTACTCTCCTAACGTACCCTCAGCAGTGCAGGTTGTTTCCAGTACCTTGGGTCTCGTTTGCTTAGCTCATAGGAAGCTTCACAATACTATCATAATGTCTTCTTCGTCAGAACTTGTAAGAAGTAGTAACAGTGATTTCACAATGATAAATCAACGTAGTGTGAAGTTGGAGAGAGGACTACTGACTGCGATGGTGCATATGGAGTGGATATCACGTCGTTGCCGTAACAAGGGCTGACCGGGCCGTGTATAAATTAATTTTTTCGCAAAGTTTATAAGAATATACAATACTGTCCTCTTTTCCCTTTAACGTCCTCAATTTCAATCCCGAAAGTCCTTCTTTTAGGAATCTGACCTTGGAGTTACAACTTAAAATGTCGTCTATAGAATTGCACACACTCCGATGAGATTGACGTCCGTTTGGCATTGATATGTCTTCCCTGTATTGTCTTCTAGATAAACTCAATCAACGGCTAATGCACTATGGAGGGTAACTAATTTATTTCAGCATTAGAGTTAAAGCCTATTATACAATTCTGTAGAAATATGTAAGAATAGAAACAACAACAATGATGCTTTGTTTGTAGCATGTCAGATATTCAATGATTTCATCTTTAGGGGAACTTAGAAACAACAAAATAAAGATTAGAGTACTCGTACACAGACATTGCTACTTTGGCTCAATTAATTTTTATTAGAAACTATGATGAACTGTATTGAAACGGACGAAATAAGGGTTGTCTGTTTTAACGTCTATTAAGGCTACCGGACGTTAGCTATCGTCTGTTATTAACGCTCGAAGTTCATGATCACGTGGTACAATGAATCACGATTGAATCAGTTTAGTACCGGTTTTAAGATATAAAACAATCTCGTGATCGAATTCATGATTTATGACCGATTTCAATGAATCTAGATTCCGATTTAACCTTATAGCACAATATCCAGTGGCATTTCGTATGGTTAGTTCCCTCACAATAGACAAATAAAGCTAGGAGACACGGAATGGACAACACAGTGTGAGTTAAAAGTACGGATACACTCTGTTTAGTTTTGGTGGATAAAGATGGAGGAATAGAACTCGGGAAACTTTTCTAGGAAATTGAAGTGAACTTTCTAGTCACTGTTAGAACATGGCCCATTTCCACAAAATGGAATTTTGGGGGAGTGGCTTAAAAGTTTTAAATGTAAAGACCCATTAAGGTTGAAACTCGGGTATATAGACTTAAGGGTTGTGTAAGGTAGTAAAAAAACTTTGCTTGATATAAAAATAATTTTAGTTCCATGTGCCAAATCAAATATATTTTTGAGTTACATTATTATAAACACCACATAAAGATTTATACACAACACTGCAGGTATTAATTACATCAAATTCATTGTTTTTAACCCAAAAGGTTATAGGCTATTTTGGGTACTGTTTTATATTTGTTCTTATAAAATGATTGATGTAGATTTCATTAGGTTACCAAATCGCAACAATGTATTACTTATCAATTTTATCACATCCACGGACCACGGCTGAGGAATTCAGGCCAGAAACACCGGTAACCATAACAGTTTTTGGACCAAATCTAGGTAAAGAACAAGTCTACATAGTTACTTTGTGAAAAAAATACAAAATAATACACATAGGAGTGATAAAAAAACAATATCAAGTAGGCAGGTGAACCAGCAGGGATCACTTCTGGCTGGTTTATACCTACCAGTTGAACCTACCACCGGGCACAGAAAAAAACCGATGTGCCACTTCAATCTGGGCAACCTTATAGATGTCCAGTAGCGGCACATCACTAACCGCAAATGTGGAGATTCTGGGGTTCATGGGCAATTCGATAGGTCTAGTCTACTGTGGGAGATGACTGTTGGAGTTGGTGGGGTTTGTTCCCTAACCTCAGAGGTTCTTGTTAACCTCAACAAGGGTGTGCCACCCCCTGCTTACTATGACTGGAGAGGCTGGTTCAGAGCTGGCCTCCCCTTCTTCCGGGGAGACATGACTTTGAGATGTAGTGCCCTAATTGTTTCCTCATGGATCTCGATAGGAGGCGGCCCCTACTCCTGAACATCCTGTCACTCTGGAAGCAGCGCTAAGGTTCTTAAATGACTAAGTGCAATCTATAAGCTTCTTGCCCTAAGAGAACAAAATAAACTTTAATCTATCATAACTGAACACAAAAACTAAACTTACAATCCGCGGCCCTTGAACCATTGTGGTGAGGCTCGCACCACAATCAGTAAAAATGAATTTATTGTTACAGTCATTTGTATAAACTTCAAAATATTTTACAGGCCTAATTAAGATATTTATTATCGAATCAAATACAGCAAATTGCAAAAAGGAGCACCGATCTAGCAACAGAGCGAGAGAGAGAACAAAAAAAAGATAGGTAGCTGCCCATTAAAAAAACAAATATGTGTAAATATAATTCAAAACTATTTTCTACTCTTATATTTCTTTAATGTGCTATGCAATTGGATTATTGGGGTGGAAACAATAACAGAATTTAGGATTTAGTTTCAAAATTTTAAATAAATTTGACTTTTCCATGGTAACAGTTATAAGTCTTTTAGCTAAGTTAAATTTCCTCCTTGATAATTTTTAAGGAAAAAGCTTGGTTTTAAATTCGTTGTTTGACAATTTTATTTAGGAAAGAGTATATTAGGTCCAAGAATCAAAAGTTATACTGTTATTTTAAGTATTTTTAATTTTCCTTTCACCTATATGACTGGCAATAAAATATATGCAATTTTATAAAAAAATAATAAAAAAAAAAAAAAATAGAAAAAGAATGCAAAAGAATTTATACGATTTTCTGTGTTTTTCACGTCCAGGTACTAAAAATACCCGCATTAGCCACTAGATAGCAGCACTACTCCTGTTGCCAGTCCAAGGTCATTGTCACCTTTACGTACCACAATCAAGCGAGTTATTGCTATCTGCCTACCAGGTATCAACAGAGCGACTTTATTGGGACCTCTATAAGACACGCCATCCCTTCAGCGTGTATTTATATCTTGTAGCATAAATATGTTCTATGTTACTGATTAGCCTATATATACTAATATTCAATTCAAGCAATAAAAGAAACTCAAAAATTTCACAGGTTAACTACTGAGCATGTAAAATCAAATATAGAATTTCATGAGGGTGTTCAAAGTGCATAAAAACGATTCGTATTATCGCAAAGTTAAATTTCAGTCGTGCAGGAAAACATTCGAAACTTTGCTACCGTTGACTTTGCCCAGTTTCTACATTTTAGAAATATCTTTGTTCTGTTGGTCTAAATGTGTCCTAACCAGGGGACGTGACATACACGGGTATGAGACTATAGGTATAGATGACTACCGTACTGGAAGACACGGAACGGTGGTTTATGAGCACTTACCTTCGCAGGCAGGTGTTCATTTCATCATCAGTTTGCCAAATTCTATTAAAAACGCCCAAACGCCCAAGGCATCAAAAGCTCGTCTTAAGCACTTTCTGGTGTCAAATGCATTCTACAGCGTTTACGAGTTTCTGGCGTTTAACTGGGAGACCGCCCAATTCGAAGACTGACTCCAGCGCTGGAAGTGGGTTGAGATTGGCGAAAGATGAACGAGACTGGAATGCATGAAAAATTATGTAAGTTTGGACGTGGTGGTAATGTGGTATGCGAGTTGAAAATTTAGAATTAATTCTGACGTTTGCCATACAATATGTAATTGTTACGAGCAATTAAAGATTTGATTTGATTTTAAATAAAATATTTTTGAAGTTTTTATTTAAGTATTTATTTTAGATTCAATAAACTGTTATTAACACTATTATATTGATCTTAGATATATTTACTGATTGAAACGTAAGTATAAAAAACGTAAACAACTTAAGACAGTTTAATTAATAATTATATGTTTTTAATATTACAATAACACAATGTAATACCAAATGTTAGTATTAAGATGTTGATTATTTAGTAACATCAAAACGTCATTTCTACTTTAAAGACGCGGGCTCCCAGCCCTTGATTGCATTTAGTCTGGTCCGCACAGGCAACTAAAGAATTTAAATGGGGCCAAATCTTTTGTATTTCTGTTTATCAATAATTCTAAATTACAACTATTAGAATTACAAACTAAGGAAAATAGTCCGATAAGAAAACATAAAACAAAAACAACGACCGAGAAAATGTAATTAGTAATACTATACAAATATACCAAATATTGTTACAATAATTAAAGAAATTATATGGTCAAATTTTAATTTTTTGGTAACTTAATGCCAAAAAAGGCGGCAAGTGTTAATAAAGAACTTTCAGTTACCTAGGAGTCAAGGCAAGTCTTTCTTAGTTAGAAATACACTTCCTCCATTTAGTGTTTTTCTTCGACCTTGGAGGTCGAGCAAATACTTGAACTTTTGAAATCTCATCCGAAAGTATCTCATAAAACAAAGCGGGTTATCCTTCAAATTTCGAAAAAGAGTGTGAAACTCTCCCTCCTCGACTCGCGCCCGAAATACTTTGTACCCAATACGTATTTTTTCGTTTAATTTTACTTTATTGTTTACGTAACGCGACATAAGTAGCTGTTGTGATGACAACGTCCACCTCATCCGTGTCCAATTTAACAACTGAATTCAGAGCATCGGCACGTAAAGTGTGGCACGGCAGGCTATGTGTAAACCCAGTTCGGGTATGTCAAACCAAGTCACTGCGACTGTGGGGGGATTGATCCCTCCACTTCTAGCAAGGTGTCTACAAAGGTCAGAGCCCTAGCAGCTATTGCTGCCTGTCAGTTGAGTAGTGTAGTGGAGTGTTGGTCTAGTCGTCCATTGGAAGACATAGTTGGGGGACCTCCTGGGCATGAAGTTCTCGTATGTGATCCCACGGCGAGGACTGTCGCATTTTAGTTATCTCTATGCTCATAACTTTGTTTTACTTATTGATTACATATTACATTGTATTATTACAGTTAAAAACCGCATTTATCAATTATTAACCCCAATTATTATATCGGTTTTGTGTTTTAAACTTTAACTTTAAATTTTAAGTCTTCTGGACATATCTGATCATCACGCAAAAAATAATAGCAATAAAAAATGTTTATATAGAATTTTCTTTTTGTCTCTTGAATAACGAGATACTAAAAATTGAAATTTTTTAATTATTAATTAAGGGCGAAATTATTTTATTTTTTTTTTTTACCTTCCTAAACTGTTATCAGCTATTATATTGAGATTTTGAAAATTCTCTGTGACACTTAACGTACTTAATGTGAAAAATAACTTAAATTTATACTCGTTAGACTTGTATTTAGTTAGAAATCAGGCAATATTTATTACATGAGAGAGAGGGTGCAGATCAAGCGAGGTACTGCCACTCTGCTGGGAGCAAGATATAATATTATGCCTTAACGATTCCATTCTAGCCCCATGTAAATTCTATTTTCATCCAACTGAGCTGGAAAGGATATTGCCAATTCAGTTTTTACACAAACCAAACAGCGAGATTTTTTAATTAATAACAGCATATTTGATTTAGGAAAAGGCCGAGCTGTTTCGCTGGGCGAACTGAACTGATCTCCATTACCCTGTTCAGTGATAATGGCACTACATTTCTTGAAAGCATATGAATATATGTATGAATGGGAAGAGATACTATGAAAATAGACCCTTCATGAATACTTCAAGAACGCACATTTCTTAGAATTAGTACCACTAACTTAACAAAAGAGTATTACTCCTTTTAGTTAATGTGCTTAGTGGCCCGTAATGCCTCTCGTCATGAACAAAACACATCCGATGTTCGAGTGAAAATATGCTTTGAAACCAATGGAATTCAATATGATCATAGAATGATCATTATGGGAATCCCAATGTTTCAAAGTTTCAAGTATGGTTAAACATTGTTTTTTATGTGAGGTTGTTATTTCTGTCTCAAGTTTACCAACCATTATCCTACTGGAAAAGAGATTATAACTTATCTTCCACCACCAATTACAAACCTTAGCCACCATTGGCTTTACATGTACTTACATATACTCCTAACACTTTGTTTCTTTATATCTTGTTACTAAATTTCATGTTGCGAAATAGGTTTAGCCACTTTCAATATAAATTGCAATATGTTTTTTTTTCGCAGGATTAATGTTAGTATGTGGGAACTAACAGGTAGTAACGAAAAATCAAGTGCACATAAGCCGGCCCTAAACATAATTTTATTAGTTATCTTATAACGCTCTTATGTTGGCTTACCCACATTAAATAAAGCTCTATCATGATCATTATAGAACTAATGGTAAAATAAACTATCAATAATATCATAATTTTGTAAGCTACAATATATTAAATACTATAATGTGCTTCAATCTCGTTCGAATGAATTTTTGTGGAGGATATATTAAACTATGGTATAACGGTTTAATCAAGTTTAATTTTAGTTTAAAAGTATTATTTGTGTATATGTGTTGTATTAAATGACTATTTATCATTAAAGCAAATGCTTCTGAGTACCATTGTACTTTTATCTCCTAAAACAGCCGTTTTCCCCCAATGTGCGCCAGTTTCTCTTAAAACATGCCATCTAACACTGAATATTCAAAACGTAGTTTGAAAATATAGAAAGAGAAGGCAGTCCAAGATGCCGTTACGTCAGCTGTCTCTATTGTAGGCCTGAATACCACTAGGTGAGTTCCTAAAACTTGTGCATACAATTAAACATAATTTTTGGCAATTGTTTATGAATAAAGTTGGAAAAATATCCAACCTTCCATTTCAACAGTATAATTTTATTAAGGTACCGGTAATGGAACAATTTTTTTTAGTTATTTTAAGTAATGTTAATGCTGTGGATATTTCTATGCAACTCTTTGTCTGAAAATAATGCATTAACTATATTCTGTCTTTACACTATTCCTCTTCGAACAATACAATTGTACGCAAACACAAGCGATATAGTGGATAAACGCATGATAACAACAATATTCATACAGAGTAGGCCTTACACTGTAAGGATTTTTTGCAACAAGAACAGTTGCTAATTTGTAGAAAGTTTTTTTTGCTGAATCGTAAAAAAACTGCACTTAACTTGAAAAGGTAATATTTGAAATTGACCTTCATAAACTGTCGTTTTAATATTGAAAGATACGAGATATTGTATGTGCATGACTGATATTTTTGTGGATTATAAAAATCGAATATTGTCTACTCATGTTTTATGTACTTTAAATAACACCTTCTTATAATTTCTGGACCCTTAATATCTTAAATGGAACGTAAAATTATCATAGTGCAATTCTACAAAGAGACAAAATTATTCTAAAATAAATATTTTTTAAAACGGAAGAAATTATGTTAATACGGCTAGAAATAATTAGTCTTGAACCGTTCAGCCCGGTAGAGTCACAATCATTACCAAAACGAGTACAGATTCCTGCTCTCCTGATACTCCGATTCGATTTACATTCTCGATAGTTGGGTTGGCAGAGATGAGAAACGGTTTTTGGGACTTGTGATTGATTGATTTATTTACTGTGGATAATTAATTATTAATATGAGGAATTAGTTTTAATTCTTTCAATAGCAAGAAGTTTTATATCATAATAATAATGGAACTGACACACTAAAACGTCTAGTATCTTTCGATGGAGCAAGCACCAATATTTTCAAAGTACACAAACTCGGTTGCTTGTAGGTTACCTTGAAAACTATTATTTTCAAATTGAAAGGTTTTGGGCGTAATTTGTTATGCTAGGCGCTTGCCACATGCTCTAACTAGCACATAACACCTTAGTAGACATGCGTACAATTGAATCGCAATATGGCATAGTAAGTATGTAGAAGAATTGAACAACCGTCAAAAAGCAGAAGGTTTGAAAGTTGAAAACAAATTTTCAGATAGGCTAAGTATGTATTTTGTAGAAACCGAATAATGAACGTAAAATTAGCGGAAAAACGCTTATTGGTGTGGTTACTGACGCAGTAGGCTTTTTATTAAGCAAAAACTATCCACCATCTGTTGGTTGTCAAACAACAATCAATTTTATTAGGTCAAAGATCGATTTTTGACTACTTCAGGTAATGAAATTAGATAGATTTTTGTATAATCAATTTATTATAAACATTATCATAGCAACTATAACGTTAATACGAATCACCTTTATTAGCATGTCAGAATTTTGCTGGACAAATATATAATGAACATCACACATCAGTTTTACTTAGAACATTATTCATGAGGCTAATGTTATTTTAAGTAATAAATGTACTATTGTACAAAGTTTTATGCAACTATTACATTGTGATGCGTTTGTGTTAAACATGTGAGGCAATGTACTTTTTAACTGAATTATGAGCATAATACACGTTTTGTACTTTTATTATCCAAATTGAATAAATTACCTAAATTCCAATACTTGTGGTTCTCATATGATTCTTATTTTACTGTATTATAGTGATAATTACTTTTGATTCAATATCATAAATAGGTTCGGCCAAACTGAGAACAGAAAGCAAGTCAGCCGAGCGACCATCGTCAGTGTCGCGCCAGTTTTTCTTTGTAATCGTTTATAAACGTTGCAAAAAAAACTTCCTATTAAAAAAGTAAAAAGAATGATACTTGAATCCAAAAATCTGCAGCAAGAAGTTTTTTCCTGACCCAAAAATAAAAAAGTTCCTCGCTTACTCCTCTTTTTCTGTTTTTAACGGTTCTAAAAATGGATTATAAATTTTAAGTCATTAAAATAAATTACAATAAATATGTATATGTTAAAAATTCATACATGTAGAACCACCAAAAACACGTGTAGGTAAAGTCTATAGAAATTAGAAATTTTTATGTTTAGAAATAAATGTATCAGCAACGTTTTATTTAAAATATGTTTGTTTAATACAGTGCGGCTCATTCAAACCTCCCGCCAATTCCTTGTGATTGAATCGGTGATCACCAAAGCTCTGCTACCAAAACTTCTATTCATCTCTGCCCTCCTGATACTCAGTTACAACTTAAACATTGGAATGTTGTATTGTTCTGGCTCAATTTCTATTGGTTAGTTAAATCTTCATAACACGTTCTTGAATGGCTATATTTTTGTTATGGGCGGAGTTGGGCGTTAGGCTCCGGAGGCGGACAAGCGAGCCGAATTATCTATTGGAAAACACTTCGTACCAATAAGACGGCAGAATGACGATGGGGGCGTGGTTTACGTAAACTCCAAAGTAATACAAGCAAAGAATATCAGGCGTACAGAGGTTTGCAAGAGAATTGGATGACGCTACCTTCACCGCCGTGTAGGGAGAGGGCGAAAATGTGTCTGAAAATGTTAGTGATGAACGTCTTAAGTATTAGGAGAGCAGAGAACACCAGTAACATTGGGGCAGAGTGATCAGTGCTGTTCTGCGTTGTGTCCTACGTTAAAGGCGGTGTGAGCCCACAGTACTCACGGCGCATGTAGGGGTGGATAATTCAATGACATTGCAGTCGCATTTTATTTATCTCTACGCATAAGTTTGTTTTACTTCTTGATTACATATTATATCATACAATTGCAGTTAAAATCTGCACTTATAAATTACCAGCCCAAAATTCTTTTAGTATAGATTGATTTTGTAAAGAAGATCGGTTGTAACTTTGTTGTTCCTACATTTGTGCGTGGTGTAGGTGAAATACACAGACTCGGGCGTGTCGCGCGCCATGCGGAGATCCTACGGGCTACGAAATAAGTTGGTTGCTCGCTCCCCCGCATTCCAATCTATGTTTTGCTTCCTGGCCACATCGGCTGATGACTCGATACACCCAGTTCGTAAATAGTCCTTAATATTTCGCGCACTTGTTTTCCAACAACCATTCCCTTTTAGAAGTTCTTGATCAATATAAAGTATATGTACAACAAAATTATAATGTAAATTAATTTGTACGATTTTTTAATAGCTTGGAACCCATTTCAGGTTCAAGATGTTGAAGCTCACACTAAAAATACTTAATGGGAAGTCCATTGTGTGGTATATGGTTTAACACTGCTTTTCTCCACTGATACCTTTGGTACAATAAAAAATTAAAACTGTTACACCGCTTTCTAGACAAATTTAAGATTTTTAAAGCATTTTAAAAACTAGAAGAAGACAGCAATGCCATAAACTGTTTACCATAATTTGTTTTTCTAAAGGATATACCTGACGGAACCGGGACCCGAAGAACTCTCTTACACGCTAAACATATTTTTTTCAAACTTCTACCACATTAAAGTAGGCTATACAACTATATCACTTTGGTCTAAACACTGATTAGGTTGTATTCGAGTAAAAGAACAATATTTTGTAAGTTATTTTGGATTATGATAACAAAAAACAGTTTTGTTTAAAATTTAAGCTCTCTCCACGTTAATTAATCATAATTCCTTATTCTTATTCTGCATTTTGTGTATGTCTTTTGCAGAACGACATACAAAGAAATTGAGAGTTAATAATTCAGTCAATACTTTAAGGCGTAGTTAGTTTGGTTGTAAACCCTTACAAAATCGGTTATCAGTTATTATTTTGAGGTTTAATAAACACTCTATGATATTACACGTTCTGCATGTGAATATTGATAGGGATTTATCCTCATTAGACATGTATTTATTTATAAATCAACTAGCTGTTACACGCGGCCGTTGCCTACTTTGTTAAAGCACTTATGATGTTTGAATGTTGAATTTAGCTCCAATTCAAAATCCTTTTATAGCAGTGTGTGGAATCCAAAGAAAGTCGGCAACGAATAAGTTCGAAACGAAGCTTTAACACCTTTACATCATCAGAGACCTACAAATATATGAAGTGATGTTCTCATTATTTCATCATGTACACAACTGAGTGCTCTACGATGATCTGATACGATCTCTAAGCACGGTGGAGAAACCGAGTGTTCTACACATAACGTAGCTGCGGTAGGAAGGGTTGGTTAAATTTGTATTTTGAATTTCACTCTGACTTTCTGACTATCTTTGGATCCCTTCAGAGGAACGAGATACTAGGAATCAAGCCTGAAACAGCGTCAGATAACAGACGCTGCAATAAAAGGAAGTTCTGGAGCTAAATTTAACATTCAAATTCAATACATCTTTCCTACCACAGCTATGTTATGTGCAGAAAACTGTTGCTTTAAGTTCCGTCCATTTCCGGTACTATTGTAGAGTTTTCCCAGATCAAGAAGATAATATACTAACGAAAACCAACTTCGATCTGCGTGTTCTTTCGACTCTTTCAATTTTTTTCGATCTATGATTCTTAAAGTGACATTTTTATTGTTATCCTCTTTTTCTGTTGAAGAAAATTTATATCTTACAATGCGACTTAAAAGTTACTGCGTTCAAAAAGAAGTTCACGGTTTCACAATTGGATTATGCTGTTGCAGTTACAAAAATATTTGTTGGTTTTGTAATCCAACTTAGATTAATTTCTGATGCTAAAGTGATTTTAATGTTTTGACTGATCAAGGAAAATGAATAAGGGTATATGGTTTCGGTATAAAGGGTAGATTGTGCTCCCCTTGCTTTTATTTAACTACAATAAAAATGCCATACACAACGCCAAAGGAGTTAAGGTAACCATGTACACAAATAATCGAATTTTTGAACATTTTTTTTTATTTTCCTATAAAATTCTCTGTGTTTTTCTGAACAATGTGATATATAATACATATGCATTAGTCAAATAATAAGCTAGGAAAAATAGAAATACATTGTTCAGTCAGTGACAATTATTATACTTTTCGAGTATGCACTAAGAGCCCAGTAGCATGATTTTATATAGTAAGCTGTAAGACAGGTGAACAATTGTATTCTGTAGCCTTTGGATTTGTCTGTCTATTCCATCTGTCAGCATTATTTAGAACAGCTGATGGTTTAAGTGACAATACTTTTGTAATATTGTTTGTTTACATAAACAGTGTTTGTATTTAGTGAGCTAACTACAGTGTTTAGTGTATTTACAATGCCTAGAATAAGAAAGTTTGGAAGAAATAAGTATAAAGGGAACCAGTTTGATTCACAATCAAAATCAACAACACCTAACATATCCAATGTTAGTAGTTCTCCAGTTTCTAACCCTGTCTCAAATGTAGGCTCTAGGCCTAGTTCTCCTGATGATGGTGAGGTAAGATGTTTTGATCTTTCTGCTTCTGAGAATAAGCTTCGATATGTGAAACTGTGTGGCAATAAATGTGATTACCTACCAGATAAAATTAAATACCAGGGAATTTCATTAAATCAATAAATCATTATTTGTAAAATGCAGTGAATGTGATGGCACAAATTGTGTTGAAATCGTTGAGAAACCTATACATAGGAAAGGTCTAGCTGTTATGTTGGTTTTGTTATGCAGTATCTGTGGATCTGAAAAGCCTTTTTACAGTAGTAAGATAACACCAAAAAATTTATTTGACATCAATGTGCGCTGTGTTTATGCCCATCGTTCTATAGGAAAAGGTAAAGCAGCAGCGGAAACATTGTGCGCTGTAATGGACCTGCCACGACCACCTACCAGATTTCAGAAATATAATAAAATAATTAGTGATTCAATTGAAGAAGTAGTGGAAAATATAATGATTGAAGCTGCTCGTGAAGCAATAGCAGAAAATGACGATGACCAAAATATAGCTGCATGTTTCGATGGGACATGGCAGAAACGAGGGCATAAACCACTGAATGGCGTGTTTACCGTTACAAGTATGGACACTGGCAAGGTATTAGATGCTGTTTGTTTATCTAAATACTGTTGCTGTAGTATCAAAAAGAGATTGTCTGATACACATGATGAACAATGTACCAAGAATTTTGAGGGTTCTAGTGGTGCCATGGAGGTAGCTGGAGCAAAACAAGTTTTTGAAAGGTCCCATACTCGAGGTTTACGCTATGTAAAATATTTGGGTGATGGTGATAGTAGTGCTTTTCAGTCTGTTATTGAGTCCAAACCATATGGTGACGATGTAATAATAAGCAAATTGGAATGTGTTGGACACATACAAAAAAGAATGGGGAGTAGATTGCGAAGGCTCAAGACAAAAATGCAAGGTGAGAAGTTATCGGACGGAAAACCTCTGGGTGGAAAAGGAAGATTGACAGATCAGGTGATTGATAGCTTACAAGTGTACTATGCTAAGGCTATTCGAGACAACACTGATAGTGTAGAAAATATGAGAACAGCAGTTTGGGCCACTTACTTTCACAAGATCTCCACTGACGACCTACCCCAACATGAACTGTGTCCAAAGGGCGTACAGTCCTGGTGCAAATACCAAAGGTCAAAAATTACTGGTGAAAGGTAGAACCACAAGCACAATGTACCAGAAGCTGTGATGAATGTAATAAAACCTATATTTCGAGACCTCACATCGTCAGACTTATTGAAAAAAATGTGTTCATGGCCGAACCCAAAACTGCAACGAATCGTTAAATAACGTGATTTGGACCAGAATACAAAAAAAATTTTGTAACCTTATCTACACTAAAAGTAGGTGTATGGGATGCCATAATAACATTCAATACAGGAGCCCTAGGAAAAGTTCAAGTGTTACAGAAACTTTGCAATGAAGCTGGTAGAACCTGTGTTATAGGCCTACAACATATCGACCAAATAAGGATTTTGGAGGCTAAATATGCCAATAAAATTAACAGTAAGACCAAGAGGAAAGCCAAAAGAAACCTAAAAAGGAACAAAGAAGACAAAGAAGATGAATCAACTGTGCAATATGGTGCAGGAAACTTTCAGTTTATAAGGAACCACATAAAGACAGTTTTTTGCCTCTAGCGAAAAATCAACTTTTTTATAGGTAGGTACCATTTTTTCCTAAACTAATAGTTTGATTTACCTGATTTTTTTACAGAGTTACTGGATACAATTTCAAACAAGGGTAACCTAGTTTTATAACCAAATTAGTCCACAGTTATTAATAAAAAATATATAAATTTATAAAAGTGAAAATCTTTTAAAAGTTTTTAAACAAATTCTTTTACAAAAAATTATTATTATTTTGAATTAGTAATAGGTTAACATTGTAGATACATATATAAATTATGACAGGAAAAAATTTCATTGCTCTAATATTTATAGTTTGTTTTTAAATGGTACCCAAAGTTGTCCAATTTAACATTGGCGGGATAGGGCGTACATGGTTACCTTAACCATATTTGATTAGCTTATGTGCAAACATTCACCGTTTTGTACAATAAGGTAGTTTTTTATAACATTGATTAAGTAGTATTTTCATTGAATTATATGGTTTATTGATTATTGGTGCAATCAAAATTTAAAATTAGATAATGACTTCGTTTTTGCAATCTGCATTACACTACTGATCAAGCACTTTACAGTAATTTAATATTTCCTTAAATTTAAATATGAACAAATGTTTCAGCCTCTTTAATGAAGTTCAGGTGAAAGTATTAACAGCTATTAAGTATCAGTACACTTTGTATTACGTGTCATGGCGCAGTCTTAATTAATGTAAAACACTCCAAAATATGCAACACTGTATTGATAAAAATAATTAAATAAATAATTTAAATTGGACCGAATTGTAAATTTAACCATTCTCGATTCCACCTGAAGACACACAAACAGTGTCATTAAAATTGGTCCATGCGCTTAGCAGGAGTTCAGTGACGCACAATATGCGCAAAAAATTATTACATATATATATATATATATATATATATATATATATATATATATATATATTTATTCGATTCTGCTGTATTTATTACTGACTGTCCTTACTTGTACGTGTGGGTGCACATCAAGCGACGTACAGTCAGAACACTGATTCTAGACATGCTGCGTTTCGGCCTGACCAGACCGTTTGGTTAATGTGCTCAAAGGCCTGTAATGCCTCTTACCCTCAATAAGACCCTCAATTTATAATCCTTCAAAAGTATTATGTAGTTTACATTTTAATATATTTTTTTTAACTTAAACCCATGCCATTCCTGATAATTAATATTGGAATAAAAATGGACTTGTATTCTTATAGAGGATATACTCGTATTTACTGTGTTTATAACTACACATATGTTGAGGGATTAAATTAAGTAATTGTGTTTCTACCGTTAACTTTATTGCTAGCATGAAGTTCTCTTGTTTATTTTACGAGTAATATGAGCTTAAAATTTACTTTCTATTAATATTTTGTTGGTATTATTACTTTATATTATATTCCTGGAATTTATGTAAACAACACATGTTCTAGTGTGCAAAATAAAACAAAATAATTATGATATCAAGTCATATATTATTTAAATGACCACGATATTTTTTTACTTTGCTTGTGGTCTTACAGTTTTTGTTGATTCAAATATGTTCCTTATAAAATAAATTAAATGCGTTATTCCATTACCAATTACCATAAATATGTATATAAATATGTAATCTCTTCATGTAAATTAAAAAACCAAATATTAGTAAACTCTTTATATGAATTTTCGTATGTCAGCATACTCCTTCAGATAACAAATAGTGTATATAATCGTGTTTCTACCGTTAACTTTATTGCTAGCATGAAGTTCTCTTGTTTATTTTACGAGTAATATGAGCTTAAAATTTACTTTCTATTAATATTTTGTTGGTATTATTACTTTATATTATATTCCTGGAATTTATGTAAACAACACATGTTCTAGTGTGCAAAATAAAACAAAATAATTATGATATCAAGTCATATATTATTTAAATGATTGATGATATTAATGATATTATTTTATTATTATTATTTTATATAATATTATTATTATTTTATATAATAATATTATTATTATTATTATTAATGATATTATTATTATTATTAATGATATTATTATTAATGATATATGATATTATTTACAAAATTAAGTAATTAAACTAACTAAATGTAAACAAGAAAAAATTTTATTATTTTATTTTTTTAGGTAGATCAACTATAACACACGTTTTGATAAGCATCTAATTTAGTATGTCTTACACAGTTTTGGTTGAAGCAATGCCGGAGATGTTAAACAGAGAGTAAAATGTAGTCTTTTTAGGAATTATAACATTTTAAACTGTAAAATTAGATATCTAGAGGTTTTATAGTTTTATTTTGTACTATCAACATCATACTCATTAATAACAAAAGTCACTAATACATGACTAGCGCCGACAACGAAAGCGATGAGAACTATGTTAAGACTATTACAAATTAGCCGTTAAAAGAGATAACCGGTACGCGTTCAAGGCCATTGCTCGCTGTCTCTCTCACCGGAAGCTCAGGAAGTGAGGAAACGATAGTGTCTGTATTATATTTGTCAAACCCTACGGGTCGCAAACGGACTCGTCATTCCGAAAATTACAACGCATGAGTCTTGTGTAAGCTTTAATAGTTAGATTTCAAAAGTAATTAAAACAAAACTGAACTATAATTGGCTACATTGTTCAGGCACGAGTATACTTTCACTTTAAAGCAAGTTAAAATATAATTTGGACCGCAATAACCGGCAGATATGGCTAATGCTAAGTTACAGTTTGAGTATCCACTAAGATCGTTTTTTGTCTAGAATAGTCGTAAAGCACATCTTTCTACTTTCTAGTGTTCTTTGTTGCATTGGGGTGCATCGCATGTCCGCAATATTTCTGGAAAAAACTCGAAGTCGTATCCCTGTTTTTTTACTTAATTAATCAATTTTTAATCACTTTCTTATAAAATTCGCATATTTTGAAATTCATTAACACTTGAGTTTTAATTATGCCTATCACTTAAGAAGCTGGAAAAATTACATTTCTGTCTGCCTCACAGTCTGTTCCCACGACAGCTCGAAAGCAAAAAGCCCTGTAGATTTGAATTTTTACAAGAAGTTTCTTTTTTATACAAGTAATATTGAGTCCGATGATAGAGCGTGTCAATGAATTTGGCTGAGTACAGGTGAACATTTTGGTCTGATGGATAACCAAGAAGACTGCTATAGAATCGCAGAATAAATAAATGTTCAAACAAACAAAAAATAATAAAATATTTTAACAAGATATAGTATACAAACATGTATTCTAACTAATAACTATTAGCAAGATACCTTAAGAAAGATTTCATTTGTATACTTTAAATTTTTGTATATGATTAAGCTGTGTGATTATGCATAACCATCCATGTTATTAGGCTAAAGCTCATTGATGCCAATCACTTAGTTGGCTGGTACTATGTTTTCTAAAGGGTGACCGTAAAATTTGACTGTCTGTCTGTCTTATTGCCATCTCAAGAAAGAAAAGAGATATTGAATAACTGTATGTACGATTGTCTGTCACTGTACAAATTATTGCCATCTCAAAAAAGAAAAGAGAACTTTACATATTGAATGTAACGTTGTAATACGTGATGTGGCGCTATCTTGTTATGTTATAGCTGGCTTTTACACTACGACATATAATTGCAAGCCCTGCCTTATTACTTATTAATAATATAAAGAGATCGCAATTAGTTATTTTCAAAATATTTTTATTGCAAGAAGCTTATCTTCAATATTAATAAGAAGAACATTTGAGTTTGAGCCCGATGCCTCGATCAAGAAAATAAAATACATAAATAAACGCTAAATGTCTATGAAACTCAGCTCTTGTAATCCACGTCCGGTCTAAAATATATCCAGTGTCATTTGAATTTGCCTTGTTCCGAAAAGGAAAATTCATATATCCAACATACGTAGGACTGAAAATGCCTTTGGACAGTAGGCTGGGGTAAATGAAATGGCTCGGTGAGACATGTTTCTGTCCATACCTCTGGTCCTTAAAGC
This sequence comes from Homalodisca vitripennis, assembly GCF_021130785.1. Classification (NCBI taxonomy): domain Eukaryota; kingdom Metazoa; phylum Arthropoda; class Insecta; order Hemiptera; family Cicadellidae; genus Homalodisca; species Homalodisca vitripennis. Next base: position 5,587,919 of record NC_060215.1, on the reverse strand, counting down.
ACACTTACAATGTCATACATAATATCGAGGGAACCAATCATATTTAGGTGCCTCGTGTGCTAGTACTGTGCTACAGATTTGTTAATTAAGGTGGGTTTTATAAATGAGTTGAAAAATGCGTTAAATGGTGGTTTGGATTCGTCACTTGTGCAATTTGGAGTAAAAATTTGATAGTAATTTCGTCTTTGTAACTTGAATTTCACAACTAATCAAGCACAATTGTATATTTTCTAAGATTAAATGTAAACAAATATTTATGATTCTTTGGCGTAAGTAATAATTATTTTTCATATAACAAATGTTAGGACCGGAACATTTATTATTTAAAGCAACAACATCCGCAGAAAAGAAAATGCCAGCTATTGTTACAAGATGGTATATCACAAACTTACAATTTAACTTGAAGTAAAATTTACCACAAGGTTAGAAACGCCAATGATTCTATAAAGTACGACATATATACTTATTGATAAATAGTAAACTATCAATAATATAATAGTTTGTAAGATATGATATATTAAATACTACAATGTGTTTCAAACTCGTTACAATGAATTATAGGGTAGAAATATCTTTTGGATATTTCTAAGCTACTGTTAGTATGAAGAATGGCGTTTAACATAATGCGTTAACAAATTTGTTCCTTACACCATTCCTCTTCGGACAATACAATTGTACGCAAACACAAGCGATATAGTGGATGCATGCATGATAACAACAAAATTCATACAGAGTACACAAGAACAGTTGCTAAATTGTACTGTTAATAAATTTATTTGATGAATCTTTAGTTTACATAATTTATGTATACTTAGTTACACATTAACAAAAATCCACTTTATGTTGACTTGAAAAACTAATATTTGAATTTTGAGTGTCAAAATAAATTGTCGTTTCAATACTAAACAACGAAAGATACGAGGTATTTTATGTGTATGACTGATATTTTTGTGCATTATAAAAATCGAATTTTTTCTACTTACGTTTTATGTACTTTAAATAACATCTTGTTATAATTGTTTGACACTTAATTTATTAAATGGAACGTAAAATTATCATAGTGCAATTCTACAAAGAGACAAAATGATTCTCAAATAAATCTTTGTCCTTTATTTTTACAATATTATTTTTTACAGAACATAGGACTGTTGCGAAAAAAATCTTTTTTAGTTGAGAAAATAAACAACCTACAGAAGATATCTTGTTGATACGGTTAGAAACAAGATATATATTCATGAACCGGTCTAGCCCGGTAGAGGCAACATCAAACATTGCTTAAATGAGTACAGATTCCTGCTCTCCTGATACTCCGGTCTGATTTACGATCGCGATGGTTGGGTTGGCAGAGATGGGGACGGTTTTTGGACTTGTGGTTGATTAATTTCATAAGGATACTATTAATTATTAATATAATTATTTTTTTTTTCAATATCGAGAAGTTTTGTATCATAATAATAATAATTAACATGAAAATATCACTATTGCAGTTGACAGAAATATTTATTGCATTGCAAAAGTCAATACTAATAATTATTATAATAATAATAGTCATTTTGACAGCTCATCATAGTTTTTTCCACTCAAACATACAAAATGTACATTCATTCGGTAACATTTATTTATTTAATCCCAAACAATCGTCGACATCATTTAGCCAAATAGGAAGTCTCCCAGTCATATGCCAAAAAAGGTTGTTTTCAAAATGTAGCGTCAAGAGTTTGTAGATTTTAGAAGGGTTCTTTACATGACTCGGTGGATTTCAGTTTCGAAATGATCTCACTGTTTTTTTTCTTGAGTTTAAAAGCATTCATAAAGTCCGTGTTCGCACATTATCCTGAAAGAAGTATTTCTTATGAGGCTGGAAGATGCTGAATAATTTGTTCGAGTTCTTTCTCAACCACTGTTTCCAGTTCCATTGAGGATATTGGAACCTGTCTACGCGTGAACTCGACCTGATGACTACCCGGTCGCGGGCCTTGCCCACAAGCAACAGATCCCATGAATCTATTAAATTCATTAGCAAGACTGTTCAAATGATCTACAAGTCTATTGCCGATTTTGACTTTGATTAGTTAGAAACAAATCTTTGTTTTAATTATTGATGATGTCATAAATTGTCTATGAAAGAATTTTAGAGGATAAAAATAATTTAGAGACACTATATGCCTTTGCAGATTGGGTATAGTTTCTTGTAATGTCGTGAACAGAATTAAATTGGTCCTCAGTAGCTGTTTTGAGGAGTAGAAATTTACTTCATCTATTGAAATCACAATTAGTTTTTTTATCCTTTTTTTCTTAATAACCAAATTGAATATTGTTTCCTGAGGGCAGTATTTGTTTAAATAATAATTTAAGCAAGTTTTTGAACAGCACCTCAGTCGATTCAGAGAATTTTGAAAATTCCACTTTTTTAAAGGGATAGGTTGAAATAAGCAATTTTTTCTGGACTTGTGTCTCCATAGTCTGTATAGTTTTAGCAACTTTGAGCTTTATTTGAATCTAAGTTCCACATATTATAATCTCTTGGCCATAGCTGTCAGAGATTGCAGTTTTCACTGCTATGTTAGGAATGTTCGAAATTACATAATCAAAGGTCGAATGAGTTGTGCCTGTGACTCTTTTGGAGGATTTGACGTGTAACTGAAGGTCAAGTGAACTTAAAAGATCTTACAGATGTTTTTTGTGTGGATGGATTTTGTTCAAAGCGTTAACGTTGAAATCACCCATCACGACAACATTTTATGAAATTTCGTCGTCTGTCAGTTAACATACGAGGTTTACGAAAAAGGTTTATTAGCTGCAACTGTGAGACCTTTAAATGCCAATAATATTCACAACTGATTGGTTAGTTTTAAGTTCGCTTGAAGTACTTCGAATACTTTCTGATTTGTTTGTTGCATTGAAATGGTGCATTATTAAATTCTGTTTAATAAAGCCACACCTCCTCCTTTTGAGGATGAACAGCAAAACCAGTTTTCAAATTTAAATTTTTACAGTTTGCACAGGTATATCTTCTTGTCATTAAATCCGTTTTTGGGAACAAGAACATTAGTTTTAAAGTTTTCACATGTCAGGTGAAATTCCTGTCATTTGTTTGTAGGTGACTAAATTATGCTTAAGCAGTCTCAATCATTTTGAATCTCCCCATGTGCTTAATTGAGATCGGGTAATTGGTATTTTAAAAAGGTGTTTTTTTTCTGGTGGCTGGGAGTTGGTTTTTTAAAAATGGTGGTTCGCCTGCTTGCTGGATGGTACCAGAAGTTTCCTTACAGAGAAACCCGTTAGTGACAGCCTCTGCGCGTCTGTCGTGGCACAAGGTGAAGGTCTTGGTTATTAACCCTCTAATAAAATATTTATTTTAAAAATAAAGGAATAAAAGGTTTCACAAACTAATAGAGGAATCTTGCAACAAAATTAATGCCTATTAATGAGATTCGAAACGACAATCTCCTTCCTACACGTCACTCTGAGATGATACCGTCTCCGCTACAGACACTCTCAATACGTATGCTAACAGGTGTAATGAATTAGTAAACAATTAGCCGATAAAATCAAGATAAAGAAAATTTGTTTTAACTTTGACCTTATGAAAGTAAACTCAACTTATATTGCAGCTCATACTACCGCCTTACGTAAAGAAATAGCAATATTATTTAAGTGTTTGCTATATTATTTAAACATTGCATATGGAGCATATGATATGTATCGTGTGACACAATAGTGAGATTCATATTTGTCCGCGATTTATGTCATGCTGTTCATAGAGTCACCGTTGCAAATGATTTCTTGTCAAAAGTGTTTATTCTAATAGGTGTACAGGTTTTACTGATACTGTTTTTAGGACAATATTTGCAGTACAATTGCTAGATTTCCATTACTTGAATTGCAAATGATATTTTCTCAACAATATGAACTTGTGACCACAATTTGTAATGGTTATTGTGATTTATGAAACAGAACATATAAACTTTAGTTTTATATGTTAGTTTTAGCAAATATAAATTTTAACTTGTTATTAATGAATTCATAATCCAAGTGTGTTCCTTAATTTTTCCCCACATGAAAGTGTCTACCATTGATTATTTTTAGAACTAACGAGTAACAATTAATCAATACTCTAGGCGCAGATTATTTCCTACCGCCAAAATAAAAATAAGGCTTTCAGCAGACTTTTTAATTTCTGCTGTACTCATTTGCCTAAGCTCGCGTTGGCTCTACAAGTTAATAAATCATAACACTTCAATGTTCATGCTTTTTAAAAAAGACCTACAATACTGAATAGAAACTAATTCGTTATTAAGGAATTGTGGACTTTATGGAATAGATATAGAATAATAAATATATATGGTATGGTATTAGTATCAAAGAAAAACATACGTTAGTAACAAGACCATTTCAGATAGAGTGGTATACACAAGCACGGTTAGGATTACTTTATGTATATAGTTCATATTTTCTAGTACAACACATAGTTGCATTCGTTGCATTTGCAAAATAACGTGACTTAATCATTGAATGAAAATTAAGAAGTTAATTAAGCGATAAGGAGCATATCAGCTTGAAAATAATTATAATAAGCAGTTTATTCAGTTTAATGGTTAAGAATTATTGTTCATTTGGTCTTAAAAAAGATAATCTTTTGATAGTTTCCAACATAATATTCCAATCATAATTTTTATGAATTTAATAAAAAAATAGGTATTTATTTACCATTCTGAAATCAAAATGTAGGTTACAAGGAACACATCCTATTTATTTCGTTTTGTGGGATAGTTTTTTAGATTATTTATTATAAATTAGCCACTACACGCTGCATACAATATATAGAACATTAATTTATTTACTTTTATATTCAAAATGTTCATTAAGTACAATATATATATTTTACAATACATACATAAACATCCGTCTATGTATATTAAATATGTTTTACTAATATTTAATTTGTAATGATATCTACATCATGATGAATATTTGTTTTGGTTTGATTTGCGGAACTTTATTACATGTCTAAGGTTTAAAATAATAATATCTGTAGTTCTTTGTAATAATATAATACCTTTACTTATGAAATGAGAGAAAATTAAAGTAATTCAATGTGAAGGCCAAATGCTGTAACGAGATTATTTATTATAATTATACCACTACAACCTAATTAAAATAATGGACTATTAGGTTGTTTACTTTTGAATCCGAAATGCTCACCGAGTACAAATTTCTTTTTACTATGTGTACATAAAATACTTTTTTAAAATAATAAATATTGGTTTGATTTAGTGGATATTTTATTAATATTTAATCTCTAACGTTTGACCAGTATATATTTTGTACTGCTTTGTGAATAGTTTAGACTGATCACCGAAACATAACTGTATTCAACTGTTAGAGTGGCGAACCTTTAACAGTCCCGGACTCTAAATCTTCTGTGGATGCCCTTTTTGTTTCTTTGATATTATGGGCGCTACGATTATCAGACATGGGGTGATGCTATACGGGACTCCTGGCATATAACTTGTCGGCACCGGATCCTGAACTTTGGACTCTTATTGGTTATCTGATTGCTACAGTCCTATACTGTAGTAACACAGTGCCTGTATCAGGTTAATTGTAGGAAGTTTTATAAGCGAACGTCACATGAGTCCCTTTTCTTAATCCAGACATTGGGTATTGATACGTTTTTGCGTAAGCTTAACCTTATGCCTTATATGACTTCGACAACTAAAGTAGAGGACATTACAGTGCACAAAGCTCTTTGGATGGAGAGAAGATAGCAGAATCGTCTAAGACCTTGGATCTAAGTTAGAGATAGCTCAGGTTAAAATTCTGTCTGTCCTCATACCAATTTATATAAGTAATATCGACTTTGGTAATGTATCCACTCTCCCCTTATTCTGTTCGATATGATCTAAGCACTTGACAGAATCCTACTAGGACGGGAAGAATAAGATTTACAGAGGGATCAGGCTCTACTTTAAAAAAATTAATAAAAAGGTTCAAAAGAACTTGTTGGAGAGTTGACTACATTCTAACCAGTGCATATTAACAGTAAGGATATTAAGTAATTTTTTTAAAACTAACTGAATTTTGTTCCAAATTACTAACAACAGTTGTTTACGTTTTAACAATTCTCATTATAATATCTTATTTCACAAACTATACAAAATAATAAACTAATTACTTCAAAGCAACAAAACTTTTCATTCGTTAATTTTTAAAAGCTTATTACTTTTCCCAAGACTTCAGGTAGTTTACTAAATTAATAACAACTTGTTATTCTTCTCAAGCTTTATTACGTTATTAAGAGTCAACATTATACAGTAAGAATACATTCTGCCAAAATGTTAATAATGTAGATCTACATTTAGAGCACTACTCTTAAGAAAGACATTATCGTTTATCCAATTATTACTAAAGCATTTAGACAAAAAGAAACACAATCTCTTAATCAAAACCACGAACAACTAGTTTTGATGAAAAATTCAAATGATAACAACATATAGCGATGAAGAACTGAGAATATACACATATGTATCTTACTTTCAGCTACTTTCATATAAATAATCATTATGTGTCAGTATTGAGAACAGAGATAACAATAACAAGTGCGAACACACAATACAAACGTGTTAGTAGAATTTAACATATGACAGTTAGAAAAATATAACTCATAACATTATTATATCAACACTTACAGCTCATTTGTGTTAGATGACTAGTTACCAATATAATATTATTACATGTAATATTAATTTAGTGTAGTAGTGCAACATGTTACTGAACTGTCAAAACATTTTGTTACAGTTACAAGTGATATTACTAAAAATGTCATTTTACTATGATATGATGATTTTCCTTGGTGCGAATCAGGGGAATAAAGTTACAATTAATTATTTTCAATACAGTACTTGGTAAAATTCTAAACTGACACTCAAAAACAAAGGAATATACTGAAAATTTACGATTAACTGTCTCGATTTGGTTGAATCTGGAATTGAATGAGTATTACCAGATTAGTGGTCACGGCAGTGGCCATGGATATTAACATTTTTCTGTTGATTTGAAAAAATCCTCCAGCAGAAAACTCCGGGTGTTTCTTTGAGAGCTGCAAAAAAAATGAATTAAACTGTATCTTGAGTCCTGATTTCATGTTTGGGTTGGTTATCAGCTTGCTGATTACTGGTGTCGTCTCCTGAGCCGCTCGAGTGACGTCAGAGCTTGAGCAGACGATCATACATAGGTAACATGTCATAGACAGTGTCCACACTATTGGTGGAATAATTATTCCTATGTTATTCATTATGAGATCTGTAAAGGCGATGTATAGTGTGACAGTTATATATACAAACTTAGTGGAAATTGAGGCCAATAGTAGTTCGCTGTAGAAAGTATTTGCTTGATCTACAGCATCGCAAAGCAAGTGGTAGGCGATCATGAGAGAGTTGATCTTGTCATCGATGTTAGCATTCTGATTGAGACGTAGATGTGGTGGATTCCGGTTGCACATCGACTGTCTATGAATGTAACTGTTCACTTCTTGTGTAATCTTCGTGTTGATGATTCTGAATCTTTCGGCCAAGCAGTGGGTCACAGGTTGGAAATGGACCAACATTAGGGTTTGAGTACAGTGTGTAATGAAGTAAGAAACAACAGTTAAAATCCTCCATATTGTAATTGTATGATCATCTACCAAAGATAAGATCGTGTGTATGTGTACTGCTTGAACTAACATTGGAGCGACTATCGAGATAGCAATGAGAGCAGAGGATTTCACACTCAGACAGCATTTAGGTACCGCTAGTTGCAAATTGCGATCAAATCTCTTCAGAGTGTTGCAGACGTCTAGGAACTTTGAATATTTCCTGCAATAGGTGTTGAACACTACTACTTCTATCCATATGTTAGAGACCTTGAACACAATTGAAGTGAAGAGTATAGTGTTCGATTTGTATGCAATGATTATGAAGATTTTAATGGTTCAAAACACTATTTTTAACTGAGCCACAATCAAGCCCCACCAGAACACTGCTGGAGAATATGTCAGCTTCTTAGCACCTGATGGCTGAACCGCATATTTCAGTGGGAACCTCACAAATGCTTGGCAAATTAAAAGAGTCCTTTCTGAAAGAAGATTCATATTGAAATAATTATATAAAATATTGTAATACGAAATTCTCTAAAACATCGAAATGTAATTAAATATTTGCAAAAAAGAGGAAAAAAGTTTAAAATATAGCCTATTTAGATTTGCTTTAAGTTATATGACAAGGAGATTTTTTTGAAACCATCCAATGTCCCATGTATTGTTCTTATTCATGTAAGGGACCTTAGACACAAACTTAAACATAATTATACTGTTTTTCACTATATTCACTGAGTTTACTATCTTTAAATTGCAACAAATAGATTTTCATTTTGTACCTCTTCTGCTCCACTAATCTTTAATCTGTAAACTGGAATAAAAAATAACGATATTGTTAGTCAGAAATTAAAACAGAGTAATTCATATGAGTTGCTATGTTACTGGGTGACACATGGTTTAAATCAATAACTTTAACAGCATAAACGATTAATATTCAAAGTGTCAATGTTACTATAAAGTCAATATCCATAGTCACATTTTAATTACTAAGAAAATTCCTTTACGTAAAAAATCATCGAAGATATTTTAAAAAAACAATCCGCCCTCACTAATGAACAATTTAAATTTATTGACTTGCGAAGACTTATGGATAATAATACGACTGTTTCTATCGGTTATACATAAATGCTGGCACACAGACCAATATTAATACATGTGAAACACGTGCAGCACACTTTATCACATTGTATTGTGTCATTGCAAAAAGACACTGTCTCAAAGTGTTCACTATTTCATCAATTCAATGATTAAATTACTAAACTAGACGGAACCATATTTTTGTGACAAGTGTTTTTAGGTTGTATTATCGATTTTTATAGAGTGATTACTTAATATTTATTTACGAGTAGAGCCTTCAATAGGGCAGTGCCATCTATTTTAATTTTATAAAGACCATAAAAATCATAAGTAATATTTAAAATTGATATCCTGTAAAACTTTATACTTTGCAAAACCCACTCGATATTAATAAAAACAGAATTTAACTGAGTGTAAACAAGCTGAGGACTAACTACTGTACAGCATAGTAAATATGCAATGATCAGAATAGCTAAAGGTAGATGGATCCTATTGCCCCCTTCCACTCCCAGCCACCCAACCTGGTTATCAAATGTATCAAATTAAAATGGACGGAATGCTCTGAGATGCAGAGTGGTCTTTCTAGCCCAGCCTTGGTCGGTCCACGGCAGAAAAAAACCGCGATGTGCAGCTAGGCTCTTACTGAATCCTTTAAAGTTTTATGTAATCTATAAATCAGTAACTGTACAGTGTATTAATTCGGTCTCTGAGATTGCAATGTATTAATTAAAGTAATTCTGTTTTCTTCGAATGAGCGCATTTCCATTTTACACTCCATATTGGAGTAGCAAGGTTCTGGAAATACCATACTTATAGATTTTGGCCGTTGTGAGAATGTATTGGATGTGATAATGTATCACATGGTTTTATTATAATTTTCCTCCCACAGATCCAGGAAAATCAAAAACTGTGTGAGAGGTCCTGTCCTGGGTGGATGCAACATGTTGAAATCTAAGTAACGGCGTATACTATTTACTTTTGAAACGTTTTATTATTTTAAGTTACGAGGAAACTCGTATAGGAAACCATGGTTTCTTTAATCATTTCCTAGTCGTATTAATTAGTGCATTTCGGGTCCCAGACCATTATGATACCTATTTGTATATAGTGATAATTCCAATATTATTCATGAACGATCTTTATAAACAACAGAATACAAAATACAAAGTTTTTTAATAATTATACTTAGAACTTCAAATATAAAGAGATATACAGGTTTGTATAGAAGCCTATTTTAATGAGGAGAAATATTTTCCTTTAAACATTTAAACAAAATTATAGATTTAGGTTAAGTAATTTTATTTTTCAAGAGCTAAAAAACAAGTAACCCATTTGTGTTCAAAACAACTAAATTAAAAAGGGGTTTCACTATTTTATACGGGTAGTTAAAAAATTCACGACTGAGAAAGCACCGAAGTGTTTATACCACTCTAGGGCTACTATCGAGAATACGGGATGCTAATGTTCGGCCAAGTCCCACGGACTGACATGCACCAACTTATTGTTGCTCAGATAGAAAGTTTGGAAAAATGGCGGTAAAACTGCAAGTTTCCGAGTAATTTCCTTTTCGAGATATCGTATAGACAGTTAGACAGATATACAGAGAGAAAGGCAGACAGAAATGAAATTATAGGCCTTGCTAAAGTTCAGCCAATGTATTTTTACGTGTAATATCCTTGTCACTATATATGTATATAGCCCCTTTTCTGTTTTCGTCATTACAAGTTAACCCTTAAATATTATAAGTATTATAACCAATACTATATGATAAACATTCGTCATGAAGCGGTTACAATATGTTTCATCTTTATGATTTCAGCAAATATTTCTTAGAGATATATGATTGAAAAAGTCAAAAGACTAACCCGATCAAACAAATATTGCATAACCCAAATTAAGAATATTATGGAATAATATTTTCTAATTTATACTTTTACAATCGCCACATAGCACGGTGCTAGGTAAACGCAAACTTCGTTTTACAGTTCGTATTGGATTACAGATTAACAATGTATAGTGCGCTGTAATAACTGCTAAATCTAAACTATCCAATCGCCACATAGCACGGTGCTAGGTAAACGCAAACTTCGTTTTACAGTTCGTATTGGATTACAGATTAACAATGTATAGTGCGCTGTAATAACTGCTACATATAAACTATCCAATCGCCACATAGCATGGTGCTAGGTAAACGCAAACTTCGTTTTACAGTTCGTATTGGATTACAGATTAACAATGTATAGTATGCTGTAATAACTGCTAAATCTAAACTATCCAATCGCCACATAGCACGGTGCTAGGTAAACGCAAACTTCGTTTTACAGTTCGTATTGGATTACAGATTAACAATGTATAGTGCGCTGTAATAACTGCTAAATCTAAACTATCCAAATCCCAAGTAGCGTTTCATGGGATAAGGATATAAAAATATAAATCTTATTGTTGTTTCTATTCGGTTAGAGTTTATTAAGTATAAAATCGAAAATTTATTTTACTATTGTTATTATATTATATATTAAACTATTGTTTATAAATTACTATGAGGCACTCAATAATGCTAAGATGCAACCATTTCAACGAAGGATTTTCTATTGTATTGCATTATATACGATACAAAACATACAATAAAGTGTTTGTATGAACAACATAAATGTATTCTCTCATATATAATCTTTTTCCAAATCACTCTAGCTAATTGTCATATTAAAATTACATACATGGTTTTTGATCAATCGGGACTGTCAATAGAGGTACAGTAATGATCTTTATTGACATGTATCAAATATACTTTCTTATAAGAAAGTATCTATAGATAGTATTTTTAATTTCTTGAATTAACGTGATGTTTAGTTTTATTAAGAAAATTTTGCAATAATTTACTCTTATAACATTGTGCAGCAAGTGGGAACTTCATAAAATTCGAGTAAATTTGTTTGATATTTTAGACCAACTTCAACAATACAATGTTATGATTGTTAGTGTTGTGAAATTGTTTCTTTCCATTATTCAAATTATTCAATTAAGATTAATCCATTTTATATTATCATGTGGTAAATGTTCCAAGCTATAATGATAATTAAGACGAACATAAAATAAGAAATGTCCTTTTTATGTTGTGTAAAAATCATTTAAATATATATATATATATATATATATATATATATATATATATATATATATATATATATATATATTAACATATATTCATAATTTTTTTGTAATGAATATATTATTTTTATAATATATTTATATAATACAAATATTATGTAAATATACAATAATACACCTTTTAACACTTTTTGATAGATTTTTATTTTGTACAATGTACATTTTGAATTAAATTAATTCATAATCAGGTACTTGAAGGTTGAGGAAAATAAAGTAAATAAATAGTTAAAACCAAATTATCACGTGTGTTTAACTACCATAAATGTGGCTAAATGTTTGTATTTAATTTAATTTTATATCTAATCTAATATATCATATAAAAGTTTATCACATAATAAATTGTTTGACGAAAATTTTTATCATTAAATAATACAATAGGATTAATTTTGGTACTTTTGTAAATTTCAAAATATTCTAAAGTTGATAATAGGTGACTTTTTGCATGTGTGTAAAATTTCGAGCTTATTATTTCGTCTGTATACGCATAGAGACGACCATTCATTTACATGGTCAGCATATTTTGAATTTTATGATGTCTTCAATGCTTTTATAAGGTCATGAAATCTAATTTAGAAGGATCTGATGGTTTTTCCAATATAGTGGTTTTGGCAACCATTGCAATTTAATTTGTATACTCCACCATTGTTAAATTTCGAATTTTGATTTTGGTTTGTTGAATTATTTTTAAACATTAATAGACACAATTTACTTTATTGGACTGATGTTAACCCTCCATTGGATGAGAGAGCAACATACCCAGCACACTGAGAAATTGTTTGGCTTGACATTGTGAGGGATCAGTTTTTTAATTTGATAACAGTAATTTAATTGGATCAATAACTTCGTGTACAAATACATTTAGTTTTAACCACTTATAATATCAGATACTATAATTACACAAATTATCAATAATATATTAGCCATCTTGCTGGTTTCAAATATATAGGAATATCAACGTAAAATCTAATAGCTGAGTAGTCATTAATATATTATAATTAATATTTATGATGTGACGATATTTGCACTCATTGTGAGTAGGTTTTTTTAAACTAATAAACTGTACTATTTATGTACAGTGTCTTAACCTTAGTAAGTACGTTGTTAAGTAGTACAATTATATATAAGATGTATTGTTTCGTAACTGTCTTTTGGTAATTTTGTGCCAAGTTCCAAATACGGTGTTAACAAAAATTGATAATCTGACAGGAATGCGTCTGACTGTATACCAAATAAGGTTCACAGTATATCTTATAAGCTCTGATTAGTTCCGTTTGGAGTTCCGGACTGGAGACTTAAAAGAAAAAAAAAAACATTTAAATCAAATAAAGCAAATTCCTCAGTAGGTAATTTGTTTGGTTAAGTTAATATTGAAAAGGACTACGTGCATGCCATACATTAATCTTTCATATCATATGTTACCTGTGTTATCGTTTATGTGATATATTTTGTAAAATGATATTATGAATATCACTCGGCAATCTTAACAACATCGTATTTGACTATTTTCATGGTATCAAAGTCAGTCTGGAGACGTTCTAACGAGTGAAGTTGATCGCAAATGCTATCGCTAATATATTTCTACTGGTGCGATAAGCCTACGACAGTATTTTACATAAAATGGAGAAATTGGATCCTAAAATCAAGATTTCCATCGTACAAAATAAAAACCTAAACATTTAGATTACAATAAATGCGACATTTTAGGTAGCAGAATGTCAATAAGTCATTGCTCAAAACCCACAATATGCTGTGGAACACCAATTTATTCATAGCTAAATGTGCTGTAGATTAATAAAAGGTGTCTCCGTTTACTTATACAATTATTCTTATCAATGGCTAAGAGGTTTCATAAGCCGGTAAACAATGCAAAATAAACAATATTATAGTTAAATTTCAAATACAATCAAAATGCCTCTAAAATCAACGAGTATGGTTCCTATTAAACAAATTTTACCAATTTAATTATTTTTAACTGGCTGATGAAACTTAAATTGGCGTTATGTTACATTAAACATTCTTCTTTTTTCAGGCCAATATAACTTTTCAAACTTTTGTTGATTTCAAAGCTAAAGGGTGAAATAAAGTATTCGAAAAAAAGACATACGGGCTACTCCTTGCTCAACTATAAAACCTATTGTTTCCTGCACTGTTTCCTTAAGAAAACGAGGCTTCTATAAAATATTATGACCATAGGTGATTTTCTAATTATTGAGCAGTGAGGTTGTTAGGGGAATATGTTGTTGAGTCCGCCATGTTTTACTGGAAATATAATGGTTTGAACAACATATGTAAAAGAAAATATGTAAATACGATTAGAAATATCACTAATTTTGACTGCCAAACTAATTCTAAATAAAAATTGTTTTCTGTAAAACCGTTATTACTAATCTTCATCATTGCCAATAAAGAAATTATCTATTACTTTTAACCCCCAAAAGAGTTTGGCCTGGAGTATGCTCAGCTTCAGATAGTACATCATGAAGGTGCTACTGTTGAACGTTGCCTCGGTTGAATCAACAGAATATAACGGACACTTATTTCAAAGACTCGAATTGTATCAGAAAAAACATATAAGTGGTTATTGCTCCAGCCATCTGTAACAGAGAATAAAATCGTTAACAAATGCAACTACTGATAGAAACATTCTTAACGAGTTAAAGTTTCACATGTCGGGTAAAAGCTACTACAGACAGTGACAGTGACTGTGTGACCGGTGACTACAGATTGCCGCTCTATGTCACAATCAGCTGGCCTATCGATCAGCTGTCTGCGCTACGAAATAGCCGACTGGAATGAATTGCCAAGAGAGCTGTTGAGGAGAGTGGAGATTATGTGTGGAGAGTCGAGGGAAGATGTCATGTGAGACTGTCTTGAGGGTGACGTTGTTGAATTTGGTTGAAGAGAGAGAGTAGATAGTCACAGTTTCTAGGCTTTAAGCAAGGCGGTGATTGTAGTAGATTTATTTAGCGCCATAATTAGTACCAGCCCACGATAATATACAGGGTGTTCCAAATTTTATACACACTGAAGGATTCTTGGAAACTATAAAAGATACAGGAAATATTAATTGGATAGAGTTGCATGTATTAACAAGACAAACAATTTAATGTGGTTATGTTAATTATTGGCTGCGTTGTTCACTCGCTGCGCTTAAAAAATTGTTGGACAACATGTTCATGCTGTCACATCTTTACATGCAATCTGCGCGAATTTTCTTCGTTTTTAAATATTATAGTAAACATTGTTTTAAGACCAGCAAGAAAGACGTGTAGGGTTTTGTAATTTTCTTTTAAACAACGACCCATTTTTTTCTTAATGAAAAGGAATTAGAATTTTGCTGAGTTCAAAAATATAATATATTTTATGCTTTCTTCTTGGGTTTCATCGAATAAATCATAAAACCCCGTTCTTTGTACGGTTGTTCCAAGGGAAATTTATTTTACTATTCGATGGTTGGTAAATCTGACTGGTATTGCAATGCATCTAATGTTAGCATCAGCTGTTTAGTGAAACATATATATTATCTGACAATACCAGTCTAAAAATAACTGTTCCTGACGTTTTCGTGGCTTATTACAACAATAGCATGTTAGTTTCATATTGTATCATATATTATAATCCATAAATTAAATTAAACTTAGAAAATAGTGACTTATATCTTAAAAAATACTACTTAATAGCAGCCAGCATTATTCATTATCCAATGCAATGAAATTATAAGAACAAATTGATAAATTCGATCATTTACATTCACGGAAAATATTGTTCTTTTATCACAGCATAAAGTCTTTATATTGCTATTATAGAGTAATAATACGAGCTAATACAAAGTAATAATGATGAATGTAAATAATAAAGGGGGTTCGTTATAATTTATCAACAATAAACAATAAAAAAAATCCATATTGCGCAAACGTAAAAATCATATAAAACGTAATCTAGAAAAAATCGAATGAGGACTGCCAGTGCCTCAATGGAAAGAAGCAATACCAAATCGCAATAACACATTTATTAGAATATACCATGGTTACCTAGGAATAATGGAAACACATTAGCATAAAAGAAGACAATCTAGTAAATTTACAAGTTATTAATCTAGTAGTATGCAATGTACCAAAACAACGATTAAATTGACAAATTGATTTGATAGCACTAGTCTAACATAACCTCAAAGTCCTTTTCCGCAGCTCATGTGCTGGTTCTATTTTGAAGGTATACATTAATAAACTAGCTTGCTCTGCCTACAACATGCCTCAGCGAAACTTTTTATAGGCAAAATAAAAAAAGATATTGTCAGTTTACAAGACAGACTACTATTTCCTATGGTAACTTTTTTTAAAATTACAAAATAGCAGTTTGACCAGTCGCTATCCCATTTATAAAATGTTACTGTTGCCGGTTTTATCGTAGCTAGTTCCTACAAAAGGGTTGTATCCACAAAGATTTTTTAAACGAATTAGACAACTTCATTTCAACATCTGTGGAGACATACCGTTTCTAAATAAAGCTGCAAGGCTATCAGATATATTTATCCTTCACCTACATCCTTCACTGATACAACTGTAATTCTGTACAGCTCTTTACGACCAATTCTCTACACCCTCCATCCATGTTAGGGGGGTCCTCCATAGGTTGTTGTGTTATAAACTTATGGAAGAATAATTAATTAATTTTAGTTGTAGACATTAATACTATCTCACAAGATATAGTGGTACATTATCGGCGACATTTGCGGGTACATTGCACCAGATTTGACTAGTAAAATACAGTAAACCAGCGAGTTGTATATTTATCCATCCATGTCACGTGAAGTTCTAAAATGCTGGCTCAAATTTGAGGACTATTGGTTCTAATTCTGAGATTAGGAGAAGAATGTTATTCCTTAGGTTGCCTTCGAGAATTGATCACTATTTACATACAACCAGTAATACTCCAGGAGGGAAAAGAATGTCCTCTACTAAATCTTATATACGTTTTAAATACCCTTAGACATATTTCTTATATATGAGGTCTTACACCTCATACATATGCTTGGTTATTTTACTAATATCTTAAATGTAAAAAAATAAATATACCACTTCTTACTGGGGTTACAATTTGGTAGTTTAGGTTGAAAAATCCACAAGCAGAAAGCTCCACCTTCTGTTTAGACAACTGAAGAAAAAACTCCTCCAACTGAAAAAAAATTGATATATTATATTTATAATACAACTGCCAGTAGTATAGTTTGAAGAATGTAAAACTCTTCTGTACAGTAGTAAAATGATTGTTAAGGATTGTAGAACTAAATTCATACTATTCTAATCTATTTCTTGATGTAAACCTAGTTAGGTTACAGAACACTACCATTGTTTTCGAAACACTTATCTTAGGAAATTGCCTTAAACAAATAATAGATAATACAATATTTTTAGTATTTTTTACTTAACGATTTGAAGTAATTTAATTTACAGATATCAACATTACTAAGTTTCATTATATTGGCTTCAATCTTAACTATATATTTTTAATATAGCCTGCTTTAAGTTTTCATCCTAAGCAAAATTGCATTTAAGAGTGAATATTTACTTGTAATACATAGATCCACCTAAGTATAATAGGATATTGCAATACATTTTGTGAAAATTGTACACCAAAGTAAATGTCAAGAAATGTCAAATTGATGATTTAGTTTCTCGTTTGAATGACTGAACACTTTATTATTCTAGAATCACCCATCCTTTTTAATTAAAAAGGGCATAAACAACCATACAAATACAACCCGGTTGCTAACAGTAACTGGACTCAAAAAAGATTTAGGAAGAACCCTGCGTTTCGTTACACACAGTTATCTATGTCACTTTGTTAGTATTGCTGTTTTTCTTATGTTTACACATTATTATCTATGGAATAAGAAATCATATAACTTCTTATAATTTTGAAAGTTGTATTTATATAATTTTTAAGGTCGGTGAATCGTATCTTAGTTAAGAAACTGACGTATTGATTGATATTAACATTTTTACATTTAAATTGTTATGTTTTACACGATCTATTTTTTTACTCAGTTTTCAGAAGTTAGCACAAGACGCCATGTCTCAGTCAGCTCATCTTTAGTATAATATATCGAATTCATATTTGCAGTGGTAATAAGTAATGAAAATACGTATACAATGATTGCAAACCTGATCTCGTAGTTCATCGTCTATTTCCATGTTGATCAGCCTACAGACAGTGCGTGTCATGTCATCTGCCTGGAAAATTACTCTTAATCAAAATCCAAGTAAACAAAACTGAAGTTACTTACTGTGATGATTGGGTGGATGTAACAAACATGCTGAACTAACAAGAACTCAGATAGTATTCTTAAATATAATGAAAAATATTTTTTAAAGAGCGTAAACAATTTATTTACAGAATAATGCTCTTATTGGTGTGAATGTCTACAGTACATACCGATTCGGTAACGTTTGTGCTAAGGTAAGCCACCAGGAGCAAGAGAGAAATGTGGCTTAAGCACCAAATCCCTGAGATGATGGTGCCAGTCACATTGTCATGAAGATAACGAATAACAAAAGCGGAGATAGAGATCACGGTACATAGGAACGTCGTGACTACAACTGCCAAGAGCTGGTCGCCGTAGAAATCGTTAGCTTCGCGGACAGTGTCACACAGCAGCCAGTAGTCCCGGATCAGAGCCTTTATCCTGCCAACGGAAGTGTAACCTTCTGTAACTGACAACATGATTTGAATACAAGATTGATTGTTACTAGACATGGAATATTCAGTATATTTTTATTACTCCTTACCATTCAGTGAAGAGAACTTTATATGAAGGCCCGATGTTGTTATGAAGACAGCAATACGTGGCGATCGTTAGTGGCTACCCATTACGTCTTATAAAAGTTAAGGTTTTAATGAAAATTT
Source organism: Homalodisca vitripennis (assembly GCF_021130785.1). Classification (NCBI taxonomy): domain Eukaryota; kingdom Metazoa; phylum Arthropoda; class Insecta; order Hemiptera; family Cicadellidae; genus Homalodisca; species Homalodisca vitripennis. Next base: position 5,569,129 of record NC_060215.1, on the reverse strand, counting down.
GAGTTCCATTAAAAATATGTTTTATTCTGTGTACAAATACAGTCTTCCTTCACAGTAAATCTTGGAAAATGTGCGGGATACGTCTATAAAATATCCCTCCATGAAATAATAGCAACAATACGAAAGGCAAAACACACAATTAGCAATAAACTTTATCACGGAAACGTAATGAAATACTTGATAAAAATCGCGACTTTTAAGTCCGAAGCATAGAACTATACGTGTATCATCTGCATACAAAATAACAAAGTTCATAATTGAATTATGGAGATCACTAACATAAGTAACAAAATGATTTAGTTTGGAAGTCTTGACGAATATCTTGAGTGACTGATAAATATTCTGACAAGATTCTTCCAGATTAGTTTATAATTTAGATTTTCACGAATTTTGTTGTTCTCCAGTACGACAATACTCTTCTGCGTATGTGAAGTATTAATCGTGTATACGACAACAGCAGTACAAGAGCATGCCACTGTTTAATGTTTCGCTGCAAAGTAACTAGACATAAAGAGACTAGTCATTATAGTAGTAATAACGTGAACACTCAACTAAAATAAAAATTAGATTATGTACCCCCCCTTTTACAGCAAACAAATTAGAAGAGAATGAAAAATATGATGGGAAAGAGATTTTGGAGAAAAATATAAAACGCTATAAACAGAAAAGATTAACTTTAAACAACAGCGTCAGGTTCATCAAGCCCATCGAGCCCATCAAACCCATCAAGCCCATGAAGTTCAATCGTTTAAGGAAATTGACCATTTCAAGCCTGGGAAACTTCGCAGGATTACTTTTATTGAGCTAAACTACTACTTTGTTAATGCTGCAATCAACAACCTGGCAAATGAAAAAATTGCATACAAGCAATAATACATGATATCCTTTACTCGCTTGAACATTTCATACTCTGGCCCTTAACACAATCATAAGTTAGCAACTCCCTCCAACACCTTAAATCGATAGATTCAAGTGGTTTTGGCGACATATCGTCAAAAATCATGAAAAACTGGGAAAACAGCTAATTAATTCTCTAGTTAGTATAACAAACAAGTCATTTGGTCAGGGGAGATTCCAAATGAAACTCAAGAGGACAAATGTAAATTAAAAGTAGGGGACTCAGCTGAATCTAAAAACTACAGACCAATTTCAAACCTATTGACTTCTATCTCCAAACTGATTAAAAAGATTATTCTCAAAAGGCTATTAAATCACGATAACAGTTTTTTTCCAGATAAAAAGCATGAATTCAAAGCAAGCAAATATACAAATACCGTCATCCTAAGTATTAATGAACAAATCCTAAAAGCACTTGAGGATGCTGAATCTATAATTGCAATCTTCTTAGATTACAGTAAAGCGTTTGATTGTATTCAACACGATTTGCTGCTGAAAAACTTGGAAATAATGGTTTTTACATGGAAATGGCTCGAGAGTGTCTTAACAGACATATCTCAATCAGTGGAATTGAAGTATATCAAATCCAGTGCACTCGAGACAACATCTGACCTCCTCCCATTAAAATCTGGCGTGCTACAAAATTAGAATCTATTCTTTACATAATCTTCATAAGTGACTTTCCGAACTATCTTGCTGAATACTTTAGTGCACTGATGTACGCAGATGATACTGTTCTTTTGCTCAGAAACAAAACCACAACCGATCTAGTAATACAAAACTTTGTCGCTCTAGACATGGCCCAGTGGTATTGTCAAGCAACATTCTGGTAATAAATGAAAAGAAACACCAACATCATCAGGGACAAGAAAATGGAGACAATCGGATTACCAGATTTGTTAAAGTTTTTGGAGGCTGCATGTTTGGGAGTAATAACAAACCGATAGACTCGTGTCGTGAAGCCTTCAGACAATTCAAGGTGCTGACTGTGATATGCCTTTTTGCCCTAGAAACAGCCCAATGTAGAAAGGGACAGAACATGCAAAGAGGAAATGACTCTTACAACTACAATACAGTAATAGAAAACATCATCCTCCTAATCCACCATCTTTCACTTTATGTAAAACAGCCATCTTAACTTAGAGTTAAACTTCTGAACATCCTTTCTGAAGATGAAGAACACTAACTGCACATAAAAAATGAGAAAAAAACATTGTGAAGTGGACAAACAAGACCGACCCGGTTGACAATCTAAGAATTTGAAAGTTGTAGAACAATTTTTCAATAATAATTTTTCATTTCCTTTCATATTTTGATCCAAAAATGTTGCTTTATATTCCATTATCCTTAAAAAATGCTATGTAATTTTGCAAATTACAAGTACATTTTTTATTATTGCTTTGATTTTAATTCTTCTATTGTTAAATAACAGTCCATTGTTTTATTATGTAACAGACGCACACATTGTTCTTGATTTTATTGTGAATAAAGAATCATTGGCTATTATATGTTAGTTTACTGGATAATAATAATAATACTCTTTATTGCATTAACAATATTTACAATTGCATTGCATGCGTCATAAAATGGAACACAGTATGTCATAAAGCACACAACATGTCGTAAAGATATCATTCGGTCTTCATTTATCTATATCAGAACCGGGTTATGTGTTAATAATCTTGAATAACTTCATTAATTTCTAATGTTTTCATCCCAGCGGGCCATTATGAACTCATCAACAGCCCTTGACACCAGGAAGTGTTTTAATCAAGCGTTAAATTGATTAGGATCGTTTAAATTTTTAATACCCTCAGGGAGCCTGTTGATTAGCCTGACACCAACTTGGGACGGTAAACGTCCATAAGCCGTCGTTCTGTGCTGATCGAGTCGGAAGTTGTCCCTCTAGTCCCGTACTGGTGGAGATCCCTGCCCCGTTCCAACTCACATTTGAGTCGACAGTACAGGATAACCTCTAAAATAAAGATACAGAATAAAGTCAGTAATCCAAGACTCCTGAAGGCGTCTTTGCACGACTCTCTGGGGTTCAACTGTAACAAAATTCTAACGGCTTTCTTTTGAGATCTAAAAACTCTTTGAAACATGTTTTTTGAACAACTTCCCCACAATATCAAGCCGTAAGACAGATATGGATGTATAAGATCAAAGTAGGCCAGTTTTAAAACATCCAAGGAACATCAATTTGCAAGGTTGCGCAGGACATAAATGCCCGAGGCAACCTTAGAGCAAACGCTCTCAACGTGGGTGTTCCATGTCAGCCCTCTGTCAAGGTACATTCCAAGGAACTTGGTGGATTCAGCTTCATCCAGAAGAACGTCGTCCACCATCACCGCGGGCCGGAGCTCTTGGTCATCATGCTGCCGTAGACAGAAGTTCATGAAGTTTGATTTTAAACTGTTTGTTTTCAAATTGATTCTGTAAAAATACTCTATACATGAATTAGGTTCGATGAAAGACTTTATTTCAAGATCGTGTTTTGATTTTGATCTGATGCAGAGAGTCGTGCATATTGAATCACTTTTCCATACTGGATTAATGAGTTCAACCTGTTGACATATATCAGGAAAAGAACTGGCCCCAGTATTGATCCGTGGGGGACACCATAAGGCATTTTTACCTTCTCTGATAGAGCACTCCCAATCTGCACGCACTGCCCCCTATCTTCCAGATAAGACGAGAGCCACTTATGTGGCAGACCCCGAATACCACTTGTCCACAACTGGTGCATCAGTGTCGCAAGATACACGCAGTCAAAGGCTTTGGAGAGGTCTAGAAATATGCTAATCACATGTTCTCGCCTCTCCAGTCCATTGACAACATTATGAATGAGATCCGTTACGGCATCGATTGTCGACTTGTTTTTTCTGAACCAAAACTGTTCGGGACAGAGAACGTCGTAACGGTCAAGAAAGTTTTGAAATTGATTGAGGAAAGCTTTTTCAAAAATTTTGCTGAACACAGGGAGGATTGAAATTGGACGATAATTGCTTGAAATGCAAGGATCGTCTTTTTTGAAAATTGGAGTGACTTTGGCAGTCTTCAATGCCGATGGGACGACGCCTTGAGCGAACGACAGATTAATCAATTTTGTGAGTGGTGTCAAAAGATGCTTGACGCACCCTTTGAGTAACCACACACACATACCATTGATGTCACAGGATTTTTTAGGTTTCAGCTCCTGCACAATACGAGCCAACTCCGAATCAATCACGGGGAAGAGAGCCATGGACGAGACCGGTCTCACCAGTTGCTTCTCGCGATGGCTGTCCGGGTTAAATGAGTTTTTCTGGTTCGGCCACTGTTGAGAAGAATTTGTTGAATTCACTTGCCACTTTTAAAGGATCTTCAATTATTTTGTTTTGAATTTTAAGGGATGGAGTTGAAAATTTAGAAAAATGTTTAGAATTTTTGTAGATTTTAATAATTTCCCATGCACTTTTTGCAAAATTGTCCGATTGTATTAATGTTTCTTCAAAATGTCGAGTCTTAGCATTTTTGATTTCATTCCGATAATTTTTTTTTGAAGTTGCGGAAAAAGGTTTTAAATTCTTCGTTTTCAGACTTGACGTATATTGTATGATAATACCGGAGCCTTTCTCTTAATTTTAGGATATCTTGAGTGACCCAAGTATTCCTCTTTCCATGAGAACGCTCATTGAACATTTGAAATGGGCAAGTGACATTTAAGTGAAAAATTACAGTGTCAAAAAACGCATTAAAGGCATCGTCCACTCGCTGGAAAGAATCTAAGAAAGACCACGATTCCTCCCCAGAGATTTATTAAAAAGTTGTACGTTTGATGGCTTTAAATCTCGTTTAATATTTACGGATGGGGTTTGAATTTTGCTTTGGAATTATTTATGACAGCTTCTTGGGCGAAGTGTTCGGAGATGGCCGCATCCAGCACAGAGACCGAGACATCCTGAATATTTGTGATGACGTTGTCGATGGCTGTACTCGACGCGGCGGTCACCCGTGTTGGTGAGTTCACTGACCAGATTAAGCCGAAAGGAGTGAGAATATCGCGGAGCCGCTGGGTCAGAGGGCGTGGTCTAAAACGTTAATATTGAAGTCACCTACAATAATAAACTTCAATAATTTAGAAAAGAAAAAATTTAGGAACATCTCGAATTTTTCAAAAAATGTTATACTACACCCGTTTGGGGATCTGTACAAGCCAAATACTATTATGTCTCCCAGGGAATTTAGTCCGAGTTTTGTTCCAGCCACTTCTAAGTTTAGATCACAGCTGTAATCAACATTGAATGGCTGGACAGTCAATTGGGATTTGACAAAAATTGCCACGCCATCCCCTTTAAATTGCATTCGGTGAAAATTACTAGCCAATTCGTAATTGCTGATACTGAACATTGCCACAGTATCTTCCGTGAAGCCGTGCTCAGTAACAACAAATATGTCTGGATGTAGCTCTTCTGCCATGAGAACAAGCTCGTCAATTTTATTAGTGGCAGACTGCGCGTTCTGGTGCACGACGGAAAATGATTTAATTCAATTTAGAATTTTGTGAATTTGTTTTGAATTGTCTTTTGGTTTTTTAAATTTGTCACTCCCCGGTCCCGATATAGCTATGTTGGATTCACAGAGTCCAAAACTGGGCAGTTTTTTCCCAAGAAAGGAGGATTGTCGCACCACTGAGCCGATTTTAACCGCCTCCGCAAATGACTCGTAGGGCAGTATGTGAGGCCCAGCAGCGACCGGCCGTCCCACGGCGGAGAGCGAAGGAGCAGAAGGAGACTCCGCGGGCTGTGTTGGTGACGGCTCGGCGGGGGAGGCAGGAGGTGGCGAGGGCGCTACACGGATGGATCGGTTCGCCCCCTGCAGACACTCAACCAGCAGCTCCGCAAGCAGATGCTTGCTGTCCGGTCTCAGGTGCATACCGTGACATGTGAACGCACTTCTGCCGATGCGGTTGAAGTCCAGAACCCCTGCCCCACGGTACTTGGCACACAATTCTTCGATGTAATGGTTTACCAACACTATTTCTTGATTTATCTGGTGGTTGGTTGGAAATTCGTGCCGGTGGGGCAGGGTGGAGACAACAACAGAGGAGGTTTTCAGCTTTGTCCTAATGATGTCCTCAAGATGCCGGTAAATGTTGCGCTGCTGACCGGAGGCGACGTCATTGGTGCCAGCTACGATGACGCAGCAGCTACTGAGTGGTGGCGAGACTTGAGACGTCGCATCCAGCAACCCGGCTCCAGGCTTGCAGACACCCTCCACTTTCATCACCCGGGTAATCCTCCGCCGCACATGTTTTGCCAAGTCACGGTTGTGGCTGTCTCCCTCAATTAAAACTGAGGAATAAGGCACTTCAGCTCTGGTGTATTCGTCTGTAGGCCTCGTCTTCCTCTTTCTCCCGTTCTTCTTTTACTTCTTTTTCCTCCGCTCTCTGCAGGGCGAGCTCAGCCTCTCAGAGGTTGCCAAAGGACAGGCCACCAGCTTTGGGATAGTAGAAGGTTGGTTGGCTGGTTTGATTACACATGACCTCCTTTTATTATGTTTCACTGTCCAGTCCGATGGCTGCACTCCCATACACCCACATTCGTCCTCCCCCCTGAGGCACTTCATCTCCGCTTCTAAGACTTCAATGGTGGTCCTGAGACTGGCCACAAGATCTCGGGTCTCGGCACCCCGCTGGTCCCCGCAGTTGATCGGCAGGTCACACTGCACGCCGCAGTCAGTCGCGGAGACACGTACAGGTGAGTCAACCCGCGGAGTGGACACCACGAAAACCTGGTTGGTGTACTGCATGAGTCGTGTATCCGACTCAATAGAGTGATCCAGAACGTGCTTAAACCGTTCTTCGACCTGCAGTAGACGGTCTTGAAGAACTTTGTTTTCGGCAACCAGGTCGGGTACTTCCGCGGCAGAGGCAGAGTCAAGACAGACAACCGGGATCGAGGCGCCGGTGGACGTCGCGGATGACGCAGGGAGTTCAGCGCGGGCGTCGCGGCAGACTATGCCGACGAGGCCACAGGCGTCGAAGCGCAAACGGGCGTTGCGGAAGATGCGGCAGGCGGGGTAGGTGTAGGCGACAAGGTCCTCATGGTGACTGGATGGGGCCCTTGGTGTTTACCGTTGCACGACACAAGTCGCGTCGCCTCGGCGCGGCGTTGGTCTTCAACGTCGCTCCACAGTTCCGCCCCAAACAGCGCCAGGCTCTTTCCCCGTTCTTCAAGAACGTTGCTCAAGAGTCAGAGTCATTTTTTGTAATAAATATTAATATAGGCATTAATTTATTATTTATTATATCTAATTAAAATAAATATGGGTATAAGTTAAAATATTAAAATAATTTAAAATCACAATAAACAGTTAAACAAATAAATAAATAAATAAATAAAAGACACAAAAAAAATTTGTCAAAAGTTGAGTTGATCTTAGTAAAATAGTTTAATCATCGGGGGTACAAAATGATAGCGTCCCTAGCGGGATTCGATCTGCTGTCCATCGGATTACTAGGCCTGAACGCTATCAGTGAGCTAGTCCTGACTTGGTGATAAGCCACAGTCACTAGTACATAGGTCGCATTGACGAAGTCCGAGTGAAAAGGCACCTAATTCTACTAACTATTGAATCGTGTTTGTTAGTTAGTCAAAGTTAGGTTATGAAAAGTCCAATATTACTGTGTGCCTTACTCACTTGAAAGTCCAACACATTTAAATTGGATTGCAAGTCCAATCACAGCCACGTTAGATAATAAAAATTCACTTAACTAATTGTTAAAATTAAAACTTTAAATAAAGGAATTTTTAAGGTGTTGAGAGTTTACTAAAAAATATGATAAACAAAAACTGCAAAGTATGTTTTAAAATAATCACTCAACACAGAATTACTTTTCAATAACACTGAGACGTTTAAAATAAATATATCTTAAGCGATACACATTTTTCAACGTAATCAATTTAATGTATTTGGTATACTGTATGGAATTCTAAAAATGTTTAAAAGAATCATAGAGTTTACAATACCACACAATAATAATAATCATATAATGAAAGCTATTGACACATCTGATATTGAAAATGTAATTGACAAATATATACTGTAAAGATAAATATATATCTAAAACATATGCATTCCTTACCCAAACTACTACCAGAGACTAGGATTTGGTATGGCATCAAAGTTGTAGAATCGTTCCCGACTACGAAATGCTCTATTTTGTAGGTCACATTCAGAAACCTTGCAGCTATACTCTGAGTGATATGACTGAAGTGGACAACGAATACACCTTGAGCCCAGATCATAGAACACATGCAGACGTAAAACATAATGATGTATTGTTTCTCTTGAAAGCTTAAGTGTACCTTTCGTGAATGAACCAACCGAAGTACAATACAAATTGTCAGAACGGCTATAATCACAATACAACTGACAACCATTTCCATCGTGGCGTTTGTGCGTGTTGTGGTTAGTTTCAGATTTCTGTCGAACATGTCGAGGCAATAATGGATGCGGACAAATCTCATTTGTTTTCGATTATAGCTGAAGAACAAGACAAGTATCATAGCCATTATAGCTATTCCTCTCACCAACACAAATATCCTGAACAATTTGTGTTCGGAATAAAAGTTTTCTGAATCCATTTGATATAACTCATAACATTTGTACGCCCATAGCATTGAAACAAAGAATTGAAATGAAACGAGTGTGACGCTCCACAGTTGTGACGTTGGAGAGGAGCATAACAGTTTCTTTCCATTTGTTCCTAAAGTATATTTCAGTGGAAAACCGCCAAATATTTGACAAAAAATATTTACTTGTTCTGGCCAACCCTCCATTTGTCAGATCTAAATAATTGGAATCAAAGGAATTTAATAATTTCACACAAAAAGTATTTCTCTTAAAGACAATGTGTGTCAATCGTTATCCATTGATTTTAAATTACTAAATCGGTATTTGTATTTTGGCTTCATCTTGATATGGAATTTCCCGCTGTAATTATAAAAGCAAGGTTGAGCAATTATGCTTTTGCACCATGCTTTACGTAATGTAACCCAATAGGTTACAAAACCATTGTTTGCTTACATTACATCATTTGATAGCTTAATATACAGATATGAGAATGCGTTTAAAAGGATCAAATTATTTTGAAACATGATAACATGTTTTGACCAATCTTTAATTTTGCACTACTGGATCACTACCATCAAAGTGTATATCTAACGTTAAAAATATGTTTCTGGTAAACACAAACTATTTCACCCACGAACCGTCGAATAATAGGAATCTCTATTATTATGTGACCTGAGACGTTTCATTTTAACATTACGTTTACATTAAGTATTGCATCGTGAGTTTGAGTGCCTCTTAGTGATTATAAATTTCATGTAGGGAAAAGTTATTAAGGACTGTAGTGCAATGCAATACAGATAAAGGATACAAATTAAAAAGTGATGTTTGCGATTGTTTTAGTTTCGTGGTGTGAAGTGCCTCGTGGCGATTATAAAGTTTAAAATAGGAAAACCAATATTACATTATATATTTATTAAAGTGTAATAACACTAAATCAAGGGTTCTATTTCTATAGGCGTGAAGTCCCTCGTGTTGATTATACAGTTAGAATAAATTAATTACTATTGAATATTATAATTATTAAAATGTAACCCAAGACAAATGCCAAAAGTAATGTTTACATTTATATAAACACGTGGTACCAAGTGCCTCATGGAAATTACAACGTTAGCATAGAGTTGTTATTTAATGCACATTATAATTTATTAAAATATAACCGATACAAATGCCATTTATATTTCTATAGCCACTTGGTACAAAGGGCCTCGTGGCGATTATAACTTTGAAATAGAGATATTGTTGCACATTATAATTTATTGATATGTAACACGATAAAAATGTCAAAAACAATGTTTAAATTTCTATAGCCACGTGGTACAAAGTGCCTTGTGGTGATAATAACGTTGAATAGAGATATCATTGCACATTATTATTTATTGAAATGTAACCCGATACAAATGTCAAAAACAATGTTTAAATTTCTATAGCCACGTGGTACAAAGTGCCTCGTGGCGTTTATAAGGTTGGAATAGAGATATCATTGCACAATATATATTTTATTGAAATGTAACCCGATACAAATGTCAAAAACAATGTTTAAATTTCTATAGCCACGTGGTACAAAGTGCCTCGTGGCGATTATAAGGTTGGAATAGAGATATCATTGCACATTATAATTTATTGAAATGTAAACCGACACAAATGTCAAAAACAATGTTTAAATTTCTATAGCCACGTGGTACAAAGTGCCTTGTGGTGATAATAACGTTAGAATAGAGATATCATTGCACATTATAATTTATTGAAATGTAATCTGATACAAATGTCAAAAACAATGTGTCAATTTCTATAGCCATGTGGTACAAAGGGCCTCGTGGGGATTATATGGTTGGAATAGAGATATCATTGCACATTATAATTTATTGAAATGTAAACCGACACAAATGTCAAAAACAATGTTTAAATTTCTATAGCCACGTGGTACAAAGTGCTTCGTGGCGATTATAAGGTTGGAATAGAGATATCATTGCACATTATAATTTATTGAAATGTAAACCGACACAAATGTCAAAAACAATGTTTAAATTTCTATAGCCACGTGGTACAAAGGGCCTCGTGGCGATTATAAGGTTGGAATAGAGATATCATTGCACATTATAATTTATTGAAATGTAACCTGATACAAATGTCAAAAACAATGTTTAAATTTCTATAGCCACGTGGTACAAAGGGCCTCGTGGCGATTATATGGTTGGAATAGAGATATCATTGCACATTATAATTTATTGAAATGTAAACCGACACAAATGTCAAAAACAATGTTTAAATTTCTATAGCCACGTGGTACAAAGTGCTTCGTGTGATTATAAGTTTGGAATAGAGATATCATTGCACATTATAATTTATTGATATGTAACACGATACAAATGTCAAAAACAATGTTTTTCATTTCTATAGCCACGTGGTACCGAGGGCCTTGTGGCGATAATAACAAGTATAATAATGGCGATAATAAATAAGTAAGTATTTTAAATTATTGACTAAACCCTGTCCTTTTTTTTAAAAAAAAGGAAACAGTCTAAAGTGAACTATACGTTAGCTATATAAGTTATTATAAAGTTAACTATATCATTACATTTAATAAATTGATGGTAGCTTAGAAATATTAAACATTAATTCAATCCAAATTACTATCGAACTTTCAGTGAAATAAAATAATATATTTCAGTGACTGCTTCCCTTCAACCTAGTTCATAACCATAATATTACAAAGGCAGTACATTAAGAAAAAAATGAATATTTCTAGATTGTACTCAAGTTGAAATTTCTTATGCAGACTTAGAGAAGCTATTTACCTCACACGTAGTATTGGTACTGGATTATTATTATTAATATGCTACAATATCAATCATAGACATGACACCAGGTCCATAGCTAAGATGAAGTCCTCCATGAGCACCTTTTCATATTGAATAGCTTCTACTCTTACTTACTTACGCAATATGTGTATATAAAGCTAATATTAATATTAAATAGTAAAATAGTTATTGAGAAGACATTTGTAACGTCAAGGATCTAACAGCTTTAACTTATTTATCCATAAATTCTGACACTCACTCTGCACCATTCATCGCCAATTTTTCCCCGATCAAATTTGGAATAAGTCTTTCCAGTTTTACACCAAAAACTCATTTACACTGTTAAATGCGTTCGTCACTAAAGAGCTTTTCAAACTACTTTTAAATGCTTTGAGCATGGTGTACTACCGTCCTGTATTCCCAGTTCGGTAGTATTCTCTGCCTCTAGTCTTGTACGAGTGAATAACGAGTGCGTTGGTTATGTTCATTTAAAAATACAATATAACGTTTTATTAGTATTTAGAGGCTTGAAAGAGTAAAAGGTCAGGTGTAAAAAGATTGAAACTAATCAATCATGTGAAAAAAACCTGGCCCTTTTAATATTCTAATTTATAGTTTTGCAATGATTTATATTAAAGTGTTAATACCCTCAAAAGTTGGTTACTTGCACATACTCCCTACAGCATTTTCGTAGGTTAGATGGATGGGAATGAAACAAGCTATAACATGTAAGCCATCATTTTAAACTAAATGGAGCAGTATTTGGGTACAGACCACAAACACATACATACATGAGGCTATTTTAAAGCAAACTTAATCGATATGAACAATCAATGGCAAACGTTGATTGAGGTAAACTTCAAGGGATTTTACAGAACCTCTTATAGTATGGAATCATCCAAAATTATAGCAGAGCAATATTCGTAGTCTTTCTAGCGCAAAGTCAATAATTAAGGGACATAGGAATTTGAAAGTGTTGTTTTTAAATTGAGAGTGTGAAAATTAATTCTGGACACACCTGTTTACTGCTACAAGAGCTTTTTGTTATAAAAATAATGTCGTAGATTTATTAAAAAAAGAGTCGTATTATCTGAATATTGCATGATTATTCCCTGTGATAATGATAATACTATGTAATTGGCAAAGAGCAGGAAAAGAATAGGACTGAGAGGGTATCCTTAACTAATTTTCATTGAATTAGAAATATAGTTTGACATTTTTACGTCTTGAGATCTGTGACTTAAAATCGAACTAAGCCACAAGAGAGATACGCCTCGGATCGCATTGGACTCCAGTTTGTCAACACAATCGAATGATTTGGATAAATCGAAAAAATAATATTTAAGGTGTGTTTTCGACCTTTTAAACCCTTTACAATCAATTCGATGAGACTCACAACTGCATCAACCGACGATTTGGAATCCATCCGTCTTTCTGAATCCAAAATTAATCGTTAGAGAGCTGATTTAATTTTTTACGAAAATTAAGCCTTCGCATTAAAAGATTTTTGAATGTTTTGCTCAATTCTGGCAAAATCGAGAAAGGCCGATAGTTATTGATTAATGTGGTGTCATCTTTTGATAATTGAATTTTTTAAATATTTAGGAGTGAGGGGATAACTCAATTACTGAATAATAGATTATGCTTGATGAACCACATGGAAATTAAATTTAGATCATTATACTTTTTCGGTGGAAGTTTTGAATGATTCTATGAATCTTTTCCTCAACGACGGGTGTCAAAACATTGATGTTACTGGACTTTCTCTTTGACCGGAGTTTACTTGATGGGGTAATGGATGACAGTTCTGTTCACAGGACGCAGGGATAAAAACTTATTGAATTAGTTTTATCATCTTCATAATCTACCTCAGTCTCAAAATCCACAGTTCAATCTTTAATTTCAATTTGGACTTTATTATTTTTAAATTTATTGTTAATTATATCACAAATGGTTTTTTAAATATGTTTTCCTGAACTAATCAAATTTAAGATTTGTTACATTTTTGCAGCTAGAATACATTTTCTGTAAATCTTTTTATAGTTGCGGAAAAGAAACGTTAACATTTTTTCTTCTGCTTTTCTGTTAATATCGAATAAATATTAAAAATTTCTCCCAAAAACCGGGATGCTGATCCATGTTTTACTAACACATATTGAAAGTTTTTTAGTGCAGCGGAAATTCTATTCATAGTAGGCTATTCTAGTTTTCTTTTTTTAGTAGTGCTGTCCTACCTTTCTATCAGTGCGCTTTAGTACAAAAGAGTTTGTGGTATTGCTTCTAGTTCTTCAACTATACTATGTCGCTTGACGAACGTGAACGTATAACACTTCTTATGATGGTTAGTTGGGGAAACAACAGACGATCACACGAGAAAGCATGCCATTTATTTAATGACTACTTTCACGAGAGGCAGCCAATTTCTAGAAGAACTGTAGGGAGAACTGTTCAACGCTTTGTGGTCAGGAAGGCCCGCTACTGCGACCACAGAAGACAACTCTTTAGATGTATTGCAGTCATTTATTGAGAACCCGCAAGAGTCCCTTCGCTCAGCAGCACAAACTCTGTTAAAAAATTCTAAAAGGGTCTAATTTTAAGCCCTATAAAGTTCATTTGGTGCACGAACTCAATGAAGATGATTTCGATCGACGTATAGAATTTTGTGAAATAATGGTGGCCACAGTAGATCGCAAATAAATTTATGTAAACAATATTGTGTTTTCAGACGAGTGTTCATTTATGCTGGATGGAAGCGTAAATAGGCACAATTTCCGTTACTGGAGTAGCGAAAATCCTCAATGGATGCGTGAGGCACATACGCAGTATCCACTAAGGGTGAATGTCTGGCTTGGTGTGATAGGTACCCAGTTGGTAGGTCCTTTCTTTATTGAAGGAAATTTAAATGCAATATCATACCAACGTTTGCTGGAAAATGAAATTACACCAGCACTTCGAAACACGTTTGGAGAACATTTCCAAAATATCTGGTTTCAACAGGACAGAGAACCCCCACACTACGGCATCGACGTTAGAGCCTATTTAAACACTGTTTTATGGCAACGGTGGATCGGAAGGCGGGGGAATGTAGAATGGCCAGCGCGTTCACCAGATCTGTCTCCATTAGACTATTTTTTTGGGTTACCTTAAGGATAACATCTACTAAACAAAGCTTCAAAATTTAAATGAACTGAGAAAAAGAATACTTCAAGAATGTCAGAGGATTCCTCAAGTTGCCCTGCAAAATTCTGTTAATAGTTTTGTTGTGCGTCTTTCCAACTGTCAAATAACCGGAGGTGAACATTTCTAACATTCACTCTGAAAATATTTGGTAAGTAGACATCTTTTATAAATAAAACCTTTGAACAGCCGCCATTTTGTACTGGATCAATCTTTTTGAGTGCGGTTTGCGGCATTAAACTCTGCTAGATAAGCCCTTTACAATGACGTGCATATTGACCTATGCTACTATTTAAGATTTCCTTCTGACTGGTTGTGGGACGTCCCCATGATATTAAAGAAAACTGATAGTTCCTTCAAAATTTAGATTTTTAGGTGTAGTGTTGATATATCAAATCTTGTTTATTTATCTGTTATAGTTCAGAAAATAGTATACCTGTGCAGGACTTTATGTACACCCTGTATATATGAGCTTTTAACCCCGCCAATAAAATTTTGCTAGAAACAACAAAAGAAAAATATAAAAATATAAACTATAAGTACTGAAGGTGTAAAGAAGGGAAAAGTTTTGTAAGAAAGGCTGAAGGTAATAGTTGCATCAGAACTGTTGATGGAAACGATTTGGCCAAAATCTTTTAAAGGGGTGTATTTGGGTGAATGAGGATACATATATTTTTCAAAGTAAAAGTGTGATTTGTAGTGCATAACATGTAATAAGCTGATTATTGAAATATTGCAAATTATATTTTTACGTTAGTTTGTGTTACCAGGTTTTGAACCAGATAAAACATAAAAAATATACGCCATCTTGTATTTGAAAACAAGTTTGTGTCGTAGGGATCAAATAAATTTATTAATGTTTTATGACAGTGCCACAATGCACGAAAATTTACGCTTGTAATCAGTGTATTATATATGTAATTCATGATAGTTATGATATGTTTATAAATGGCTTTAGTTGTTAAAACAACACTGTAAAAGTAAGATTAGTGTGATAAAATTGCATTACTATTTTTATATTAGTTAATTAACGATCGTACCATTATTTGTAAAACTTTATGCTCAAGCTCACCTTTGGAAAATAGTGGCTTCTATTAGGCGCTTTATCGGATAGCCTCTAAATATAGACACATTACTAATTTTGCACGAGAGACTACAAATGTCGTGAAAAGATTACTTTATTTCTTTAGAAGAATACTGAATTCAAATTGATTTTAGTATATTAATAATATTAAGAAATTAAGTTAATGTAAGTTCCATGTAAAGCATTTAAAATAACCACAACGTATATTGAACAATTCCTGTCAAAAGGTGATACTAAAAATATATGAACAGTTTCCAATACACTTAGGAACAAGTGCATTTTTACCATTTAAAGCAATGTTTTGGCAGAACGAATTAATTGCATTTGTTGTTGACACATTTGTGTGACTCTTGGAAATACAGTTGCTAGGTTTCTGAAACATTATTTAAATATTCTGTAATAAAAGAGAATAACCGATTCATACTTCAAGTTGGCACGAGTGAAGGATTTGTACAGAAGCGAACAAAGGGAATACAATGAAGATATTGATTATTTAACCCATTTATATAAACTTTATAAAGATGCTGTGTTTCAAATCCAAACTGTATTTGGAGCACGAGCGTAAAAGAGAATTTGCAAAGAATTGCGCAGGATGTACGAGAACTCACTGAACAAATCTTTTGCTGCTACTGGCTGAACCAGAAAACGAAAAGTTTAAAATAATTCGACCTTGTAAGTTTTTGGCTGTTTTATAGTATTTGAATACTAATATTTTTGTATAATTATTTTAAAATACAACGCGCAACCCACTCAAGGTTTGCACTCATCAATATAAGACATCAGTTTAGTTTTAATCAGAACTATGTTTTATCATTAATTTCCATTAAAATGCGCATTATTAATTCATAAGTTCTAAATATTATACGTAAACGTTATTGTTCAGCATGTGTATTCTCTCAAAAGTATCTCTATGTTTTTACCAAGCATTTTTGGGTTTTCCACTGAAATATATTTTAGGATCAGGTACAGACAGAAAGCTTACATTTTCCCGATCCGTGTTCTGGTGGGGATTGACACTGACTTTTATACAAACAGGATTTCTGTCTGCCAGCATTTACGCACAATTATCAAGAGATGACAATCAAAGTACCATAAAAGTGTCTGTAATCACTCTAATAATCTCTTTAATGTTTACAGAAGTTGCAATATTCCTCAGCTCTGCCAGGAAATACCCAAAGTTCATTGATATTTACAACACTCTGGAAAGATTTGACAACAATCTTCAACTAGTGCCACCTAACAGTTGGAAAACAATAAAATTTACTTCTTTAGTTGTTATATTGACAGTTACTCTAGTACTAGTGGACATAACTGGCACACTCATTTTATTGCTTTCGGGAAAACATTACAAACGTATCATCCCCCGAATCGTAACTTTGGTTTCGTTTAGGATTGCAACCTGCAGACAAGGTTGTATGTTGGTGCAATTTCATGAGATCACGAATTGTATTGCCACGAGGTTCAGACTCATTAACGCCAGGATCAGACAAGAAGTAATCATCCACAGCTATAGACAGTCCATGAGACACCACAACCTGCCACATATGAGCCATAGTCCAGACACTAGATCCGTTGCTAAGATCAAGTCCTTCATGAGCGCCTACCAAACGTTGTGTGATGATGCATACAAAGCGAATAGCCTCTACGCTTACATCTTAACAAGTTTATTCTTCTGTAAGTTTATCTATAACTCAGTAAAATAAGGCAAAATAAGGATGCAACCTCGAAATGAAAGATAATAAGCTAAAAATTTGCATACGTCTTTATTTTTATGGTATAACACTTACCTTAAAAGTCTCATATAATCACGATGTACGCGACTTAAGATATTTTAGGTCAAAGTTCACGAAAATCAGTTTTTTGCAAATATCTCGTTTCCCTTACGCTAAATGACTTTGAAGGTGGTTAGAGAAATTGTAGAACGGAAAATTTTCTTCAACTTTTGTAAGAAGTAAATTAATTTACGTTCAACCCTTTTTGAGATACAGCGCAAAGAGTAGGGGACCGCTTACCTGTATATACGATAATGCGAGGTCAGCCAGTAGAATACAATAAATAAATGAGTTATATTGTTAATTATTCACTTAATATTATTATTATTACTTAATACTATTATTATTGTTATTATTATTAACATTATTATTAAATTTTTATTATTATTTATTATTTAATATACCATATTTATAGATATTAATTATAAATTCGACTACTATGTGACCGTAACCCTCTTCATGTTCCTCTTGATTTTTATTGGGGGAAATGTATCAGGAACAGTTTTAACAGCAATATGGGCGCTGACCCACATTTGTTACCTGCTGATGATCGTCTCCTCGAGTTCTGACGTCACTCAAGCGGCGGACGAGACAGCACCAATAATCTGCAAGCTGATCAACAGAAGCCTAGATCCGGCACTGAAAAGACGACTGGAATCGTTCTTACTGCAGCTCACTACTCTAAATTTGGCGTTTACCGGAACAGGATTATTTCACATTACAAGGGAAATGTTAACTACGATGGCTGCGACAGTGACCACCAATCTGGTAATTCTTATTCAATTTAATACCCAATTCCAGAACGATAATATATCATAATTTAAATGTAAATTTATTCTACAATTGGATTAAATTGTCAATTATGTATTTCAATCACAAACTAATCCAAAAACAATGTATTAATCTCGGTCATCACTACATACGTATTTAGAGGATAACATTCTATCTTTAAACTGCATTAGAAAACCGAATCTGCTGAATTACATCACGTTTTTTTAATCCCAATCATGCAACATAATTCAGATAACAGAACAGGAAATGGAAATAATGATTTAACCGTTCATGTCAAGGTATGCTGTTGTTTCTTTTGCACATGTACACAAATTTTTGTTGTCTACGTGAACTAGCTAATTGTATATTATTTTGATTACAATTCTATCGAAAAATTTTTGTTTTGTATGAGTTTTCTTACACAAAAAATAAACGTTCGGTTCCTTGTGTAAGAATAGTAATAAATTTTTTGCCCCCACCATAAAGTGAATCTATAGTGTTTTTGTTTATCATGTAAATAAAAACATATTCAAAGCAATATTTTTAAATAGCTTTTAAATAGCCATACTTTAAATAGACATTGCCTATAACATATTGTGATATACAAACGATTTTAAAGAGACTCGTCTAAATGAAATTTGGTGCATTATTAACCAGTCGCCAATTTTGTTTATGTTTATATTGCTAATTTACGTCTAAAGTATGTAAGGAGAGTCCTGTACGAAATAGAACCAAAAAATTGTATATTTAATGATATCCGATACCACATTTTTGTGAAATTGTAATTAGTATTTATACAAACTGTATAAAAAGTAAGATACGTCAATATGCAGTTTCGATTAACGTCGACATACATGTACATATTATACAGGGTTTTCATAAATGAATGTTGCAATTTAAACATAAAATAAAAAGAGAACCGTACGAAGTACATTAAAAATATTTATTTCATTGGAATCCTCGTTAAAAACAATTTTATACTGATACATTTAGTACATTTCAATGTGTCCACCACCGATAGCTCTGCAGACATCTAATCTATGGTCGTTCTCGGCCCATACACTGTGCAGCATGTCTCTTGTAACCGATGATACTGCCTCATAAATCCTTTCCTTTAAATGAGCTAAATCACGGATCTTCTGAGAATAAACAATGTTTTTCACGTATCCCCACAAAAGAAATCGCATGGAGTAAAATCCGGGCTTCTAGGAGGCCATGCTATTGGGCCAACTCGACCTATCCATCTTTGTCCAAACCTGTCATTCAAAGCATCACGAACAAAGTCCTTATAATGGGGTGGCGCACCATCTTGTTGAAAATACACCATATTGACATTATAAAACTCGTCCATTTGAGGAAAACAAAAATTCTCTAGCATTTCCAGATACACATTACCATTAAGACTTTTCTCGGCAAAGAAAAAAGGTCCAATTACTTTGTTTTTAGTCAGTCCACACCAGACGTTTACTTTTGGTGTGTCTCGGATTATTTCTATGATCTCATGAGGATGTTCAGAACCCCAAATTCGAACGTTGTGTCTATTAACACACCCGTTAACATGAAAAGTTGCCTCATCTGTAAACATAACATCATTTAAAAATGATTCATTTTCTTCAATCTGATTTAAGATGTAAGTTGCATACTCCACACGTTTATTTTTATCATTCGGTTTGATCCCTTGCAACAGTTGAACTTTATAGGCATGAAAATGCAGCCTTTTATGCAAAATTTTATGCAGAGTTGTCACTGGGATTCCAAGCTCCAGACTCCGACGCGGAAGAGATTTTTGTGGACATCTAAGACAAGATTCTCTAACGTTTTGAATTGTTACCTCTGATACAGTCGGTCTCCCAGAAGACTTCCGTTTTTGTACCGATCCAGTTTCTTCGAATTGTTTACTCCAACGCGTAATGTTGTTTCTATGAGGTGGATCTTTGTTAAATAATCTTCTAAAAGCCCTTTGCACTAAAACAGAAGAACTTAATAATTCACTAAACAATAGCACACACGTGGCTTTTTATTGATCAGAAAACATGTTTCTAGATCAGAATCAAATGTTTGAACTTATTGCACAATTTAACCAACAACAATGAAACAGCCGTTTTCTAACACAGAGCAATAAAACTAATTGAGCTGAAGAATTCAGAGGTGCCAACCATATTTTTCTACCTTGCATAGCAAATTGTTTATAAGCATTCAAAATTGCACCATTCATTTATGAAAACCCTGTATACATCTGGCTACATTGTACTTTGCCAAAGAAGTAGTATTGAATAGTTCATTCCTCCAAACTTGAACCTACTACTCACCCACAATTACATTCATTCATAATTTGCAAATCCTCGATGAGTACATGACAATTTAATTTATAACTTATGGTTATTTTACATGTAAGTGTGTTGTTTGGCATAAATGGCATAATTGAAATTAAGATCCCAAAAAATGATAATTTTTTTTTTTTTTGTGAGACAATTCCGAGGATAAAATAAAATCGAAACCAAAATTATGTTACATTAGAATCCACACTTGTACTTCTGAATACTTGAAGGACATCTTGGCGTTCTGGCCAAAGTAAATTTTATAATATGAGATGAATTTACGTACTTATCATCCACGAAAATTACAGAACAGTTCTTAGCGGGAAGAACAAATTAAATGCACTATTTTAAGAACAATGACGGTTGTAGTAATTAATCTGTAATTGCAATATTACGAGTTAAATATACATAGTATTAAAAAGAGTTTATGAAATATGTGATGATCAGTACTATATGAGAACAATTTATTGGGAACAATACCTGTCCTGAAGAGTATACATGTAATTCATTCACTTTTTATCAAAACAATATCTGATAACTGATGTATGCTAAGTGTATTCCTACATAATTTAATAATTAACTTTTATAAAAATATTATATTACATGATAAATTCCCACAATTAAAATATATGTTTGTTATGTTATTCCTCATGTTTGCATGTCAGTGCTCATGGTTTCTTTATTTTTACCTAGACTGTCGTTATGTGTTAGATTAATTATTCACCTTCGAAAGAAATCAGATTGTAGATCTCGAAACGAAGTGTCACTGATTTCTTGAATCGCTGGACATAGCAAATGTACAGAATATTTGTTTCCTTCCTAATTCTATCATATTAAAAAAAACTTGAACAAATAAATATTTTTGTAGCTCTATCCTACATTTATAGGAATATATCGTTGAGTTTTCGAAACTATGTTTATGAATATGTCTTGAAAAATACTAGTAAACTCTATTTTTACCGTAGTTATTATTCATTAATTTTAATGTAGCATCAATATAAAATAGATAAACATTTTTTAATGGAAATATTGATTTATTTGTTAATCCTACAAAGCAGGATACAACAACTATATTCTTGTTATTAGTACTTAAAACCTGCTAATAATAACATATACGCAGTCTTTATAGAACCTATGTTTTACAAACTAAATATACCGTATTAGGAAAAATACCTACTAATACATTACTATTTTGTTTTATACATATATATATATATATATATATATATATATATATATATACATATTTTAACTGTGTTTTTGTATAATATGCTTTCCGTTTAGTATACTAATAATACACTATTGTATCATTATAATGTGTTTAAAAAATTACATTTCTCAAGAAAGTTCCCAGACATTATTATTATTACTATCGGTAATTAAATTTCGGACTGATTTTTCCGTAATATTTTTTGTAACTGACAGAGGAACTGTAACTGTTTTTAATATCACATTTTGTTTCCCCTATACATGCTCATACTGAGATGATATGATAATATTACTCTTGATATTAAGTAAGTAAGTTATGGATATACAGATAATCATGTTATTTGATCTATATACAAAATCAAACCTAAATACTTAACGTAAGTTAATAGCCACCGTGTTCTGTTGCAATCTAGTTGTCCTCTAGAGAACACACATCAAGATGTTTGACCATAAAGCCCTTTAATATGTAATCGCACGTTACAGACTAATGACCGCAAAACCAATGCTAGTGTTCAGGCCGGTATTTTTTGAATTCTATGCCTTTATTGTATATACAAATATCACTCATTGCATGTGTAGAAACTTGGAATATTATTTATTAATTCTTATTGAAATCATGTTTTCTTTAATGAATTTGCTGAATAGAATAACGTTATTATATTATTAATTGTAAAGTGGCTCTTGAATATAATGTAATACTTTGTTGTCAATAAATATAATAATTTCACATTAAAGTGTTATTTCATTACGAATACACATCAAAACATTTTCAGGAGTTCATAGTTATATATACAAATAGGAAAATGTTTATTTATAAGGCGTGTTTGTGAAAAGTTTTTCTTCTATCTGATAGGTTCAGCACTCAACCTTTCACGCCAAATTCTCTCCTTCGGTACAAAATTCGACAGGCCAAAATTATAATACTAGATCGAGATGGAACGTTAAGCCTAATTTGATGTCGCGTAAGCTGGTTTGGTGAACAAAACTCTCAGATTAAAACTCGCCCTTGATCCGAACTCAAGGGCGAGTTTTAATCAGAATACTCGTAAGAATAGGAGTAATTCCTACGAATTACATAAAGTATTTTAAACCTGTCCATAAAATAATAAGATATGACTATAAAATTTCCTTCCAGATTCTACTTCTTTCTTTCTGTACCTATATGTTTTTTTTTAATTCAATAATTATTTCATTATAAATAAACAATGTAGCATCTTTTATTTATACCCAGTCAGTAAAATTATCGACAACGTAAATTTTCAGAATGAAAAGTGTTCAAATTTTGATACCTTTTTTTTATAATTAAGCTGAATGGAAATAATCAAAAATTGAACTAATGCTTACATACTTCTCTATAACGAGTTGGGTAATAGTTCCGACAAACACTTCTCAAAGTTGATCTCAAGTTAGTGGAAAATGAGAAAGAGGTGCAGTCTGATGGGTTGTTTAGTTAAATATTTGTGTCACAGCTTTTTCAAGGTTTGTGACAGATCGGTATTACGGAAAACAAATATTAAAAAAGTAGAAGTTCTTGGCAAATTAGAAGGCCCAACATTCAGAGATACAGTCCCAATAATTCTCGCAATATTGACTCGGCACTGAGGTGATGTCAAACCACGCGTAAACGTTAGCATAAATTAATAAGGTAAAGCAAAATCAACTTTATATTTGAGTATAATAAAATTATTACATAGTAACAGTTACAAAACAAATTCATATTTTCTGAAAGTACAATCCACACTATTAAAATTTAAACGTATTTGTTAGGGTCCAAGACTGAAAGTGAAACGGGCTTCTGTTATCCCCGCTGACGCCCTATATCGTTCTTTCTGAATTTTCTTTCCGAATGTTCACACTTATTGTGAGAGCCCTTGCACAGTGATCAAATTAGTTATATTTTTATTGTATTTTATTGCAATAGAGAATAAATGAGATCACGTTTGTGTAATTTATAGAAAGAAACAAATTTATTATTATAAGAAAAGTAAATTATAACAGTGGTGGTAAACTTTAGCAGCCAAGTGTTGACTAAACGTGAAAAAATTGTAAAAAATTGTTTCTTTCACAAATTAAATGAGTATTAGTGCCCTAAAAGTATGTAATGACAATTAAATACTAAACAATCGACAAAGGTGCGACCGTGAGAAATTATATGGATAATTTAAATCATAGAAAATTCAACTGTTGCATATATTGGACATTGATCAACTCATCCTCCTTCAAATTTGAATCCAACAATTGTGGAATTCATGACCCAAGTTTGACACCTTTTAAACTTTGACACAAATCTTGATCTCATGCAATTTGGCATTACTAAGGCCGGCCACACACGTAACGGTATACATGACAGGTAAACCTGCGCAGGTTTACCTGTCATGTATACCTGTGCAAACTAGAGTCCACACACGTAACGGTATACCGTACGTTTACCTCAGTTGAGAGATGGCGAGCCAACAAGATGAAGATGATATGATAGCTTTAGTCGGATTGTGTGTTGTTTTAAACAGTAAGAAGAAGATGAAGTTTCAACGTAAAATGTGGAGTAAAAAGTGGCTTACTAAAAGAAATTAATACACTCATACAAGATTATTGAAAGACTTGAGTGGTGAGCCTTCAGACTTCCGTAATTATTTGCGGATGGATGAAGACGCCTATGAACAGCTGTTGTTACTCATGACTCCATTAATTGAAAAGAAAGACACGGTTATGAGGAAATCGATTTCTCCCCATGAGAGATTAACTGCGACTTTGAGGTTCCTTGCAAAGGGGCCGATCGTACGAGTGTCTCAAGTATTCTACGTTGATATCACCACAAGCTCTAGGCAAAATAATTACAGATACGTGTGAAGCCATCTATAAAGTGCTGAAAAACGTCTATTTACAGGTACGTCAAGCCATATTGCACAGAATATTCTATTGATGTTCTAAATGTCAAGGTAGGTTAAAATTGAAATATAAACATATTATTAAACATTTCTACTTTATTTCATAGCAACGTTACAGTTTTTAAAGGGAATGTTTAATTGAGTACAGAGACATGATATTTGATAGTGGGTAGAACATAAAAAAGAACTGTTTGGTAAAACAAAAATGTTTATTAGTGACATTGAATATAAATAAAGAAACAAAACAGACTATTGATTTTTGTCATAATTAGCAAAGTAATCTGCCATTGATTGACGAGGTGGAATAACGTCATTGCTAACAAATTCAGCTGTTTAAGTTTGTTGTGGATATTGGCCATAAGATACAGCTGCTACAGGACTCGTTGTGCTACTACTTGACCCAGGGGTGTTGGTCAAAGATTCGTAGTTGTACGAGCCAGTATTAGGTACGTCAAATGTACTCATTTCAGCCTCAAAAAGGAGGTCGTTGATTCTTTTTTCTACGATCAAAGCCTGGCGTTTCTCTAATGCCCTAATTCGCATTGCAATGGATTTGCCCATTATATCATATCTGTCGTCTTGGCGTGATGGTTTCTGAAAGTGGTCTCTGACTGAGACTAAGACACCAGTTGTCAAGTCTTCAACTTTCTTTTTTTGGCCAAATTAGGTCGGGAATAAGGAGGTAGGCTTACCGCACGTGTATCTGAGTTGGGTCTTGGGACCACAGACGAAGGGACCTCGCTATTGATTGATGTTTCTCTGCTCGGTGCTGTAGCTGCTTCACCAACGTCCTCCTGAAAAAAAATATTTATGTACTAGGTGTACCCATCCAATTTTTACACAAAAAGTACTCTTTTTTACATTGGTTTGGAAATTGTCGATTTAATGGTTTATCCTTGATTTTGAAACCCATAATTTAAACATTGTTTACTCACGTTGAGAACAGTTGTTATGAATTTAACTTTGTTTCCAGTTTCCTAACAACACTGAGAAATGGAAAGTGATTGCTGAACAGTTTGAAGAGAAATGGAATGGAAATGGAAATGGCAGTTCCCCACTGCCTCGGTGCCATGGACGGCAAACATATAGACATACCTCCAGCGGATTCCGGATCATATTATTACAACTATAAAGTACAGTATGGTACTTTTTGCAATAGTAGATGCTAAATATCGGTTCGTTTTAGTGGATTTTGGGACCAATGGGCGTGTTTCTGACGGAGGTGTTCTTCAAAATACTAAGTTTTATGAAAAGTTACAGAGTGATGAACTTAAGATCCCAAAACCATGCAATGTTACTGAACATTTCAAAGAGGTGCCTTACGTGTTTGTAGCAGATGACGCATTTCCCCTGTCAATTAACATGATGAAACCTTTCAGACAAGCACAGCTAGATTCAGCTGTAAAAGAAATCTACAACTACCGAGTTTCAAGGGCAAGGCACGTTGTCGAGAATGGGTTTGGAATACTAGCCTCCAGATTTCGCATATTCCATACTCAAATCAATTTGGAGCCAGAGAACATAGTAAAGCTAGTAATGGCAACATGTGCATTGCATAAGTTCTTGATGCAAACACATCCTACCATTTACGCTCCACCAAACAGTACGTATCAAGAGAATGACGATGACGCTACTACTAATGCTGGGTTAGATACCAATGAATCGAATATGATTGCATTACAACGAGCGAGCTTAGGGAATGTAAATGTGGCCGCCAAAAATCTCAGAGAGGAGTTTGCTACCTACTTGGTCAATGAAGGCAAACTTTCATGGCAAGACCAACGTGTTCTTCGAAACAGAAATTTAAGTTAAAGACTAAGTGAATCATTATGAAGTAATATATATTTTTAGCTTAGTTGAGTCAATGACATTCACCAATCCATGCACAAACAATACATTAATACATATCAATTTTGTCATAAAACTTGTTTTGTTTTATTCTACCATTCAACATTTAATCAACATATAATTTAACATTTAACCTGTAAATTAAAGTGTAGTTCAAATAAATTGTTTAACTAGGTAATTGATCTGTCTGGTACTTACTTCCTCAATCTCGCTCCCATCTTCTTCCTCTAAATTCGACATAGATACACTGGGAATGTCTTGATCACCAAGAAAATCGAACAAATTTAAGTACCACAATTTAGATACGTACACATTGTCGGCTGATGCACCAGACTTCATTAACATGTCTCGTTTTTTTCTCTTTACGCACATTGCTTCGTAAACTATTAATCTTTCTAATCACATTTTTGTTTGTTGCATCGGGTTCCAGTTCTTTCAACTTGAGCACAAGTTTCGCATAAGCTGCATCTCTCTTTTCGCGATCGTGATACTCTTTACTTTTTACCCGCCACAGGCACGGCTCGAGTTTATAAATATCGATAAACTCTTCAATTACTTGGTTGCGTTTACGACTCGACATCACTAGCACCAGTAGCCACAAGATAGTCCGCTAACTACAAAACACAAAGACAAAAGACACTCTCTTCACAGGAAGAAGACTGAACTAAACAAAACTACTGCGCAGGCGACCGGACGCACTCACACACACACGCTCAGTTCTAGGGTATAACTGACGACTGCGCAGGTACAAGATACCAAATCTCCGTTCCTGTCAGGTGACCTGCGCAGGTCGCTTCGCCTGTGCACTTTCGCCTGCAGCGACTGGCACACACGCTCCGGTTTGCCTGCTCAGGTGACATGTACAGGTTTACCTGTCATGTATACCGTTACGTGTGTGGCCGGCCTAAGGTGGGGCTAGACATCTTGACACCTTAGAAATTGACTGCCAACGTGAGGCTCTCTGAAAATTTCTTTTATTGTGGTATAACAAGAATCTGGCCAAGATACTACTTTGGAATTCTTACATAAAAAACCACACAGAGAAGCCAGACAAAAGCAAAGCAATTTTCTGAGATTTGGGTTTTCTTACTAATTCTACGTCTTTTCTCAGAATTGATAGAAAACAACATTAATTGTGTTTGACTTCGTAATTTTCCCTGTTGGAGTCAATATGGTAAAACCATCTTGATCAGGATTGATTGCAGATATTGGAATTTTAAATATCACTACGAGTTACATCACATATGCTTTGAGAATCTCTTTACTATAAATCAGTGTCACAGAAAACGCTGGAGTTTTGAGTAACATAGAGCAACGAGATGGTATATGATTCAAAAGTTAGTTTATTTCGAGTGCCCATAACTTACTTAATATAGGATAGTGAAAATATTATTGTTCTATGTAACCATTCGAATGGCAACCATATTGGAATCTTTTAAAAACAATCTGTACTGGAACAAGAGGACGCGATTGAGTGCGGAGATCTAAATTTTCCAAATTACTGTACGTTACCACAGAGTTGCCGAGGGACGTTTTCTATTCTAAATAAAGGTTGCAGAAAACGGTCCTGCAGGAGTGCGTTGAATTTCTATGTGTAGAAACAAGACAGAATAAATTGTCAATTTGTAGTTTTCTTACCTTAAACTTACCTCATGAGACAGAAAACCTTTCGTTCTTCAGAGTAATGTTCCGATAGTCGTCCTTATTGTCAATTTGAGGTCCGTTTGGAGCAATGAGAGAGAGTTGTGTACTAGGATTGGAAATATTCGAATCACATTTTGATACCTCAGAGATGTTGTATGAGTTTTCTTATCAGGGTTTCAAGTAAATACTGAAACATGACATGGATCAAGAAGACGCAATAATTTGCTGAGATTTAGCAATAGATTCTAGCTAGTACCATGATTTACCTTTTTGATGTCAAGAAATATAAAACGTTGTATGTTAGTATTTCGAGTGATGACAATTATTCAGGTGGTATGCTAATTGGAGTGTTTGTTTAAAATCCAGTTTTAGTGTTGTGTTTTTTAAATCAAATTTGGATCCAATCTGAAAAGATAAAGTATGTAGTTGTGATCTATTAGAATAAAATTTGTTGTCTTCAATATAGCTATGGGATGTTTAGTCATCCATATATCCCTGTTCCGTATATTGCCTTGTTTAAGACCGCTCTTATCCCAGTTATGAACAAGTTAGTATGCCGGGTAGAAATAAATTCCATGGCTACAATTAAATAGCATTGTGTTGAAAAGAATTTATGACATCTGATGATGATATATAAATTCTTTCCAATTTAACCTTTTGAGTGCCAGGGATCTCGTTACGAGACGATTGTAAAAACACGCTTGTGTGCCGAGCGTCTTGCTCCGAGACGATTCATTCCTAGGCGAAGAGTGCCGGAGTCTCGGAACGAGATGATTTCTATTTCATTTGTAGTACCTGTATAACTTATCCCATACTGTCTAATACCATACCAAAGGCCAATAAATGAGCTAAAACTACATTTTCAACTAATACTTTGACTATTTAATGCTGTTAAGTGACGTAAACAACTATCTCAAATACAACACTTTCACAGTTAGTTCGCGATCGCAATTTCGGTGTCGTGACGAATAGCGGAACATTTATGAGGTTATATAATCGTGCGTTTTTATTAGTTTAAAATGTTTCTAAATTATATTAGATATTCTGTTTTGAGTTTCATTTTAGTTATTATTATATTATATGACACATGATTTTGCCTTGTTTTAAATTTATTTTATTATTAAAGTTTAGAACAGAATTTAAAAAAGCTTTTTATGTTGAAAAATAAACTTTAACTGAATATTTTCCAAAACCATGTACTTTTTAACAAAACAAACCAAAAGCGCTTGAATAATTTTTATAATTGTGTTTATAGTACAATATTAGGTTATTACACACGATTTTAGGGTGTTTTAAATGCTCTATATCATAAAGGTATTAACATTTAAAAATACATTTTTCTTATATTAGTAATTTTACCTAAAACTGGATTTTTATTTTGTTTCCGTAGAAAAGTCACTGTATAAAGTGAGTTTTAATTTCTTTTTAATTGTATAAACATCAATTTGTTATATATTTTCTGATGGACAATTCATTTAACTTTAAAACGAATTAAAAAGAAGCTTTTAATGATCAAAAATTAATGTTAAGTGGATTTTCTTCTGAAACCTTGAGTGTTAGTAAAAATAATCTCTAGCAAAAAAATATTTAGAAAAATTTAGTTTATGGTACAATATTAGGTTATTACATATGATTTTGGGTTTGTTTTAAATTATCTTTATCACGAAATTATTGAACGTTCAAAATAAATCTTTTTTTAATAGCTATTGTACCTAAAACTTGATTTTCATTTTGTTTCCGTGAAAATGTTGCAGCTTAAAGTGATTTTTAATTAAAAATATTAAAACAAAATTTAAATATTAAATATTTTTTGATACTTAATTAATTTACCTTTATAAACAAGTATAAAAGAGCTTTTAATGATCAAAAATAAATGTTATGCAAATTTTTTCCTAAAACCTTGTTTTTTCGTCTAAAACTCTCTGGCACGTTTCACATAGTCACACAAAAAATAACTCGGCAATTTTCAACGTGGATTTGATTTTAACTCTGGCACTAAAACGGTGAAGTAAATTTTTTCCTGTAACTCAATTTATTTACGTTTAAGCTTCTTAATTTTGATACAGGTTTTAAATAATGTATTTTTTACATGAAAATATTATAAATAAATAAACAAAACATGTTATTCCCTCCTATCATCTTTCATGCACGTATTTTAAAAATCATTAGATGCCTCTAAATACTATCTTATCTACCTACTGTCCATTGTGGAATTGTAGAAATTCATTTTAAGTTTTAACGTAGGATTACAGGCTATAAATTAAAACTGCTTAACCAACCGAACATCTATTGCACTACCTTAAATTAATCTAAGCAATGCTAATACAATAAAAGTATGACTTGTAGTCCAATATTAGTAGCCAGTCGATATATTTCAGACTCTTGTGTAATATCCAGACCTCTCCATAGTAAAGAAGATTAAACCGTTTGTGTTTCTACGTAGATAACGTCAGATTATGACACATTTAGAGAGGTGTTTCCTATCAGCAATCTGCTGATAAGACCTCTTCACAGCTGCTATATATATTGTCACGGATTATTACATTTCACTACAGATGCGACCATGGCTGCCACTCTGACTAAAGCTTCAGTCATCACTTCCACTGCCGGAATGAGAATGCCAGTTATCGGCCTTGACACCTTGACACGGAGTTCAGCGGAACAGGTATGTCTTAACTGTACTATATTATTATTAGAAAATATTAAATGCAATCCAATGCCAAGATTTACCATGTTGCATGGCTTTAACAACACTTATTAATTGATATACTTTCTCAAAACATATATGCAAAATTTAGTTACTCGAATTTGACTAAACTATGACTATGTGACAAGTACAGGAAGCAAGTACAGTGGAATATGGAAAATGATATATTTTACTTAGAAGATGTTTCTTAAATTCTATTAACAGAATCATGATTTCTAGAACTGAAACATGTGAAAGGACCAACTTCAATATTTTAATGTTAGATCTGTTTCAAATTAAAATATAAAGCAGTTTTATTACAAAGAAATAATGAAATTTTTGACAAAAAGATTATTAATAACTTCAAATCTAAGAACTCTTTGGTATTTTCTCCTAGTAAAAGCTCTTCTAGAAAAAAATACAATGTTTAGAATTAAAAGAGATTTGTGTTCCAAAATGTTTTAAATTATTCTTTTATATTATTAAGATGTGCGCTTAAGTTAAAACTATAACGTTCATCCTAAGTAAGGGTTTAACGTTAAATGAGTAATTGGAAAATATTTATATATATATATATATATATATATATATATATATATATAAAATAATGAAATCTATATAATTCGAAACATGATGGAGCTATAATTATTTAAGAAATATAAGAAACATAAAGGGAAAACCATTAGAGCAATAACAATTGAACAAGATGGAACACCCTTAAATCATCTCAGTGAAATAAATTTATCAGAATTTATATACACTGTGTCTCCAGCTGAGATATCTGTAATAAATGGTAACAGTTTTAAAAGCAATAGTAAAAAGATCATCTTGGGGTAATTTATTGAAAAAAAACATTTAAACCCTTCAAAATGGAAGACCAAAATATCATAAATTGGGTCAAAATAATCGCAATGTTATTTAGAGGTTTTCCAAGAAAATAATTAACCCTCTTGCAGAATTATTTTTCACGTTAAATATTTTTTTTTTAAATTTTCTACCACGAAAAAAAATATGGCTCAATGTAAAACAAAAGATGTGGTACTCTATTTTAAACGTATTCGATACGATATTTGCCTTACATTCAAAATATAAATCCATGTCTGAGAGTTTTTGAGTGAGAGCTAAAACACTACGGACAGTATCTTATGTTGTCTTCCTTTAGGTATAATACCATTATGATATCAGACTAAGGTAATTGCTTATTATTCTTAGGATACAGGCTTTTAATCTCTGACTAAAACATGTTTAACAAGTAAAAAATAGCTGAAAGGAAAACTATCTTTATTATTTTAACACTACCTAATTTGTTCTGAATTAGGTAACAATTACAATATTAATAAAAAACCGGGTTACCTTAATTAAATCTAATATGGAAAAGATGGAAACACAGCACGTATATAAAATATAGAAATACATTCACCCGTTTTAGTTCTCCTTACATTAAAACGGGGTAATTTGTTGGAGGTAATTACATCTCACAGCTCATATATCTGTATTGATCACATTCTAAAGACTAAAAATCATAAGACGCCCACAGGAAGCCTTGTATATTGATTTTTGCAGTATGTAACATGACTGAACCAAGTACCAAGAATGTGCACTGGCGAATCACGCTTTTCACAATGACAATTTTATTTTCCTCGATAATATCTATCTGCATACAGCCTTAAAATAGTTTTCATTAGTATATCATTTATGCCGTTTCAATATAGCATGTTGTGTACAGAGTTGTATTTTGGATTTGAAACTAAAAATAACTAAACTTTATCGGTTATTAAGATCTTTGTCCATGTCTTCGTTGATACAGCACTCGCGGAGTTTTCACTGTATTTTAATAAAAGTGTGAATAATAAATATTAGAAAATAATACATTAATAGATGACAGTATTCGATGGGACATCCGCTTTGCCTATGTTGACAGGTTGAATTGGTACATCAATCAACTCAATTGTCAAATGTCATTTACCGATATATACTACTCTCAAGTCTGTGTGAGTGTGTATTACTGATTGTATACTTTGTTGGTGAATCTCAAATATTATTATGAAGTATGTACAAAACATTGTAAAAGATTAATCTATTTTTATATATTTTGAAACTCGTGCTTGGCATTTTACCTAAGGTATAAAATGTATCATAGTGTATCTTTTGTGATAAGGTAATAATGGTTATGCTGTTATAGCTATGATCTCTTAAAACATGTTTAACTTTTGAGGCTGTTTTGTAAATAGTGGTAAAATATGGAACAAAACATCGCCTTTAAATACTAGTGTTGCACAATGCATTCTACTTTCCCGTGATAATATAAAACTTGCCATTATGGAATGTTAACAATTTAAATGCTGATAGTGGGGAAACATTTTATAAGAAGTGTTGAAAAGTGCAAAAAGAATGTATTTCTGATTTCATAAAATTGTGTTGCTAATAATAATATTTTATGGGGATTGCATTTTCTGAAAGTAAAAAGCTAAGAATAACATCTGAAAATAATTTCTGATTAAATATGATCAGTCCATATAATTAGGTAAATCATATGATCATTATAGGTTAAGTGCAGTATATTTCTGTTGAAATATAAGATTCAATCGTAATAAATTCTGAAATCAGTGTAGAGATATGTAGTCTGTACTGTTTTCTGACTGGCCTAATATAATAGAATATGCATTTTTAAAGGTTTATCACCATCATTAGACACATGTTACCGATTTGTAAGTAATTTATAAAATAGATTCAAACTTTTGATAAGAAAATCTGAATTTTTTATTTGCAAGTCCCCATCGAAAGGATCAATTCTTAAGACCTATGCAAAGGTAGTTCCTTTTCTTTATTAATGTACTAGCTGTTTTCCGCGCTTTTCGTAAGGTCTGCCCGAGTATGAGCACTTCTGGTTCACGGGAAATTTATTTCCAACTCCGATTTAGAGTTTGCCTTGATGTCACGATCAAGAAAATCTGTCAAAAGTGTATTTGACACGTACATGTTCTCTATTATAAAGTGTTCTAATATCAAACTTTAAGTTAAAAACAGACATTAATTTTAAAGACTTTTATACATCCTAACTTTGCTGAGACTAAGCGTCTTAAAATTGTGTTTGGATATTTAATAAACGTAAATGCCTTGTAATTGCAGTTTATTATGTGCATACGCTTTAAAAACTTTTATCTTTACAGCGACGCCTGGTGGTGAGTTACACCAATGGGCGTATCATATAAGCCTTCTCTGTGGAAAATACATTTACAAACAAATTTTCATAATGATCGGTCACATAGTTTACGCTTCTATAATGGAGATACAGAAAAACATCCATATATATATATTATATATATATATATATATATTATATATATATATATATATATATATAAATGCTCTCCCTCTCTCACACTCTCTCTTTCTCTCACTCTCTCTCACCAGTCAGACCAGTTTACTTATCAGAAAAATGATAAAATTATACATTTGGCCCTAACTGTAAAACCGGCTTTCTGATATCTCTGGTGGTCGGCTACAACATTGAATTTACTCCATTGTCGTATCGTCATACTGCAAAGTTTGATGTTTCTAAATAGTTTCATGCCCTGTAAACAAGAAGAAAACGTTACTTTTCCATTTATTCCACTTTCCACTATTAAATGAATAAATGTTTCCATAGATCAGTGATGACGATGTGGGAAGAGTTATCGACATGGCTATAGAGGCCGGCTACAGGCACATAGACACGGCCTACATGTACAACAATGAGGCTGCCATTGGGAAAGGTCTCAGAGATGGCTGGATAGTGGGAAGATTAAGCGGGAGGAACTTTTTATCGTTACTAAGGTAAAATAGGAATAACAAATAATTATATGGTAAGGATTTTGGTATTCTTAAAAAAATTGTTACTTTCAATAAAAGTTTTTTTAAAGAATTATATGTTCTTAAGGTTTTGTTAAAAATAAGGGTTAGAAATCTAAATAAACATTGGTACGTAAACTTTCCCTAACCGTTTTTGAAGTAGTTATTTTTCCCTAAGATGAGTGTGTCAAACTATTTTTGACTTGAATTGCGTCTACTACGGGAACACAAGTCTCGTATAAAATTGTAATAATTACATACAAATACTTTTTATAAGGCACACGCTTGAATAGCACAGATTAGAAAGGTTCATAGGACTAACATTATTAACATAATTAACATTATTTAAAACAAGGAAATAGTTAACACTATTTTAAATAAAAGCTCGCCATCACGCACAGGTCATTGCCCATGAGGCGGTATTTTAAATATTCTATCCTATCCTAAGGAATTGTAATTATTGTATATTTAAAAATAAAGAGTAAATTGATTCGATTTCAAAAAAAATCTTCGGTATATCATTTGGAGGTTTGCCCTTTTTTTTAATTAATAAATTTGACAGTACCAGCGTTAGATACTCAATTTCTGAAGGTCCAAAGGCCTATTACATTAAGCCTAAAAATAAACTTTAAACAAAGAATATTACAGTACTAATTGGGTAACGTAAGCAATACCAAGCGAACAAAGGAAAAGGGTTAAACATTATCGCCTCTCATATTTGAAATGTCAGTTGTATAACAAGTTACCAACATAGAACACCGTTACTAGTACTGACGTGTTTAAGAGAATACGGGTTAGTTAAGTGGAATATTCAGTTAATTGTAGTTTTAGGGAACTTACTGATAATTATGCTTTAATTTCTATCATAATTTATCTCTATGTTGTTTACAGCTACCAAGGTTGCAATGAATAAGGACTTAGTATAAGAATATCTTCTACGATCTCTAAAATCTCTCCAATTAGAATACTTAGATCTGTTCCTTCTGCATAAACCTGTGGGTTTCCAGCCTGGAGAAGTTTTATTTCCTTTAGACGAGAATGGATACCTCAAACTAGACATGAACACCGATCACGTGGCAATCTGGTAGGTAAGGCTTTAATGTTCATAATTTCATTTTTTTATTCCCTTTAATATAGAAAAGTCTTATTACTCTGTTGCATTTACGCTACTAATGATTTTAGAACAGACTTTATTAAAATAATATGTGTTTTAAAAAGGCTTGTAGCAATAATTAAACTAATCTTTTACTTTCAACTCAAATTATATAATAGCTATGGTAGTATGGTGGTATTTCAACTGATGTTACTGTTTGACAAAAGGCGTCCTCTTTACTGAAATACTCATTCTGACCGCTTAATAGGTCTCTAGAAAAAAAATGATGCATTATAAGAAGCATCTGATGTATGGAATTTCTACTTGTTCTAAAATTGCACCCCCACGCGTAATAATTATAAACATATTTTTTTAGTGTTGTTTCAATAATCTGAAAACAGTAATTACTGGATATTGCAGGTGATGGAAGCGCAGGTGGATGCTGGCAGGACCAAGTTTATCGGAGTGTTTGACTTCAATATTCGATAAATGGATCGCCTGATGCAGATTGCCAGAATCCCTCCTTCTACAAACCAGGTGCAATTTATGTTTCCCTGTAATTACTAAACTAGCCTTTATACAATATGGTTTTTCGTTAATGAATTGTTTTATAGATTGTATAACGCGTTTTGTAATTTGTGTGAAATGGGATAATAAATAATGCGTAATATAATTTAAAGCATAATACTCATGTTGGTTTCATAATTGTATATTAATAACTAACAGAAATTAAGTGTAATATGTTTTGTGGAACAGGTAGAGTGTCACTTATACTTCCACCAGAAAGAACTACGAGAGTGGGGAGAAAAGCACGGAGTACCTGTCACCGCCTACGCCTGCCTCGGCTCTCCTGCTGCGGTCTCCGTCTTCAACGGACCAAATAACATGACTGAGTGAGTATAACTAAGAAACATCACGCATTTAAAAATGTAAAGGTTATATCGGCAATATTATGCTTGCTATCAATACCTGCTATGAGTTTTCTCGATAATGTCCAAGAAATCAATGTAAGATAGTTTGGATGAATCTTCGAATGTTTTATTTGGACAGTAGTGCAAGGTGTAAAAAAATCAGGAGATCAAAGCTAATCTCCTTCTTTCTCTCTCTTCTATAACTTCGTCTACTAAAACAAGAGAGAAAGGAAATTGAGGATGTGAAAAAAGTATAAAGATACTCATGGTTGTGAGATTAATCGAATTTAGACTGAAAGTAAAATGGAGTATTAGTGGCAGGATAGACTATTAATTGAAGCGTGTGATGAAGACAATGCAGGAAAATTGGTACAAAATTAAAGATAAAAGAGTAATAAATAGAGAGCTAAGAAGCCAGTGCTGTGGACACTTGTTATGATGGTGTGCGGCATGAGTTTGGACCATAGAGATCAGGATGTAAATAATAATAAATAAATAATAGACATTTTGGAGATACGATATAAGATTTCAAAAGGCATTTCACATTAAGGCAATTGACATTAAGCATGAGAACAATAAAATAGAAGTAACAAGTAACAAGTTAAGTTCATCTTGCAGTAGATGTTCTGTAAGGAATATGAATACGCTAACTGAAATTAAGGTTGTCGGAATGGAAAAATTTAGGCTCAAGTCTGATATAGACTTGGCAAGATGACTGAGAGATTCGGCCACGTAGTAAAGCACTATAATCAGACGAAGTCGTCTTGAGCCATCTGTAGCGAATAACTCAACTCCAACGAAACAGTAAAGAAAATATAGGCTGCTGAAACTTCAAATAGAACGGCTACAGCCACATTCATAAATATTTCACTTAAACATGAATTGGAGCTGCACCAAGTTTGAAACCTGAACTCATGGATGTTACCTTGCAGAGTACTATAATAGTTCTACCATACCTTATTTACATTGGTGATATCGAAGAAAAGAGATGTCTAAAGACAGGTGTAACTGGTAAGGGAAATCAATTGCCATGCCTTTAAATATCATGCTTTAACACGGACCTTTCAATAATTTCTTTGTTTCGCATATTTCTTGTTGCCAATTTGTTCGCCTACAAGCTCAATCATAGTTTATAGATTGTGCACTTATAATTTTGTGATAACGCATTCTTAGATATAATAATTTACACTTATACTTAATAATTTACACTGTTCAATTGTTTTAAAATTCAAATAGCTATAACTACTGAATGAATCCACCTTTTGAAGTCCGGTTTGCGGCATTGTACTCTGCTAAGTGAGACCTTTAATTTTATATTTTTTAAAACTCGACCTATGCTGCTATTTAAGAATTCTGTCTGACTCCTTGTGGACCGTCCCCCAAAGGGATTATCCGGTCGGTAATTGGGCAGATGTGTGCGTTACTATCACCAGTAAGCACATGTGAACTTTGGTATTTCTTTCTATTGTGGTTTAAAAATTAAAAAAGAGGTTCCAGAATTAATTGACACCCTGTATATGTTACTCCTAGAACAATGCACATTCCTGAAACATACAACTGATAGTTATTATAATAATACTATTATTTTTCATTCTGTTTCTTCTAAATTGATGATATTATGTACATAGTACTATTCGTTATATTAAACTAAAGTTTTTAAACTTCTACTAGTAGAATGTTCTTTAATTTTTGGTTTATCTTGTAGATATTTGACTTCCAACTGTCCACTACAGAAATGGCTAAGCTGAATGTTTTGGATCAAGGTGAAGAGGGTAGAAAGTTTTTCGTGTCAAACCTTGGAAAAGTATACAATACTCATCCTGAGTGTCCTTATCCTAAGTGTCCTGAGCATCGTAATTAGACTACTTTCCATCTACATTTTTTCGTTTTTTTTTTTGATACTATTACAGTATATAATTCATTATGTTGTGTTCTCCTTTGATAATAAATTAATATGTAACCCCTAGAACTATTGTGAATAGTGATTTGTAAAAATGTCAATTATATACAATATACTATTTAATATTTTGCGTCCTTCAATCCAAAACTTGTTGATAAATCTCATGTTATTTTTAAGGTCATAGACTTTATATCGTTATAAATGTTTGGTACGTTATATCACTATAACATGGTATCAAATATATTTTTCATAATATTTAAAATAAAAATGTTGATTTGTTTTTAAAATTTATAAAGAAACTAGAAGAAATAAAATGTTTAAACTTTTGCCAGTTTGCTGAAATATAGTAAAACAGTACTAAAATATATTTATAAATGAATTATACTGCGTATGAGAATAGTATACAAGCAACATCATGCGTTACGGAATTAACGTATTTAATATATAGTAAAACTCAAAATGTTTTCTTGCCGTTTACTTACATTACTGACGTGTTAAAGTGTTTATTATGATGGAATATAAAAATTCATCTTTGATTTTTAGTGTTACAAAATTGCAAAATGTTTTTATTAGGAATGCCAGCTTGACATTACGGTACTAGTGCAATGCTATATTCAGTTGTATTCTTTTTTTAATAATTATTGGAGTGGCATTAAAATATAATTACCATCCTAACTACATACTGTAACAATGTCTGAATGCGTGGTGTGTGACGTCAGGCTTTAATTCAATGTGGAATTGAGTAGTAAATTGGTAATGTCTCCTTTACTAATAAATAGACACTTTCTGTTTTGTTATCTATTTAATTTAGCTCTGTTTTTTTTTATTCTTTGAGGTTTTGAATTAATTTATATTTATAATTAAAGTTAATATAAATAAGTTTATATATACCAAATTTTGTGGAACATAACTTCTCAAAGTAGGTGCAAAATCTTATTTATTTACTTCCAACGGACATACATCTTGATTTTATATACTAGGATTATAATGATAGTGAACTTACAAGCAGAGTAACCTAACAGTAAATACTGAAGCGATAAATG
This sequence comes from Homalodisca vitripennis, assembly GCF_021130785.1. Classification (NCBI taxonomy): domain Eukaryota; kingdom Metazoa; phylum Arthropoda; class Insecta; order Hemiptera; family Cicadellidae; genus Homalodisca; species Homalodisca vitripennis. The sequence continues at coordinate 5,529,642 of NC_060215.1, read as the reverse complement.
GACGTGTGAGCGGCTGAGTAGACAAGTGACAGAACATTATATTAAGATAATGGTAACTATAAGCAATAGGAGACTTATGTTATAATTATTAAAGCAAGACCATTAATTACAGTATTAGTGACAGAAATGAGTGAGTTTCAGTCCAAAAGACAAAGTCAATAACTTACTCTATTACAAGTAGACTATGACAATAATATGACAAAATAAACTATAGTATATTATGACTAAATGAAAAAGCGTTATTACGTGACATCGAACTAAAAATCTTTATGTAGGGTACTAGACAACTGGTAACTCCAAGTGGATGTTTACTGGAGACTGACTACCGGTGAAAGAATGCTGGAGACTGATAACTGGTCACATCTTGTGACTGAGTACTAAAGTCTGGCCATTGCTGAAAATGGTGACTGAGTACTACAAACTGATTACTGGTGAATAATACTGACTGAGTACTAGAGGATGGATAGTGGTGACTACTAGTGACTGAGGACTAAAGACTGACTACTGGTGACTACTAATGATCTATTACTAGAGACTGGCCACTGATGGCTTCTTGTGACTGTGTCTGAGTTCTGAGGTGACTATTGGTTACTGAGTTCTACAGATTGACTATCGGTTGACTATTAGTAACTGATTACTAGAGAAGTATTTTTAGTGACCAAGTACTAGAGACTGGCTAACTGTGACTATTATTGACTGATTACTAGGACTGATCACTAGTGATTATTAGTGACTAAGTGCTACAAAATGAATACCTACTTTGAAATTAGTTCTCTTAAATAAACATATCTGTGATTATTCAGTTCTTAAATTATTTATTTTCATACTATCAGAAGGACTATTTATTTATATCAGACTAGTTAGACAGCATTTATATTTTATACATAGTTAATGCACATTCTATTCTCGCTCAAACAATATGATTTATAACGAAGCCATAACTTCTTGAAATCGGAGTTCTTAAGTCGGCAGAGGAACCGTGCCCATGAGCTGACAAGTACGACTCAGACTTGACTTCAGAAGCCAGGGGTTGGGACTCTAGGAAACCTCTCTCAATTAAATCTTGTCGTATTAAAACATTGCGTTATGAACTTTTAAAATCAGGCATGGTGATGAAACGTCCTACTTTGAACGATTATATCTTACTCTGATGGATATTATCTTACGTAGAAATCTGTAAGGCGCACTTGTAGCATAGTAAAGCAAGTTGAATAAAAGCGACTGAGATTGGAAATATAAGGAGAACTATCTGCGTAAATAAATGAAATTTTATAGTTATTTTCATTTAAGCTAGGATAATTTGATTCATTAATTGGTTATTTTAATTCTATCAAAATTGAATTATTTTAAACAGTTCGTTTCAATTATCTAAAACAAATTTTTAAATGTTACGTTTTGGCACTAAAGATGAAACAATAATTTTCCAGAAGGCTGGCATACTCGAGGGATTGGGCAGATCGGCCTGCTTGTCTCTCGCCATTATATCTAGAGAATAATTAGTCAAGAGATTTAAAACTGGGCAAAGAGTGCGATAGTGATATATATTACTTCATCGGATTTAGCTAATGGTCGATGTAATGACTTTCCTGTCTGCAGCACATCTCAAGAATTAAATGTGACACAGACAAGAATCTTTGCATACAGTTTCAAGATGACGCATATCACTCCATTGGATTTGGAAAATGGGAATGTAATAATTTGTTTCCTGTATGACAGGCTGTCTGTCTGCAGAGCATCTCAAGAATTAAATGAGACACAGACAAGAAACTTTGCATACAGTTTGAAGATGACGCATATCACTCCATTGGATTTGGAAAATGGGAATGTAATAATTTGTTTCCTGTATGACAGGTTGTCTGTCTGCAGAGCATCTCAAGAATTAAATGAGACACAGACAAGAAACTTTGCATACAGTTTGAAGATGACGCATATCACTTCATTGGATTTGGAAAATGGGAATGTAATAATTTGTTTCCTGTATGATTGGCTGTCTGTCTGCAGAGCATCTCAAGAATAAATGAAACACTTAGTTGAAATTTTGCTTGGAAGCTCATCAAAGCCTGTTACGTGACATGCAGTGCAGCGCCTTGTATATAAATATACATTAGTGGTGAATTAATAAAACCTCACGATAACTAAAGAGTGATGGATGGGTAACAAAAAGAAGTTCTTCCAAAAACTATAATATTGAGGTAAAATTAGGCTGTAAATTAAACAAAGCTTTAAATATTAATTGAAGATATTCATACGCACTGTAAATTAAAAAAAAATTAGATTCGTTATATAGTAAGTTGAAACAGACTTAAGATTTCAGTATTTCATCAGGTAATCCATTATGTCATAGTTGTTTTGTTGAGATTACTATCAATATACGGTTATATTTAAATGTGTCACAATATCGATCGTTTGTCCTTATAGACAATAGGAGACTTCTGTTAACTGTTAAGTTTCACAACACATAGCCCATCACTGCAGAGTGCACTTAAAGTTGATATAATGACATGTGACGTCATGTCGGTGTGGGTATTGTGTCAAAACTCGTAATTCCACCTCGGCTAACACACGCTGTCAATCACCGTTAATATTATCTGAACATCGGTCAACCTATTATGGCCTCTCTATCTCTATACATACTGTAGACAGGTTGCATCCTAAGTTAAAATTTTGTCTCCACGTGAACTAATCGTCCTTCTGTAGAAAGATAATTAAAAGGAGTGAATCTTTCTGAAGCAATAGGAACAATTTAGCCCCAATCATCAAAAATCACTTTTATACATTTAAATTTGGATTATTATTTGGAATACATTAGATTTGGATTGAAATAATTTTTGGGATATCTGGTTACCACTTTACCATCGCTAGAGTACAAATTGGCAGTACTGAGTTTTAAAACTGTATTTATTGGACATACACTTGATCAATACTAAAAATAAACTAACTTTAGCAGCAATAATAAAAAAATAAATAAAATTTGATGTAGTACGGACAAGAAGAAATATTATGAGTATACAGAAAACTGCCCAAACGATATTTCCTCCATACGACCCACTTCTTACCATTCGATATTATAAAAAACGTTGTGCCTATCATTCATTGAATATTTTAAGCTCCATATTTTAATGAAAACTGTACGAAAGAAAAAAATTAAATATTAGATGTAATTAAGACAAGAAAAAAATGAGTATACTGAAAACCAATATCTTTCCGCAAAATGAACCACTTCTTACCATTCAATATTAAAAAAGCGTTTTGCCTATCATCCATTGAAGATTTAAGGTTTTTAAATGTCCCTATTTTAAAGAAAACTGTGCTAAAGAATGAAACGAAATTTTGCAAACCAAGTGTATTAAAAATACGAAAATATAACAAATTTAAATATATGAAAATATTGCACATAATCAGTTTGTAAAATATAGTCTAATATATAAAGAGTCACGATATTCATTTTTGTCAAGTAAAAAAATAAAATTTTGGTAAATTTGGCATCGCGGGAGTTTGATAATAAACATTAAAATAAAAGAACCCAAACCCAGTATAAACTTAAAACATAACGGTTACCATTTACTGGTTAAACACGTTATGGTATTGAAAATGCACAAATATAAATTTACCGGAAAGAAGACATCTCGTGAGAATCCATTTTTTTGTTCACTCCGACCTTGAATTACTTAAAAATATGGAATGGCATGTATAAGACGATGGACAATTATTGATTATCGTATTACTCTTGCGCAAATGTTGTAAAAGATCTCATATATTGATATATGAATGCATTGCTATAATTTTACGGAATCTAAAACAAAAAGGTTACAGAAGAAATGATAATGAGACCTGTTTGAATATTAATGAATCTCTCGTCTCATAACTTTGATCATTTAAACACTCAAATATATTTGAGTAAAAATGTTGTTCAAAGGAGGCACAGTTTTTGGTAAATAACATTTCTACAAACTGATATTTGTTAATAATAAATATGTTAGTTGTTTGTCATAATATCGCATAAATGAACATATCAGTTATCTTTTTCTTAAATGATCTAATATTTCAGAGTGTATTAGTAAGTAGGATGAAAGGAATTGACGTTTAGTTTAAATATGTAATTGAAATATGTCATTAAATACTCGTGATTAGTGTTATCGTAACCAAAGCACGTCTAAGTATAAATATATATGGCGCTGTGATGTACTATTATGTGCGAAAAATAGTGAAAACATAGTGGTTTAACATTTTATGACTTCCAGTTTTATAATAAAGAAAATAATATCTTAAAGAAATACAATGTTGTTATTTTGTTAAGATATTGAATTTTCATAGGCTATTCTGATAAAATCACACAAAAAATATTCCAACAGCCATTGATTCATAAGGATCATATATGAAGAATTCTAAAAATGTATCAGTATGAATATTTCATTGTTATGTTTTCGTATGGAAACAAGATATCGTAACTAGTTTATGGAAGCATATTTATAACGAAGTAGAGGGAGTGTACACCAACAAATAATTTTTAATATTCAGAATTAAAAATAATACGTATCTTATTATAACACTCTAATGTAACTTAATTCCTTTGTCTGGGATGACTATCGCTGACAAGTCTTGTTGTCTGCTATAGCCTTTGCCTCGCATAGTTATATAAACCTAAACATCTTCTTATAAAATCGTCAATTAAACCAAATAATTGTCCAAATAAATGTACTTTCCTTTAACTTGATGAGATATCTTGGCTCTGTGAAGACTATCAAAAGATTTTGACGGCCACGAAATCATTAACTACGAACCCTCATAATGCAACCCCAAACTAATTAACTTCAGGCAGGGAAAGTAGTTAATAAAAACAAAACTTTACCATGAAGAGAGTTAAAATATTGGTTTAATGATATAAATATAAAGACAATAACATAATTACTTACATCATTTGTAATTACGTAATCATTAATGTGTAAAAGAAGTTCTTTGGTTAGTAGCTATTATATAACTTAAAACTAATACTTACGGACAGAGCTCTCGGGATTTAACATCGCTGCTCAGACACGCTAATTTAGTAGACGGAATTACTCACACTAATATAGAACGTGGGGTTTAATTTAGCAACTTATAGAAATATCAATGTTACGTTTGTTTTGTCGTAATATCCTATACTATCATTGGTATAAATTAATGAAAACCATTATCATAGTACTTGGGTTTCAAAACAGCAAAACTATCGTCTATGAAATTTAAATGTAAATCCCTGTTCTACTCCTCGACCTTGAAATGTCCTGTAACTTTAGTCCATAATTTCAATTAATTACAAAATTATAACAAAACTCCTAATTTCCTTATTCTTACTTATTTTACACAAAAACCACAAAGATAAGATAACTGAGAAATTTATATATAGGAAAGGTTATTCAGTACGGTTCATTTCTGCCTCTTATTTTATGTCGTGTTGGAATGAAGGAGGAGGTTATAGGTATGGTTACCTACCAGCTTAAGTGCTTAGCCTCGATCGGGGTTTTCCGAGAAACCCCTGAGAAACTGAACTCAACATAAATTGCTGCCTTTCATTAACAGCTATCTTCTGCTGACAGAAGATTTTCTGGATTCGCTTGCCTTAATCTTCATCGTTGATCAATTCGAGATGTACCAGATGTCTCAATGATTCGGTGGCCTACTGGTTGTTCCGATTTTATCGTTCTTATATTTAGCTTGTCTGGCCAGGTGGTTTTTCTTGTATCATCCTTTATCACCAACTGTTGGACCAAATCCAAAGTACGATTGGTACAACAATACGTAGTTAGTTTAATTTCGGAGTATCCTGCTTTCATCGTAAATACGCTGACTTGTGTCACGCCGCCTCAGTAACGTACAGTCCAAAGATATAAGAATTTCGAAACGAAAAGAAGAAAGGGGTAAACGAAGAAAAAAAGAGAAAAGAATCCTGAAGGTTATTTACTGTTTAAAATAGAAGAAAGAAGCTGAAGGAAGGTAGAAAATACATCCTTAAATGCATGACATTGGTCAAATTTTTTAATATTATAATCTAATTTTGTTCAGATTAGTGAATACCAAACAATATTTAAATCGAATAGTTGTCTTACATTCAGTTAAATACAGACTGGAGATTTTTTCATTTAAAATTGAACTGAAACAAAAACATTGAATCACGTAAAATTTACCAACAAAACATGAAATAAGTTAAGCAGAAGAAGGTTGTTAACTATGGCAGAGTTAAAAGTTTCTTTGCTGAAAGGAATTTTTAAAGAGTTACAAAGTCTGTCTCCGACCAGTCGTGGTTAACCTATTTAAAGTTAAGTATCTTTCCTTCGAGTGGTAAAATAACAATTAGTACTTAAGGTTTCATTCTAATTCTAGAGGCTTAGAAATTGGAAATACACAATTTTATGCAAAGCTTTAATGGATTGTTTATTAACAAGTAAGTAACTTGCTTCTTAGTTTAAAGTTGTGGTCCAGAGAAAAATGTTTAATGTTGGAAAATTAGTGTGTAAATTAAACACAATACCTCTATATAATTTGATATGGTATTCTATTGAATAAAATTAATGAAGTTGGCATTTACATCAACAATACTTCACTAACTCAATACATAGATAAACATTTCATCCAGATACAACACGCAAATTAAATTTTTATTTAGATACAATAATAGCATTTATAACTACAAAAAGAGTTTATAACTAAGAATTAAATTCATAAATATAATTTTTAAGTAGTGAAGCGTGTAAGTATTATAGAATAATATATTAACGCGGTAATAATCCTGTATGGTATGAAATAACAACAAGAAATATATCTATTATTACAAATTTATTAATAGCAACATAATTATTTAGCTAAGCAATCTCTAATTATCAACATTAAATTAATTAAGTATCAAATTAAAAGTTTATCAATTTTACTTTGATGAGAATGTTGAATAAAACTAGAATATATAAATGCCAATTTGCATCACTGTAATAGTAAATTTGTTTTATTCTATGCACAAGTGCATCAATTTAAGGAAAAGTACAAAATGGTTAAATAAGAACGTAAACTTTTATAATAAAACAAATTTATCCATCCATTTTAATCGAATTACTTCTAAAATCATGTATCTAGTCTGAGCAATTACCTCTAGTACAGGCCACGAGCTTGAGTGATGGGAATAACAGCTTGCCATTTGATGAGATTAACTTTAAATCATAATTATTTTCTAATGATTTGGAAGTATTAAAATATTTCCTACCTGGTCAGTCGTAGGTGGTTAGTAGACGAGTGAAGACGTATTGTGACCTGTATTCCGTAGTTCAGTTTTAATGATTAGTGTTTTGTATAGTTTTTTATTAAGTGCATGTTTATAGAGTTAGTGAAGTTGAAAAATAACCTTCAAACAAAGAATAAAGAACAGGTTTCAATATACAAAAATATGTTGTTCCAACTCTCAGACCTTGAAAAATATAACTAACATGCTTTAAAATTAAATATTTTATACATATAAACTTTATAGAATAGATGTATATTTCGTTGTTTTGTAATTTGCAAATCATAATGGGTGGGAGGTCTGTGATTGGCATGAAATTTGTTTTAAACGTTACAGTAAAAATTAAGATATTGTTTTAAATATAATTGGTAACAAACAGGGAGTAAATTTTGACAATTTCACCTTCCTCTCAGAGAAGCTATGTTATGCGTGGGAAGTTCAGTTGCTCCACCCTGCTAAGAGATGGAGTCTAAAACATCGCAATGCACTCGATTGTGTACCTGATCAGACAACGAGAGTATTTCTTCAAGTATATTACATTATATTTTGAACTCTGAAGGTGTCTCTGGTGTTGAAACAATGTAGAGTTCATTTTGGATTTCTTCGTCGCCGATTTTTTTTTATCTGTTCAGTCTGTGACAGCGTCAGATTCCAGACGCTGCAGTAACTAACATGAAGTTTAACTGGAGTTAAATCCAACAAATTCATATCAATGGATTAGGCAGATTGAAACTTATCTACTAGTAATTTGTTTTTCTTGAGTATTAGATAGATTATTAAATCATACATACATTTACTCTTATTCGTAGACGATATGGAGGTAATTTTGATCACTAAACAGAGCATGAAGTATTTAAATGGTGATACTTTAGTTTATTATTCTCGTATGGATGATATTTTACAGTGTTTGGGCAACACGCAAGCAAAACCAATTGACAAGTATAGATTGGCCCATCAGTGGATTTACGGCTATTGATAGATGCACTCAAGAGGTGACTCATTTAATACTGCCTGCAACTCTACTCAGACTGAGAAGAATTTTCGTCTTAATATCCAAACGATCCAATTGCGAAATAAATTTACAGACTTTACCAATCTAGTCAATCTATAAAATACTGCAAGCTAAGTCTGTATATTTTATGTACGTGTAATCAGTTTTAAAATGACGAGGACGAGCCTTAAAAGCCTTATTTGAAATAATAAGGCAACTCTGAATAAACTAATGCCTAATTATTGATGGATGCGTGATGTTTACACAATTAGAAAATTAATCATTAGAACTGTACTTATTCACTTTTGCACTAACCGACTATTCTTGCCTAGAACTGTGAGCGTGGATATTGATGGACTCTGTTTGAAATTGTCTCTTAACCTTACTTATGTAAAGTTAAGATAAAATAAACTGTATTAAGCCACACGGAATAAAAACAATTAAAGTAAAAAACAAAGATCAATTAAGTTCATATTAGAATCTTAAGATTTTAGACAGTGATAGTAATTCTGACATTTTTAACATTACTGCATCCTCATATTACAAATTTTATTCACAAAAGAAAAGTAATACTGGTCGGGTAAATGACAGTGTTTTATGAGTCGTAGAGGTGAGTGCGTGGAGGATTTTGCAACGCAGCCAATATTTTGTGAATGCCACTGATTTTGCACGTGTCTAACCCCCCCCCCCCCACCACAGCGCATACCAGAACAACAACTACACTTTCTGACTGCAGTCCATAAGAAAATAAATGATTTGCAACTAATACTCACTTCCGTTCTCAACGAACACCAGTTCAACGTTTCCTCATGCTGGATCAGATTTCGTTATGTTTCTGTCTTATTTTTCCAAATTATATACCAATAGCTTTTATCCATCACAGTTCCAATTAACTATTGGTATTGTTTTAAAATCTTTAATTCGATATTTTGTTTCTATAATTTTCATTTCTTTATTACTTTAACCTTAAATCTAACTTTTTTTCATACAATATAATTAATAGATTATTAATAACCTATGTATATTGATTTTTTAAAATTATATATGTAATAGATGAATTATCTAAACTATTTTTATAGACTGACAAAATATTCTGAATATCATAAGTATTTCATTCCTAACTTGCGCTGTATTTTACAATACTCAAAAATAATATTCCTTCAACGAATATGTGCATTAATACCGAAATCTGACTTTCTATGTAGAATGTTTAGAATCTACTATACGCGTGTCTGCGCCATGTATATGTTTAAACACCTATTCATTAGTATATATATATATATATATATATATATATATATATATATATAAAATATATATATATATATATATAATATGAAGTGCATACAATTTGTTCTTTTTAGTGACATAAATATAATTTATTGCAAGACAGCTACATGGCTAAGAAGTACAAATTCGTTTCCTAGGCAAAAATTTCATATTTATTATTTACTATACTGACGAGAATTACTATACGCTCAAGTAAATGTAAAGTCAATGTGTATTCTAGAATATAAATAAAATAGGTTGAAATATTTTGATCAAACCACGCTAGTAATAACTATGCATGTTATGGATAAAACGGTGTAGAAGTGGGGCTGATGTCAGATAACTAGGGTAAATTTACATCCAACGCAACCGAGATAGGTAACTGTGACGATGTTTAGTCTGTAATGTACTCGTTACAACAAGTTGAGGGCAGAACCACGTCTTTTGACCAGGTTAGTGCGGTGAATAGGTTATTCAGCTCTGAGCAACATTAGATCACGTCAGCTGTCACGTGTGTTCATATGCACACGTGTATCACTGCATAGTAGAATAATGTATATTTTCATATTGTAATGCACATTTAAAATGATAAATATAGATTACATCATAGTACCTTTTACATTGCACTCTTATATTGGTTTCCTTTCCCACTTTTAAGTCAGAAAATACAATTTAATTAACAAATAACACATAAAAAGTAATAATAAGATACGTTTAAAAATTATACAAAAATACAGGAAAGCAAACTAATTTCTAATAAATGAAACAAAAACACAATGTTATAACATAACAATTTATACCAGTTAATAGTGGTATAAATGCTATTTGAATATATTATATTACATTATTGTGGAAATAAAAATATCGATGTTTAAACTAATTTATATATTGTGTCTATATATATATATATATATATATATATATATATATATATATATATATATATATTATATATATATATATTATATATGAATTTAATACACTATTAAGGAATAAGCTAAGGTTATATGTTATAACCAATCAGTTGGGAAATGAATTTAGAATGAATGCCTGAGCAACAACATATATGTATTTTAGTAATCAGAATAATTTCTCTTATACCTAGATTTTTGGTGTTATGTTCAAGAGTTTTATTTATGATTTATAATAATGCACTTAAAAAGCTAGGATGATGTATTTTGTAAGTACAAGTCAGAGTCAAGGATCAAGCGTTTCCACTTTTTCCACAGGTAGAATGTACCGGGACCTGAACTTAATTGACCTATTTCCGTGACGCATTACTGAATACAACTCACAGCTTTCAATAAAGCAGATAGACGATAAGCATAATGAGAATGTCCAGGAATTCAATCTTTATATTAGGTATTCCTCCCTTATTTAGAGTTAGGCAGCGCAGTTTACTCTGCATTATAAATATCAGTTAGTCTTTAGAGCAAAACGTATTTGTATGGTTTAATAAATATATTCCTTCATTAATTTAATACTTCTGTATCTAGTTATAAGAAGATTGTTATGAAATTAGTTTCAGGATTAGAGTAAATATATTTCTTCCACAGTTTGCTGTTTATTGCGTTTCTTTGTGAGCCACATTAAAATTGGGAAATATGTTTGCCGAGTGAAACAAAATTATGAAACGGAATTATTTCGTATGTTTGTCTTTATTATATTGTTTCTGTTAACATGTGTGTTTAGTGCTTGTCTATAAATGTTACTTTTCAATAAACAAACCTTTAAGCATTGAAATCATAGAACATATATCTAATTTAAAACGTTTAAGAAAAGAATAAATTCTAGAGAGTGTATAAATAACAACGTTAGTTTTAATTATGCAGTCCATTAAGATGAAAACTTAATATTCTGGATATTTGCCATCGTTTGGTGAAAGAAAAAGCAATAAAACTACCTATCGAGGTCTGAAATCTAATTTTTATCAGGTGAACAGCTAACCTAACTCATATATAAAATCTAGCTTAAAATAAATCATACCCTTAGCGTTGTGACACGCAAAAGTCAGGAATCACAACAGCCATTTTGTGTGTCAAATCTATGTAGAATAAGTCTAAAACGTGCAATTAATAACAATAAAAAAAAATATTATAACTGAATATCTGAACACAGGCCAAAATACAATTGTTAATCAGTTACTTGAGCTGAGCAGATGTGCGGTGTTTGTGCCAAGTTCAAGGTCAAGCGAGACACGTGCCATGTAGGCAGGTTGAAATTTGCAAGTTTATTAGTATTAAGCATTCAGTTTTATTTTCAAGTAGGTGATAGTTATGGTAGGCATCTGTAGCGTGTGCAATGTTGCATGTGATAAAAATTCTGAAAGTGTTAAATGTGTGGATGAATGTGGACAACACTACCACATTAAGTGCGTATCCTTTCAGGCAGACTATGTAAAAATGCGTGCAGATAAAAAGGATTGGTTCTGCGACGCGTGTAATAAAGGCAAACATACTACGGGAGCCAGCAAAACTGCAGCGGCAAGCGCGACGCTGGCGAAATAATTCCTCTTATCGATAATGAAAGAATAAAAATGGAAATTTTTGGCGAACTTAAAAATTACTCGAAACAGTTCGAAGAATTCAAACATTCCGTAAAGTATTTATCAGAGGCTGTTGACGAATAAAAATGATAATATGGAACTAATTAAACAGCAATACGTCGAAATAAACAAACAAAATGAAAAGAATGATACTTCAGGAAAAGAATGGGATCCTGACAAAACAAGTAATGTATCTCCAATTAAGAATGAGAAATGTGGAGCAATATTCCAGAAAATCGAATATTGAAATATCTGGGATCCCACAGACTGCAGGAGAAAACATCCAGTCAGTAGTAGAGGACGCGGGCAAGGTAATCGACGTGGAGGTGAAGTGTGGAGACATCGCGGCGGCTCACCGAGTCCCATCCTTCAGGAAGGAGCGGACCCCGCAGATTGTGGTGCAGTTCCACTCAAAGGTGCTGAAGACGACGTGGTTGAATAAATACAGGGCAGGAAGGAAGGAAAACAATGGACTTATTGCAAAACATGTAAATAATATATTTCCTACTATTAATCTATACATAAATGAGCATTTAACCCCGGAAAATAAAATGTTGCTGCAAAGAACAAAAGAGAAATGGAAACTATAAGTACACATGGTGTAAAGAAGGGAAGATTTTTGTAAGAAAGGCTGATGGTAACAGTTGCACCAGAATTGTTGATGAAGTCGATTTGGCTAAAATCGTTTAAAGGGGTGTATTGTGCGAACGAGTACTTAAACATATATGTTTTTCAATGTAAATTAATGTGTGATCTATAGTGCGTAACATGTAATAAGCTGATTACTGAAATATTCCAAAATATATGTTTACGTTAGTTTATGCTACCAGCTTTTCAACCAGATAAAAAATAGAAAACATCTCGATTTTGAATGTCAAAATCTTTTTATTGCAGCGACATTGTATATACATTGTATGGCAAACGTCAATACGGGGTTTTCTAAAATTCCAAGCATTCATACACACAATACACATTCATACTTACAATTTTACAATCACGCCTCTTTCATTCTTCGCCAATGCAGCCTACTTGGTACAGCAGAGTCAGTCTTCTAATTGGGCGGTCTCCCAGTCAAATGCCAAAAACTCACCCGCATTATAGAATGCCTGAGACACCAAGAAGCGTTTGAGGCGAGTCTTTAACGCCTTAGGCGTTGGGGCATGTTTAATTGAATTGGGCAGTCTGTTGAGGAACTGCACACCCGCTTGCGAGGGTAGGCGTTCATAAACTACCGTTCTGTGTCTCCCAGTCCGGTAGTTTGCTCTGCCACGCGTCTCATACATGTGTATGTCTTGGCCTCTGGTTAAGGCACATTTACTCACACAAAACAAAGTTGTTTCCAAAATGTAGAGGCACGGCAGAGTCAACAGCTGCAATTTCCTGAAAGCTTCCCTGCACGACTCTCTAAATTTGATTTTGGCGATTACTCTAATTGCTTTTTTTTGGAGTCTCAATGCTCTTTGAAACTGAGTGTTTGCGCAAGCTCCCCAAAGGACCACTCCGTAGGCAAGATGGGGATAAATCAAGCCGTAATACGCCGTAATCAGTACCTGACTCGGACAGTATTTGGCTAAAGATCTCAAAACAAAAATGCCTGAGCAGATTTTTGCGCAAACATGGTCAATGTGCTCATTCCAAGTCAGCCCTCGATCGAGGTGCATTCCTAGGAATTTTGAAGAGCAGACTTCTTCCAGTGTGGAGTCATCTAACAAAATGGCCGGCTCACACTGGTTGCCTGCAGTGCGCAAGGCAAAAATTTAAAACGTTGTTTTTTGAAGAGTTTGTTGTTAGATTGAGGCTGTGGAAGTATTGGACACAGTTTTTGATGTCAACAAAAGCCTGTTGTTCCAAAACTTCGCTTGACATTGCATTGAAAAAAAGAGTCGTATCATCGGCAAACTGCACCAATTTTCCATGCAGAAGCGATGATTTTATATCGTTCACGTAAAGCAGGAAAAGCACAGGACTGAGTATAGACCCTTGAGGGACTCCATATCTCAGGTCTATTGGTTTGGATGATTTATTTGATATTTGGACAACTTGGGATCTCTGACTTAGGAACGAGCTAAGCCATTTAAGAGGCACGCCTCGAATGCCGTGGGACTCAAGTTTGTCGAGCAGTGTACCGTGATCTACGCAGTCGAATGCTTTGGACAGGTCTAAAAACACACTCATTGTGTGGTTTCGACATTCAATTCCCTCTACAATCATATCGACAAGACTCACAACTGCGTCTGTTGTCGATTTGCCTTTTTCTGAAACCAAATTGTTCACTTGAGAGCTGATTGTATTTGTCCAAAAAATGAAGCATTCTTATAAGAAATAGCTTTTCAAAAATTTTGCTTATCACTGGCAAAATTGAGACAGGCCGATAGTTAGTAATTGAAGCTGGGTCGTCTTTCTTAAAAATAGGAATAACTTTAGCAATTTTCAGGAGAGAGGGAAACACTCCTTTTTGGAATGAATAATTTACTAATTGGGTTAAGGGTCTCACTAAATGCTTGCAGCATTTTTTTATGAGCCATGGAGACATTATATTGAGGTCGTTTGATTTTTTGGCTGGGAGCTGCTGAATAATTCGGTGAAGCTCATCCTCAACGACGGGCGCCAACACCATTGACGATGTGGGGTTTTGTCTTTGCAAGGGGCGTACTTGAGGTTCAGATGGCCGGGGACCCCGCCCATCAGCAACGGATGCAAAAAAGTTATTAAACTGATCGGCAATCTCCGTTTCATCGTCCACAAGCCTAGACCCAATTTTAATTTTGACTGATTTATGAGTTTTCGTTTTATTATTAATGACGCCCCAAGTTGTTTTTGAAACATTTTTGGAAGAGAGAATAGATTTTGAGACATCATATGCTTTTGCAGCTTGGATCACTTTCCTGTATGTTTTTTTGTAATTCTTGAAAAAAGTTTTAAATTGTTCGTTTGAAGTGGTTTTGTAAATTTCGGAGAAAAATTTTAGTTTTTCTCTAGAAACTAAGATACCCGCTGTGATCCAGTTGTTTTTGGAAGTTTTTTCGCAAACATTGATCATTTTTGTAGGGCAGCAAATGTTAATGTGGAAATTTAGAGTGTCGTTAAACAATCTAAACTGCTGCTCTACAGGTTGGAATGAATTTAGAAAATCCCATCTTTCTTTAGAAAGAGAAGTGTTGAGGTGAGCGATGTTTTCTGGCCTTATGTCTCTTACTGTTTGTTTAATTTTGGGCTCCCTTTTGAGTTGTACCCCACTAACGACGGCTTCTTGGCCATAGTGGTCTGAGACAGCTGTATTCACTACAGACACCGCGACACTTGAGTGGTTGGTGATGATATTGTCGATAGCAGATTGTGTTGTAGCCGTCACTCTCGTCGGAGTTCTGACTAGTAACTCTAGGTCAAATGACCTAAGTAAATCGACTAATCGAATTGTGGAATTTTGAGTGTTGTCCAACGCGTCAATGTTGAAATCCCCCATCACGACAAATTCCTGACGTTGGTTAGTCAGGCATGTCAATAATTTTTCGAATTTAGAAAAAAGAGTGTCTACATTCCCACTAGGAGACCTATAAATTCCGATCACGACTAATTTTGATTGATGCGTTTGAAGTTTGATCCCGACTGCTTCAAAATCTTTTTCGATTAATTCTTGGATCGGAAAGGGGGTAAACAAGAAATTTTGTTTAAGAAAAATACTAACGCCTCCTCCTTTGGAGTGAGTTCGACAAAACGCGGAAGCCAATTTGTAATTTGGAATTTTGCAGAGTGCGACGTTCTCCATGTTGAAACCACTTTCGGTTAATACAAGGAGATCGGTTTTCAGATCCTCGCACATAAGTTGGATTTGATCCAGTTTGTTGGTTGAAAATTGAGAATTTTGATGAAGCAGTCTTACTTCAGTTTGTTTTTTAGTGTTTGTTAGTTTTAATTGGGTTTTGTCTGTCAATTTTGTCCGCTGTTTCCAAGTGGGGTCCCTAAAAAAACAGAGTTTGATTTTTCATCAACAACAACTGTAGAGCGTTCGTATGAGGGTGAAGATCTCACTGCTTCCGCGTAGCTGTTGTGGGGTGATGTCCAGGGTGTAGCCGGGCTGGGCGGCACACAGGGGACCACGGTGTCGGCAGCCGGCGACGGCATCAGCAGACATCGCGGCTCTGCGGTGGTGACGCTCGGAGACTGCGTAGTTGATGACGGCGGCTCACCCGAGGATGGAGGTGGCACCTTAGGAGAAGGCCTCGAGGTGAGCTTATGCATCTTGGCGAGGCTTCGCTGTATCAAACCAGCTAGTTTTCTCTTGCCTCGCTGGGACAGATGCATGCCGTGCCTCGTGAACATCTTCCGGTCCAACTGGTTAAAATCCAAGAATCGAGCGTCGTGTCTCACGGCCAACTCCTGGATGTAAGCGTTCACGAGGCCGATATCTTGATTGGTGCCGTCATCTCCGGGCAGGTCGTGGCGATATGGCAGAGTAGAGATGACCAGGCTAGTGTTGGCGGGTCTGGTAGTCATATAATTCTCCAGGTGACGGTATATATTCTGCTGTTCACCTGAAGCCAGATCGTTGGTACCCGCTATCAGTACCTCGCAGCGGGTACCGGCCACCGGTGGAGTCGGGCTGTGGTCGATGATGTCACAGAGTCTCGCTCCAGGTTTGCAGACGCCCGTCACCTCGGAGTTAACCATCTCCCCCAACAGTCCGGCGATGTAGCGTGCATGACTATCCCCCCCGAATTACCACCGTATTGAAGCCAATGTCTTGCTTTTTTAATAGTTTTTTGCTGCGAGGTATGTTTTTCGTTTGACGTCTTTGTAGTAACTTTCTTCTTTTAGTATTATCGTACTTACTTTTAGATTTAGCTGGCACCTTTTGCTGGCTGGCTTTGGTTTGTACTTTTGTCCAGGTATCTTCATTAGTACGTTCCTCACGCTTAAATAGGTTTAGTTCATATTTAAGGCTTGCAATCTCTGCCTCCAAAACCTCAACTGTCGTTTTGAGGCTGTGAACTAGATCGCGATTCACACAACACTGTTCGCTGTCACACACGGCCGGGATTGTCAATGACTCGTACTGCACGCAGGCGTCCACTGTTACGACAGTTTCGTCTGGATTACCGAGAGATGTCGGAGGTTCACACTGTGTGGCACAGTCTACAGTCATGGCGGCACGCGGCGCGGTCATATTTGCGGAACTAGAGTTGTTAGCGACAAACACTTGGTCAGTGTACTGGAGAAGACGAGTATCCGATTCGATTGAGTGGTCCATTTTTTCACCTAATGATAAAAAAGCTTTGGCTTAATTCATTGGAATCTTAAAAGTATTAGGAATAAATTTAATACGGCAAAATTAAAAACTATTACTAAAGAAATTAACATTATTATATTACCAAAGTTTGGATAAAGAGTGAAGAGACTCCAATTTATCACCTACCAGGCTATAAAATGTATAGTAAATGTAGTGACGAGTGTGCGGCAGGAGTTGTGATCGTTTGCATAGATAATAAGTTAAGTGCTAAGTTTATTGGCTACAATATGACCACTGCTGTGTCATTGTGGACATTAAAATAGGTAACATTCCATTTTCAATAACCGCTATTTATCGACTGCACGAATACACACAAAAAGATTTTTTAGTTGAATTTGGAGATATATTAGATCTCTGAAAAGCAAACTCGGTAGTAATAGATTTTAATAAAAATATATTATCAGATAAGCCAGACGTACAAAAATGCATATCTATTATGAGCTACAACTGTTTTGTACCCATGATAAAACAAATTACGAGAATAGGTCATAACTCGCATTCATGTCTTGATCACATATTTATTAGACACAAATCTCTAAACATATTTGATATGGCTATTTTTCAGTTAGGAATATCAGATCACTTTTTATCTGCCCTAAGTTTCGAATATACTAAAAATACATAATACGTAAATAGGGAAGTACTAATAAATAAAATAAAACTTTAGTAAATTATAACAACGTAAGTAATGATATTCTTAGGGGCAAATGGGCGGATGTATATAACAGTATTAATGTTGATTTATGTGTTCAAAGATTTTATTTGATTTTAAAGGCATGTATAGAAAATAACATCTATGAAATGGAAGTTCCGAATAATTTAGCTAGGGCCAAAATTAAAAGTCTGTGGATAAACAAACACAGAAAGATTTTAGTATGTCCTATAATAGCAAGGGAACGGTATTCAATCTGTAGTAGTTTGGACAAAAGTGGAGAATTTCCCCCAGGAGGACCTGATAGGTTGTTTTCGGCGGTTTATAGAACTGCTAAAATCATAGACTGGTGTGTTTCCGGGGTTTGCAAACACCCTTGAGGCTTAAGTGCATGGCAATAGTCCGCCCCATATAAGAAGAAATCACTGCTACCGCACTTAATAATATCAACTGACTACCACTACAGAAGTACTTTTCTTCCTTTTATCCTTTTCTTTCGTGTAGATAGAAGTCCGCACTCACACGTTTTATCCTCGTCTGGTAGACTCCGCATCTCTGCCTCCAAAACCTGTCTGGTAGTTCCCAGACTAGCAACAACATTACGAATCGCAGAGCAGCTTTCATTCACATGAACTGCAGTATCCGAAAAGTCACGTTGTACGGAGCAGTCAATCTTAGATGCGCACTTTGTAAACTCGGTGGAAAGTTACGTCGTCGTTGCTGCATTAATCTCAGCCACATGTGTCCGGTCAATTGCTTAAGACCGCTGGGTAGGTGTTATTATGGACATAGGGCGAGGTCCCTGATAATTAACGTTAAATGATAACATATTTGTAACAACATTATTGGTCCTCACTGTTGATCCACACCACCTTCTTAAACATCGTCAAGCTCTTTTGCTACTCTTCAAGGCAGGACTTTCCCTATTTTCTGTTTGTGCGATATATAATGTCATTGCTTTACTTATTTAAAGAAACTATCTGGAATTAATAAATAGTTTAGGTACAACACAATTTTAAAAGGTTTACTGAGTGCTTAGTTCATTTTTAAGCAGAATTTTTATTAAGACGCATTATAAAGCATGAATCTAAATTAAAAAGTTATATAATACTTTAAAATAACTTTAATTACGGAGCATGTTGACTGCGTATTTCTATGATAGTTCTAATTATTGGATCTTTTTAGATGTAAATTAGTTCAGAAATGTTATTGATTTATTTATTTTTAAAGCACTAGATAAAGGATTTAGTATATAATTATGGCCTTCTCTTAAAAAAAAAAAAAACAATAACAAAGTTTATAATTTTGGTCACAATATTTAGCAATTTCCACTCAGTTTAATTATGTACTATGTTATCATTATGTTTTAAGAGTGTAATGTCTATTTATAATTGTGTTCAAATACTGTAATTACTGAGTTAATTAATGTAGTTATTATCAGAGGGCTAGTCTATGAGAATATTTTGGGCACTTATGCTTACTAATTTAATAAGTTTGAGAAAATTCATATTTTTCAGCTCCACCTGGTATTTAATGTAATGTCCAAGAATTTAACATTTAATGTTTTTACTGCAATTAAGTAATTTTTATTTCTTATGGTCGAGTGTATTATAATTTTAATTAAGGGCAATGAAGGCATTTCCAGTATGTAAAGTTAATGGTTAGTAAGATTTTCTACAACTAACATTTAATGTAATATCGATGTGGTTACCCAGATTAATCATTCATATTGACCAAAAGCAGTTTAATTTTTAATGGCATATGTAATTCATGCTGAAAATATTAAAACGTCTAACTTAGTATTGATGATAAGTTTACGTTAATGCACACTTCCCTCGCATAAATTTGTAAACTCGGAAGATATAAAGTACATCCAGGTGAAAGAATCTTAGGTGCCAGGTATTGATAAAGGTCTTGTTCCAGCATCAAGATTTATCATCGCTTCCTGCCTATGTTTCCTACCACATATGCCTTCTATTGCAAGGTGGTGTTTCTGATTAATATAAAACGCCATGTTGGCGGACCATCGATTCCTTAAAGGTTGTTAAACCTACCTACATAGAAACCACCCTTATCCCTTAAGACAAACCAAAGCAACTACCACATATGCATACTGTATTGAAGAGTTTCGGCAGATTTTAACAGTAAATGCAAATAGTTTAAAGATCTGTAAATTAACAATTCTAAATCACCTTAATTGTTAATTTTGTAAATTTGATGTGGGTTTTTTTAGACTTTCCTTTGTGTTTGCTTCTATTCACGAGTAGTTAACAGCATTATCAATAAGATTTTAGTTTAATAGTTAACTTCTGTGTAAATTTTTTTATAGGAAAATCTGTTTTAGAACATCTTATGGCGTCTTGTTAAAATTTGGAAGACAGTATATCTAACGGGCTCAAGGTTTAGGTGAAACTTATTGGAGGTAAATGGCCAGTTGTGGATATTTCAGTTTGCAGGGTCCAAGTGCGGGACGATTGTAGGACTGTAGGTCCACGCCTAGTTTTGACGAGGATGGTTGACGTCACTTTTCTGAAGGATTAAAATGTAGGACACCCAGGCCGACACCCGTGGACTAACTGTCCTACTTTTCAAAACTGACCTAGCTGTGCCTTAGTTTTTCTACCTGCACTTATTCTTCATTCTAATCAGTGATACTTCCACTACATTCGCATAGCGCACTGCTAAAGCAGTAAATATTAACTAAAGTTTACTCAAGCTGTCACGTATTAAGTGCATTCTAATTGGGATTATATGTAAAAAAAATATTACATAGCATTATATTACTATCTGATCAATTCCGCATTATCCTAAGGTATCATAAACATCTGCAGTAAGTTTGTATTAATTATTCCTTCTCTTGATCCATCGTTAGTATTATGCTGTATATGTGACTAGATACGTTAGTCGTAGTACACGTTAATGGAAATGGATGGTTTATTGTTTTATTAACACTGTCAATAATTGAAACAACCATATACTTCATACCTAATATATTATATTTATGTTTTAACGTAATAACTTCTTAAATATATATTCTTAAACCCTATTAAATTTCTCTTTAAAATAAACCGTTAACCATTAAACGTTTAACATTTTGTGTTCAGATAATAATAGTAAAAAAACACAAATGCTGTAAAGAGTTTTGAAAGGTACACGATTCGTGTTTAAACTAGTAGTTCTCTGCGGTTTCGTACGCATTGTCGTCTAAATAATGACTTAAAAACCAAGCTAGCTCTCATATTTTCGTCTAATTTATATCGTGCCAACTCACGTAATGTGGTGCCGCTCATGTAAAGTTATTGATAAACTACACATAGTAGCATATTAAGAATGGAGGGTATGTAACAGCTTGCTTGGTACTCTTTCAGTGTTTTATGGCCGTTTCATGCTAGCTCAGTGGTGGCTGTGATACAGTACCTAGTATAAATCATCCAACTATCGAACTGCTTCACCTACCATTTCTGATATAAACAACTTTTATTCAGTTTGTGATAAAATTAAGAAAGAATAAGGAACATGACATATAAAAAGTGAATCAAAAAATTGTTGGATTTGTTTTTTTTATCACGAGGTCAATACGAGCATGTATCTTTTTCGAGATTCTGCTGGAATGTTGCTTGTAGAGACTGTGAGTTGAATCCTATTGTGCTACGGGGTTTAGTAGATTTGTATTTCAAGTAGCTCCAGTACCTTTGCAAGATACTTATCGCAGATAATTTGCAGTTCTCTTAGTGTAGGATCTGCCATAAAATCCTGTTGCACATTCAAAAAGACTGGAATTTGGGAACATGGGATTTTCCTAATTTATTCCTAAAAGAAACAATAATATCACCTTGTTTTGGAAAACAAACTTTTTTGTATGGATTAAATAAATTTAGTAATGTATATATGACAGTGCCACAATGCATTATTATTTACGCTTGTAATAAATGTATTATACAGGGTGAGTTTTTTAAAGTGATCCAATAGCTAACTTTTTAATTACACGACTTAGCACCACACTTTAAATTTGGAACTTGCTCAATTTTAAGTTTCACTCAGGGATACACTTTCAAATTCTTTGAAGATGGCCGCCATTTTCCAATATGGCGGTCAACTTTAAAATCTCTTATAGAACACCCTATATTTTATGTTGTTTTTATATTCTAAACTACAAAATAAGACATTTTGGCATTTTAGAGTTTTTCTATATCTTTAATGGTTCAGGAGCTACGTGGACTGCAAGTTTTTATCATCAGTCCGAAAAAATCCGAAAACTTGCAGTCCACGTAGCTCCTGAACCATTAGAGATATAGAAAAACTCTAAAATGCAAAAATGTCTTATTTTGTCTATTATCTTCAAAAAATTTGAAAGTGTATCCCTGAGTGAAACTTAAAATTGAGCAAGTTCCATAACATATTTTAAAGTGTGGTGCTAAGTCGTGTAATTAAAAAGTTAGCTATTGTATCACTTTAAAAAACTCACCCTGTATATTTAATTCATGATTTTTATGTTATGTTTATAAATGGCTTGAGTTGCTAAAATCACACTGAAAAAGTAAGATTATTTTGAGAAAATGGCATTAATATTTGTATATTAGTTAATTAACGATCGTACCATTATTTTGAAAATTTTATCCTCAAGCTCACCATTGGAAATAGTAGCTTCTATTAGGCGATTTATTGGATAGCCTCTAAATATAGACACATTACTAATCTTGCAAGAGAGACTACTAATGTCGTGACAAGAATACTTTATTTCTTTAGAATAATAACGAATTCAAATTAATTTTTTTATAATTAATATTAAGAATTTAAGTTATTGTAAGTTCTATGTAAAGCATTAAAAATAACCACAACGTATATTGAACAATTCCTGTCAAATGGTGTTACTAAAAGGATGTGAACAGTTTCAAATACACTTTGCAACAAGTGCATTTTTTCCATTTAAAGCAATGTTTTGGCAGAACGCAATTAATTGCATTTGTTATTTACACATTTGTGTGACCCTTGGAAATACGGTTGCTAGGTTTCTGAAACATTATTTAAATATTAAGGAATAAAAGAGAATGACCGATTCATACTTCAAGTGGGCACGAGTGAAGGATTTGTACATAAGCGAACAAAAGAATAAAATGAAGATATTGATCATTTAACCCATTTATATAAACTTTATAAAGGTGGTAGCTTTGTTTCTGAAACACTCTTCCAATACAAACGTATAAGACAGTATTTTAAATACATTCTGTATATGGGGCACGAGCGTAAAAGATAATTTGCAAAGAATTGCGCAGGATGTACGAGAACTCACTGAACAATCCTTTGATGCTACTGGCTGAACCAGAAAACAAGAAGTTTGAAATAATTCGACGTTTGTAAATTTTTGCCTATTTTATAGTATTTTAATACTTATATCTTTGTATTTTAAGTCAACATACAACACACTCAAGGATTGCACTCATCAATATATGACATTAGTTTAGTTTTTATCAGAACTATGTTTTATCATTAATTTCCATTAAAATGCATATTAATGATTCGTAAGTTCTAAATATTAAACGTAAAAGTTATCGTTCATCATGTCTATTCTCTCAAAAGTATCTCTATGTTTTTTACCAAGCATTTTTGGGTTTTCCACTGAAATATATTTCAGGATCAGGTGCAGACAGAAAGCTTACATTTTCTCGATCAATGTTCGGGTGGGGATCGACGCTGATTTTTATACAAACAGGATTACTCTCTGCCAGCATTTACGCACACTTATCAGCAGATGACAATCAAAGTACAATAAAAGTGTCTTTAACCATACTCATCATCTCAGTAATGTTTACAGAAGTTGCAATATTCCTTAGCTCTACCAGAAAATACCCGAAGTTCATTGATATTTACAACACTCTGGAGAGGTTTGACAAAAATCTACAACTAGTGCCACCTAACTGTTGGACAACGATAAAATGTAGTTCTTTAGTTGCTATATTGACAGTTACTCCAGTACTAGTGGACATAACTGGCACACTCCTTTTATTGTTTTCGGTAAAGAGTTACGAAAAGATCATCCCCCGAATCCTAACATCGGTTTCGTTTTGGATTTCAAACTGCAGACAAGATTGTATGTTGGTCCAATTCCATGAAATCACGAATTGTATTGCCACGAGGTTCAGACTCATTAACGCCAGGATCAGACAAGAAGTAATCATCCACAGCTATAGACATTCTATGAGACACCAATACCTGCCACACATCAGTCATAGACCAGACACTACATCCATTGCTAAGATCAAGTCCCTCATGAGCGCCTACCAAATGTTGTGTGACGCTACGTGCAAAGCGAATAGCTTCTACTCTGACATCCTAACAAGTTTAATCTTCTGTAAGTTTGTCTATGTGACAGTAACTCTATTCATGTTCTTCTTGTTTTTTATGGGGGAAAATGTATCAGGCACAGTTTCAACAGCAATGTGGGCACTGTGTCACATATGTTACCTGCTGATGATCGTCTCCTCGAGTTCTGACGTCACTCAATCAGCGAACGAGACAGCACCAATAATCTGCAAACTGATCAACAGACGCCTAGATCCGATACTGAAAAGACGACTGGAATCGTTCTTGCTGCAGCTCAATACTCAAAATGTAGCGTTTACCGGAAGAGGATTATTCCATATTACAAGAGAAATGTTAACTACGATGGCTGCGACAGTGACCACCAATCTGGTAATTCTTATTCAATTTCATACCCAATTTCAGAACGATAATATATCATAATTTAAATTAAAACTTATTCTATAATTGGATTAAATTCTCAATTACGTATATTCATCACAAAAACCAAAAAACAGCTTATTACAATCGGTCATCACTACATACTTATTTAGATGATAACAGTCTATCTTTAAACTGCATTATAAAACAGAATCTGCTGAATTAAATCACTTTTTTTAATCCCAATCATGCAACATAATTCACACAACGTAACAAGAAATGGAAATAATGATCTAAACGTTTATGTCAGATTATGCAGATTTTTAGATCCATATGTACACAAAGGTTATTTTCTCTACATGGACTGGCTAACTATATATTATTATGATTACAATTCTATCGCAAAATTATTGTTTTTAATGTGTTAATTAATTAGTAATTATGAAAAAAACATTAGGCTCCGTATGTAAGAATAGTAATTAATGTTTGCCCACATTAGAGATTAAATCTTTTCCATCATGTGTATAAAATTACATTCAAAGAAAGATTATTAAATATTCTTTTAAATAGCCATAATTTAAATATAAATTGACTAACGGGATCCGTGCCTATAACATATGGTGATATACTAACGATTTGATAGCGGCTTGACTAGATTAAATATGGTTTATTATTATCCAGTAGCCAATTTTTGTTTTGTTTATATCGCTAATTTACTACTCTGTCTAAACTATTTAAGGAGTGTCCTTTACAAAATATAATATTTTAATTTAATTAATATTTATGCAAACTGTATATATATATATATATATATATATTTTATTCATCTGGCAATATAGTACTCCACCAAAGAGATAGTATTGAACAGTGTGTTCCTGCAAATCTGAACCCTATACTCACCCACATTTACATTCAATAGAAAATTGTAAATCCTCGATGAGTACATTTAAATTTAATTCATAACTTAAGGTTATTTTGCCAGTGTTTTGTTGGGCAGAAATGGCATCATTAAAATTTTGATTATAATTTATATTTGTTATTGTTAGACAATTCCCAGGATAAAATAAAATCTAAACGTAAATTATATTGTTCGTCGAAGAAAGTATATAATTTATGCGTATCTAGTTAAGAAACATTACATTTTGGAGTAGAATCCACACTTTTACACTTGTACTTCGGCATGTTTGATTGACATTTTGGAATTTGGCCACGTAAATTTTTATAATAAGAGATGAATTACGTACTTATTATCCACGAATATTAAAGAACAGTTCTTTGCGGTAAGTACAAATTAAATGTTTTATTTGAAGAACAATGCATTTTGTTATAATTAATCTGTACTTAAAATATAACGAGTAAAATATAAATGGTATAAAATAGTTTTATTAAACTATGTGAAAATATGTGATAATCAGTGCTATGTGACAAAAATTTATTAGGAACAGTACCTGTCCTGAAGAGTATCCATGTAATTCATTTACGTTTTATCAAAATAATGTCTGATAACAGAAGAATGCTCAGTGAATCCCTACATAATTTAATAATTAAATTTTATAAAATATTATATTACAGGCTAAATTCCCATAATTATAAGATATGGTTGTTGTGTTATTCCTCATGTTTATTCAACGCTCATGATTTCTTTATTTTTACCTAGACTACAGTTATGTGTTAGATTAATTATTCACCTTCGAAAGAAATCAGATTGTAGATCTCGAAATGAAGTGTCACTGAATTCTTGAACCGTTGGACATAGCGAATGTACGGAATATCTGTTTCCTTCTTAATTCTATCATATTAAAAAAAACTTTAACAAATAAATATTTTTTTAGCTTTATCCTACGTATTATAAGAATATCGTCGCTGAGTTTTTGAAACTATGTTTATGGTTATGTATTGAAAACATACTTGCAAACTGACGTTTTTACTATCATTATCAATTATTAATTATAATGATGTTGCAATATAAAATATATTTAATTATTTTTTTATGAAAATGTTGATTTGTTTGTTAACTCTACCAAGCAGGGTACATAAACTATATTCATCTTATTGGTATTTAAAAAGTGTTAGTAATAACATATACGCCGTCTAGTTGATAAGTTACGAAATTGTGTTTATTGAAATAATGT
Source organism: Homalodisca vitripennis (assembly GCF_021130785.1). Taxonomy (NCBI): domain Eukaryota; kingdom Metazoa; phylum Arthropoda; class Insecta; order Hemiptera; family Cicadellidae; genus Homalodisca; species Homalodisca vitripennis. The sequence continues at coordinate 5,502,845 of NC_060215.1, read as the reverse complement.
TTTACATACTAAATATACCGTATTAGGCAAAATACCTAATAATACACTGATATTTTGTTATATATAATTATTTTTATTATATTTTATATAATATGCTTGCCGTTTAGTATACTAATAATAAACTATTGTATCTTTGCTATGTGTTTTTAAAAATTACATATCTGAATAAAAGTACCTAATTACCGATAATATTGTTATTATCGGTAATAATATTTCAGATTGATTTTTCCGTAGAATATTTTGTAACTAACAGACGAACTGTAATAGATTGTAATATAAAATTTTGTTTCCCTATACATTCTCATACTTAAATGATATGATAATATTACTCTTAATATTACGTAAGATTAGGTTATGGATTTACAAATAATCATGTTATTTGACACATACAAAATAAAACCTATATACTCAACGTAAGTTACCAGCCAACGTGTTCTGTTGCAATTTAGTTGTCCTCAAGAGAACATAAATTAAGATGTTTAACCATAAACTCCTTTAATATTTATCCGCACGTTACAGACTAATGGCCACAAACTAACACTAACATTCTGGCCGGTATTTTTTTTTAATTCTATGCCTTTATTGTATATACAAATATAACTCATTGCATGTGTAGAAACTTGGAATATTATATATTAGTTCTTACTGGAAATCATGGTTTCTGTAATGAATTTGCTGACTACAATAAATTATTAAATGTTAATATTAATTGTAATGTGGCTCTTGAATGTAATGTTTATATTTTGTTGTCAATAAATAAAATGATTTCATAGTAAAATGTTATTTATTTATGATATTCATAAAAGCAAAAACATTTTCAGGAGTTCATAGGTATATATACAAATGGGAAAATGTTTATTCATAAGGCGTGTTTGTGAAAAGTTTTTCTTCTATCTCATAGCTTCATCACTCAACCTTTCACGTCAAATTCTCTCCTTCAGTACAAAATTCGACAGGCCAAAATTATAATACTAGATCGAGATGGAACGTTAAGCCTAATTTATGTCGCAGGAGCTGGTTTGGTGAACAAAACTCTTTGATTAAACTCGCCCTTGATCTGATCTCCTATCCATTCTTGTAGAAATCACATAACATGTTTTAAACCTGTTTATAAAGAAATAAGTTATTGCTATAGTATTCCCTTCTATATTTTAATAATTTGTTTCTGTACCCGTATGTTTTTGTTTGAATAAAAAAAAAATATTTCATTTTATATAAACATTTTAGCAGCTTTTATTTATACCCGATCAGTAAAATTATCGACAACCTAAATTTTCAGAATGAAAAGTGTACAAATGTTGATACCTTTTTTAAAAAATTATGCTAAATGGAAATAATCTGAAATTGAACTAATGCTTACATACTTATCTGTTATGAGTTGGGTAATAGTTCCGACAAACACTTGTCAAAGTTTTATCTCAAGTTAGTGGAAAATGTGAAAGTGGCGCAGTCTGTTGGGTTGTTTAGTTAAATTTTAGTGTCCCAGCCTTTCAAGGTTTGTGGCAGATCGTTAATACGCAGTACAAATATCAATTGAGTAGATAAGTTCGTGGCAAATTAGAAGGCGGATACAGTCCCACCAATAATTCTTGCAATATTGCCTCAGCACTGATGGTGATGTCAAACCACGCCGTGACACCAATCTCGCCTTTATACAATTTGGCACTACTGAAGTGGGCTAGACATCTTGACACCTTAAAAGTTGACCTCCAACGCGAGGCCTTCTGAACTAATTCATATTTGGCGGAAACAACGTTGGGCTGGACGGCAACATATTCGAACATTTTCAGGTTGTTTTACTATAGACGGACAAATCTATTATAATCATTCGAAGATTAAATTTACAGTATTAGACCCCTTTCAACTAGGATCGGATAAAACGGCTTTATTTTAATTGTATCTAGGCTATAAGTTCAACATGTTACGAAATTATATTTTTATTATTTATGACCTTAGATAAAATATGTTTAAAAACACACATATTTTTAACCGACCTAAAAGGAGGATGTTAAACAATTTAACCTGAATCTATATTTGTTTTAAGTATGTCTATCGATATCTACGAAACAACTGAGCAGATTTTGATGAAGATTTCTTAAATTAAAGCTGTGCCCGGTAGTTGTCCAACTTCTTTTTTTATCTGTTTAACAAATATCTGGCCAAGAAACCAATTTGAAAGTGTTACGTATAAAACCGAATAGAGAAGCCGGACATAAGGAAAGCAATTTCCTGATATGAGGTTTTCTTACCAATTCTACGACTGCCTAGAAAACAACATTTATTGTGTTTGGGTTAATATAAAAACCTTCTTGAACAGAATTGATTGCCGATATTGGAATTAAAAAAAATCAATATGTATTATACCATAGATGGCGTGAGAATGGAATAAGATTCTGACATTTTTTTTTTCTTCCAGTGTCCATACTTACTTCAAAAACAAAAATGGATTATTTAGTTTTTCATGGTAACTAATTAAGTGAAGACCCTATTGTAGGCATTTATGAAATTCCGTGCGAGATAAAACGGACAGGAATGAGAATAGAATTTTCAAAATCACTTAAAGTTATATCCGAAGTGCTATGGGAAGTTACTTTGTTCACATTAGGTTTCGAAAAACTCTCGTTTAGGAGTCCTTTGAAACATGAACTGGAGCAATGGGACGGAACACGATGTTAAGATATGGTTTTCTACGAATGCCCATAACTTACTTCATAGAGGATAGGGAAAATATTATTGCTCTAGGTAACTATTCGAATGGCAACCATATTGGAATCCTTTAAAACAGTCTGTACTGGAACAACAGGACACGATTGAGTGCGGAGATCTGAATTTTCCAAATTACTGTACGTTACCACAGATTTGCCGAGGGACTTTTTCTATTCTAAATCGAGGTTGCAGAAATCGGTCCTGCAGGAGTGCGTTAAATTTCTATGTATAGAAACAAGACAGAATAAATTGTCACTTTGTAGTTTTCTCATTAAACGTACCTCATAAGGCAGAAAACCTTTCGTTCTTCAGAGTAATGTTTTGTCCCTGTTGTCAATGTGAGGTCCGCTTGGAGCAATGAGAGAGAGTTGTGTACTGTAATTGGAAATTTTCAAATTACACTTTGATACCTCAGAGATGCTGTAGGAGTTTTCTTATCAGGGTTTCAAGTAAATACTGAAACATGAAATGGATCAAGAAGACGGAATAATTTGCTGAGATTTATTTTTCTAGCTACTACTATGTCAAGAACCCTTTTTTATGTCAAGAAATATAAAAACTTTGTATGTTAGTATTTCGAGTGATGACAATTATTCAGATGGCAATTGGCGTGTTGTTTTGAGTTCCAGTTTTGATGTTGTGTTGTTTAAATCAAATTTGGATCCAATCTGAAATGATAAAGTATATAGTTATGATCTATTAGATTAAAATTTGTTGTCTTCAATATAGCTATGGGATGTTTAGTCATCCATATATCCCTGTTCCTTATATTGCCTTGTTTAAGACCGCTCTTATCCCAATTATGAACAAGTTAGTATGCCGGGTAGAAAGAAATTCCATGGCTACAATTAAACAGCATTGTTTTGGATAATAATTTATGACATCTCATGATGATATATAAATTCTTTCCACTTTAAGTAACTTTTATTTCCTCAAACTCAATTTATTTACGTTTTAGCTTCTTAATTTTGGTACAGGTTTTTAATAAGTTTATTTTTACATAAAAATGGTATTAATAAATAAATAAAAACATGTTATTCCATCCTATCATCTTTCATGCACGGATTTTAAAAATTATTAGATGTCTCTAAATACTATCTTATCTACCTACTGTCCATTGTGGAATTGTAGAAATTCATTTTAGTGTTAAGGTTAGATTATTAACAGGCTACAAATTAAAACTGTTTAACTTACAGAAAATTTATTGCACCACCTTAAATGTGAGCAATTCTAATAAAAAAAGTATGACTCGTAGTCCAATATTAGTAGCCAGTCGATATATTTCAGACTCTTGTGTAATATCCAGACCTCTCCATAGTAAAGAAGATTAAACCATTTGTGTTTCTACTTAGATAACGTCAGATTATGCCACATCTAGAGAGGTGTTTCCTATCAGCTATCAGTGACTGATAAGACCACTTCACAGCTGCTATATATATTGTCACGGATTATTACATTTCACTACAGATGCGACCATGGCTGCCACTCTGACTAAAGCTTCAGTCATCACTTCCGCTGCCGGAATGAGAATGCCAGTTATCGGCCTTGGCACCCTGACACGGAGTTCAGAGGAAAAGGTATGTCTTAACTGTACTATATTATTATTAGAATATATTAAATGCAACCCAATGCAAAGTTTTACCATGTTGCATGGCTTTAACAACACTTATTAATTGATAATACTTGCTCAAAACATATATGCAAAATTTAGTTATATGAAAAGTATGGTAAACTCGAATTTGACTAAAATATGACCATGTGATTAAACACATAAAATAAAGGTAATATTATCAAACAACGGTACACTCTAATATCATTCATAGTGAGTTATATTTACATAAGATTATATTAAACGTAATCTCGGATGGAAGCAAGTACAGTGGAATATGGAAAATGATATATTTTACTTAGCAGATGTTTTCATAAATTGAATCAACAGAAACATGTTTCCTGGAACTGAATCATTTGAAAGGACTAACTTAAATGTTTTAATTATAAAATATAAAAAGCAGTTTTATAACAAAAAAATTTTTGGCAATAATATTATTAATAAATTCAAATCTAAGAACTCTTTGGTGTTTTCTCGTCGTAAAAGCTCTTCTATAAAGAAAATACAATGTTTAGAATTAAAAGAGATTTGTGTTCGAAAATGTTTTATAATTATTATTTTATATTATAAAATAGTACGCTTAAGTTAAAATTACAACGGTCATCGGAAGTAAGGGTTTACGGTTAAATGAGTAATTGGAAAAAATATATAATAACGAAACTCATATACATAGAAAAATGATGTAGCTATACTTATCTTAGGAATATTAGACACATAAAGGGAAAACCATTAGAGCAATAACAACGGAACAAAATGGAATACCCTTAAATCATCTCAGTGAAATGAATTTATCAGAATTTATATACACTGTGTCTCCAACCGAGATACCTGTTAGAAATGGTAACAGTTTTAAAAGCACTAGTAAAAAGATCATTTCGGGGTAATTTATTTAAATTATCACTTAACCCCTTCAAATTGAAAGACCAAAATATAATAAATTGGTTAAAAGTAATCTCTATGTTATTTACAGATTTCCCAAGAAAATTATTGACCCTTTTATAGAATTTCTTTTTCGTTACATAATTTGCTTACATTTTTCTACCATGAAAAAAGACAAATATGTCTCAAAGAAAAATAAAAGATGTGGTACTCTATTTTAAACATATTCGATGTGAAATTTGCCTTACATTGAAAATATAAATCCATGTCTGAGAGTTTTCGAGTGAGAGCTAAAACACTACGGAGAGTAATCTTATGTTGTCTTCCTTTGGGTCTAATACCATGATGATATCAGACTACTGTAAATGCGTGTTTAATGCGTATAAAGTAGTAAAAACATGCTTTAAATTTTTTCCATCTTCAGAAAAGTATTATAAAAATCTCTGACTAAAACGGTTTTAACAAGCAAAAAACAGCTGAATCGAAAACTATGTTTATTATTTTAGCAATTAGGTAACAATATTACAATATTACTCAAAACCGGGTAACATTAATTTAATCTAATATGGGAAGGACGGAAACACAGGCAAGTATTATATTCACCCGTTTTAGTTCTCCTGACATCCAAACGGTGTAATGTTGAGGAGGTACTTACCTTTCACAGCTGATGTAGCGGTGATGATCCCTTTCCAATAACTAAAACCCATAAGAATGCTTAGAAGAAGCCTTGTATATTGATTTTTGCAGTATATAACATATCTGAACCAAGTACCAAGAATTTGCACTGGGGAATCACGCATTTCACAATGAAAATTTTATTTTTTTCGATAATATCTATCTGCATACTGCCTGGGTACTCGTTATTCTTATACTTAACTGTGTATGTTAAAATAGTTTTCATTCGTATGTGATTTACGCCGTTACAATATAGCATGTTATGTACAGGGTTGTAGTTTGGATCTGAAACTAAAAATAATTGAAAATAATGTATTGCCTCGTTTTATTTGTATAGTAATGTAACTAAACTTTATCGGTTATTAAGACCTTGGCCCACGTCTTCGTTGATACAGCACTCGTGGTTTTTTCAAAGTCTTGTACTAAATATGTGAATAATAAATATTAGAATATAATAAATTAAGAGATGACTGTATTCGATGGAACATCCGCTTTGCCTATGTTGGCAGGTTGAATTGGCATATCAATCAACTCAATAATTGTATAATGTCATTTCCGAGATATACTACTCTCGTGTCTATTCAGTTTAAGTGTGTATTACTGATTAAATACAATGTTGGCGAATCTCAAATATTATTATAATGTATGTACAAAACATTGTAAAAGATTAATCTATTTTTTATATATTGTAAAACACGTGCTTGGCATTTTACCTAAGGTATAAAATGTATCATATTGTATCTTTTGTGATAAAGTAACAGTGGTTATGCCGTTATAGCTATGATCTCTTAAAAAATGTTTTACTTTTGAGGTTGTTTTTTTGTATAAATAGTGGTAACATATGGAGCAATCCATCGCCTTTAAATACTAGTATTGCACGATGCATTCTAGTTTCCCGTGGTAATATAAACGTTGCCATTATGGCATATTTAAACGCTGAAAATGGTGAAACATTTTATAATAAAAAATGTTGAAAAGCTCAAAAAGAATGTATTTTGATTTTATAAAATTGTGTTGGTAATAATAATTTTTATGTGGGTTGCATTTTCTAAAAGTAAAAAGCTTAATCACAAGATTGCATCTGAAAATAATTTATGATTAAATATGATCAGTCCATATAATTAGATAAATCATATGATCATTATAGGTTAAGTACAATATATTTCTGATGAATCAATTAAATATAAGATTCACTCGTAATAACTTCTGAAGTCAGTGTAGAGATATGTAGTCTGTACTATTTTGACTGGCATAATATAATATAATATGCATCTTTAAAAGTTTATCAACATCATTAGACAGATGTTACTAATTTGTACGTAATTTAAAAAAAATATATTCAAACTGTTGCTACAAAAATCAGAATTTTTTATTTGGAAGTCCCCATCGAAAGGATCAATCTCTTAAGGGCTATGCAAAGGTAGTTCATTATCTTTATTAATATACTAGCTGTTTTCCGCGCTTTCCCAGGCTTTCCGTAAGGTCTTCCCGTGTATGAGCACTTCTGTTTCATGTAAATTTTATTTCCAACGCCGATTTAAAGTTTGCCTTAATGTCAGGATCAAGAAAATCTGTCAAAAGTGTATTTTACACGTACATGTTCTCTATTATAAAGTGTTCTAATATCAAACTTTAAGTTAAAACAGACATTCATTTTAAAGAATTGTATACATCATAACTTAGCTTAGACTAAGCGTCTTTAAATTGTGTTTGAATATTTAATAAACGTAAATACCTTGTAATTGCAGTTTATTATTTGCATGCGCTTTGGAAACTTTTATCTTTTACAGCGCCGCCTGGTGGTGAGTTACACCAATAGGCGTATCATATAAGCCTTGTCCGTGTAAAATATATATATACATAGAAATTTTCATAATGATCGGTCACATAGTTTTCGCTTCTATAAAGGAGATACAGAAAAACATTCATATATATATATATAGATGGATAGATAGATAGATAAATAGATTTAAAATATTTAGTCAAACATTAGCTTAAATTCTTAGGTTAATTTATCAAATACCACCAGTAGTTTAGAGTGAATTAGGACTAGCATTTATATTCGTAGCTAAGCTTCGTTAGTTTCAACTGCCGGAATATGGGACTAAAGGTAAAAAGTAAACATTACATTAACAGCGTTCCTTACTTTAAAAATGGAGATTTACTTCTTTGTTTGAAGTTCATTTTTGTCTATGGAAGGATTGTGAAGGAAAAAGGATTTTCCCGGATATTTGCCATTAGAGATTTACTATTGATAAATTGTAGAAAAAATAAGTGTTTGAAATGGTAAAACCTTGCTACCAATTGTGGATTTTATATATTGTGGAGTATTGGAAAAGATTGGAAAATATCGTGCTAGTCTAACCTAGCAATCCATACACGACAAGACCAATAGGCCAAAAAGAGATTATATTCCTAAACTACGCAAGTTTTCCTGCCAGCTCTAATGATGATATACACTGTAAATCAAAAAATATATATAACATTGAATGAAAATACGGTACCCTCACCACGCTCTTTACCGAGACATGCTCAAACGTGTTCTTACGTATTCATAGAATTTAGTAATTAATTCAAATCAAATCAAATCTTTAATTGCTCGCAACAATTACTTCACATTGTATGGCAAACGTCATAATTATTTCAAAATTTTAAACTCTCATACCACACTACTACCACATTCAAAAATTACATGATTTTTCATACATTCCAGTCTCATTCATCCTTCGCCAATCTCAACCCACTTCCAGCGCTGGAGTCAGTTATTGAATTGGGCGGTCTCCCAGTTAAACGCCAGAAACTACTCAACGCTGTAGAATGCCTTTGACACCATAAAAACCCTTAAGACGAGCTTTTGACGCCTTGGGATTTTGGGCGTTTTTCATAGAATTTGGCAATCTGTTGATGAAATGAGCACCTGCCTGCGACGGCAAGTGATCATAAACCACCGTTCTGTCTTCCAGTTCGGTAGTTATCTCTGCCTCTAGTCTCATACCCGTGTATGTCACGTCCCCTGGTTAGGGCACATTTAGACAAACAGAACAAAGATGTTTCTAAAATGTAGAGACTGGGCTATGTCAACAGTTGCAAATTTTTGAATGCTGTCCTGCACGACTCTCTGAAATTCAACTTTGAAATAATACGAATCGCTTTTTTTGTAATTGGAACACCCTCAGGAAATTATTGCCTGCACAGGCCCCCCACAATACCACCCCATAGGAGAGGTGAGAATGAATTAGCCCATAATATGCCGCAATCAATACCTGACTGGGGGCAATACCGGGCCAAGGACCTCAAAACATATATTCCTGAGGACAGTTTGGAACACACCATGGTCAATGTGCTTATTCCATGTCAACCCTCGATCGAGGAGTATTCTAAGGAATTTTTGCGGAGTAGATGACAGCTGACCCACATTGGGAGTCCACTGGGCACAGTGAGCAATTTAGCACGTTGGATTTCAAAGAATTCGTTTGAAGGTTGAGGCTATTAAAATATTGAGGCTACAATTGTTGATATTGACAAAGGTTTTGTAGTTCCAAAACATTCTTGTGAGTTATCTCTGAAACAGAGAGTCGTGTCATAAGCATACTGTACGATTTTACCATGCCGCAGCGATGAATGTACGTCGTTTGACATACAACAGGAAAAGGATTGGGCTGAGTATAGAGCCCTGGGGAACTCCATAATTCGGTTGCATTGGTTTGTAAAATTGGTTTTAAGATCTGAACTCACTTAAGCTCTCTGACTTAAAAATGATTTAAGCCATAAGAGCGGCACGCCTCTGATGCCATGAGATTGTAGTCTGTCAAGCAGTATTTCATGGTCAACGCAGTCGAATGCTTTAGAATGTGTGATCCTGACGTTCTAGACCCTCTACAAAACCATATCAACCAGACTCACCACTGCGTCTATTGTTGACTTATTTTTCCTGAATCCAAACTGGTGTTCAGAAAGCTGGTTGTTTTTATTTAAGAAATAAATCATTCCCGCTAGATAAAGTTTTTCAAATATTTTGCTTAAGATAGGAAAAAATTTAGACGGGCCGATAGTTATTTATTAAACAGGGGTTTTCTTTCTTGAAAATTGGATTGCACTTTTGCAATTTTTAGGAGTGAGGGGAAAAACTTCTGAGTTAAAAGACAAATTGACTAATTGAGTCAGTGGTTTTACAATAGGCCTTGAGCATTTTTTTATTAACCACATGGATCTCAATTCTAGATCATATGATTTTTTTGCTGTGATTTCTTGAATAATTCTATCGAGCTCTTCCTCAACTACGGGAGTCAGAGCCATTGAGGCTATTGGACTCTGTCTACACGTGGGATTCCCCTGTGGCATTGATGGAAGAGGGCCCCGTCCACAAGCAACAGACGCAAAAAGCCGTTAAACTCGTCGGCAACCCTAGAAGCATCACTCACAAGTGTTTCCCTAATTTTGACTGCGATTTGCTTGAATTATTTATGTTTATTGTTAATGATTGCCCCATACTGTTTTGGAAACGTTTGTTGAAGAAATAATTGATTTTTAGACATCATACGCTTTTGCAGCTTGGATCACCTTTCTGTAAATTTTTTTATAATTTCGAAAAAAGATTTTTGAACTGTTCATTGGCTGATTTTTTTGTTTATTTCGGAGAAAAACTTGAGTTTTTCTCTCGAAACTAGAATACCTTTGGTGATCCAAGTATTTTTTACCTTCTTTGGACGAACTTTAACCGTTTTTGTAGGGCAACAGGTGTTAAAATGGAAACTTAAACATTCATTGAAAATTTGGAACTGCTGCTCTAAGGAGTGTGACAAATTTAGAAAATTCCACTTTTCTTTTGAAAGGGAAGGTTTTAGGAGAGAGCGATATTTTCTGGCCTTGTGTGTCTCTTGTTTTGATAGTTTTTGGTTCTCTCGCGATTTGTTTTCCATAAGAGCCTCTTGGCCATAGTGGTCAGAAATAGCTATGTTGACCACCGACACTGACATTTTCAATTTTCGTGATGATATTATCAATAGCCGACTGTGTTGTGGCCGTCACTCTCGTTGGAGTTTTGACCAACAGTTCAAGGCCAAATGTCCTCAGCAGATCGACTAGTCGCTTGGTTGATGGATGGTTGCTGTCCATCGCATCCACGTTGAGATCTACCACCAAGACGTAATCGTATTGATGGTTAGTCAGGTCAGTGAGTAAACGCTTCGAATTTGTAAAAACTGATCTTCATTTTCCACTGGGAGACCTGTAAATCCCTATCACAATTAATGTTGACCTGTAGTTTGTACTTTTGATCCAAACAACTTCGTAATCTTTCGCGGTCGTTACTTTGATTGGAAATTTTGTGAAAAAAAAGTTTGTCTCAGAAAAATTGCTACACCACCTCCTTTGGAGGTCTGGCGACAGTACGCTTCTGCCAATTTGTAATTTGGAATTTTGCATAGTTCAAGGTTTTCGTTGTTAAAAACCGTTCTCGGTTACAACGAGAATGTCTGATTTCAGCTCCTCACACATCAGCTGAATTTCATCCAATTTGTTGGTTGCGTACTGAGCGTTTTGGTGTGGAGTAGTCTTATGGACCCTTGAACATGTAATTTTTTATTTGTCTAAATTATGCCGATTTTGGTCTGTCAATTTAGTCCTTTGCTGTAAAGGTGGGCTCCCTAAAAAAAGCTCTTTTTAATCTTGCAGAGCATCCTTTGTTCTGCAGAATGTCAAGACTAGGGGAGCGTCTCACGGCGTCTGCGTAAGAGACATCCTGTATGTCGGGCGTTGGCATGTTGGCGGTGGTTGCAGCCGTTGTACGGTGATTCCCCTGGAATCGCGGCTGCGCCGTCATCCTTGGTCCTTGAGTGGCTGGTCTCATCGCTGCCACGATCATCCCAGCCAGTAACCATTTGCCCCGCCAGGAGAGATGTTGGCCGTGTCTCGTGAAATACCTACGGCCGATGTCATCAAAGTTTAGCACTCTAAGATTGTGTCTAGCAGCCAGTTCTTCTCTATGTAGGCATTCTTCACGAGCACGGTCTGATAGTGGACAGGGTGGGTGGGGTCCAGATCGTGGCGGTTGCGGCAGTGTGGTGAGGATGATCTCGGTGTTGGAGGAGGATCCAGCAGCGATGTACCCCTCCAGATGGCGGTAAATATTCCGCTGCTCGCCGACTGCCAGATCGTTAGTGCCGGCGGTCAGCACCTCGCAGCAGGGCCGGGGCTCGGATGACGTTCGAGTTGGACTCCACGACATCCAGAAACCGAGCGCCGGGCACACATATGCCGTTTACCGCGGTTGTAGGGCCCGATCAGTTTTTTAACGAGCCCAGCGATGTGGCGGGAATGGCTATCACGTCGAACAGTTAAGTACTTGAACTGAACGTTGTGTGTGTAAATTTTTACTGGAGCTTGCCACGATTTGTTTGCGGTTTTTTAGAGAGTTGTTGGGAAAATATTTTGGTTTTTTTCTTTTTTGAAAAGGAGTAAATTTTTTGTTGGGTTACATTTTTGGTTGGGAGATTACTAAGTACATTTTGCACCGATACTGGATTTTTAGGCTTCTTCCCTTTTACTTCTGTCCACCTGTTGTTTCCTTTATAATCAAGCGCACTCGCAAGTTTTTAGCTGCAGCTTCAGACTTTGGTTCTCCACCTCCAAGACCTATATCGTTGTCTCTCAATCTGTCTCGAGGAGGTCATCTCGTTCACCACGTGCCAGCGGTTGGCTGTTCCGGCACTTCGCACTGCACTCCGACCTCCACAGAAACAGGTGGGCCGAGGAACGGCTCGCACTGCACACCGCGGTCCGAAGTTACGGAAGCGTGATTCCTCTGGTCGTCGCGGGACGAGGTGTCGACAGGGAAAATCTGATCCGTGAACTGCAGTAGGCGGGTGTCGGATTCTACAGTGTGGATCTAGGAGACCCTGGAACTCTCTGTTAAGGCGTTATATTTCCTGTTTTAAACGTGCGATCTCTGCTGCTGCATCCTCAGGTGTTGTTTGAGGGGTAGGTTCGGGTTCTGCAGAGACAGACGCAGGTAGGAGGCGGTGAGTGAGGTGGCGGGGTCCGGGCCGGGCGTGGAGCAGGCTTGCGCGGGCGCTGTCGGTGTGTCGGGGGACGCGGCGGACGCAGAGTACGAATCTTGAGAAGTAGTGAAGAGAGGGTTCGCATAGTGACTGGATGGTCCCCACTGTGTTTGTCATTACAAACAGTCACTCTCGTTATGTTCTCACTCTCGTTTTGATCGATTGCTCCGTAAACTTTTCCCTAAATACTCGCCCACGATATTTCTCCATTTTTTAGGGTCCGTTGTTGCTTAAATTTTACATTGTTATATACACAATACATGGTCTTTCCAGTTTTGGTTTTTTTTTCTATTAAGAACGACATTGATGAATGAATTAATAAGTTAATAAATAAATGAGTTAATAAATAACAACAACATATTTATAAAATATTAAAATAGATAACAGTCAACAGCAACAATAAAATCTGAACAATAAATAACAAGTAATCTGTGGTTTCTTCAAGCAAAAAGATATGTCATCAGCCGGTAACCAAACTGATATCCTAGAGCGTATCTGACCAGTACGCAACTGTTTCTCTGCCACCAGATGAATTGATATCGAGATCGATACAACTTGTATTTATGTTGCGCGCTCCAAGTCACGTCAAACAGCAAGTCCTTGTACTTGTAATTGCCAGCCAGTCTAACCTTGTTAGCTTGATGGTTAGCTTTTATGGCTAGTTACTACTTACAAGCGCTTGTACTAGTAATTGCCAGCCAGTCTAACCTTGTTAGCTTGATGGTTAGCTTTTATGGCTAGTTACTACTTACAAGCGCTTGTGCTGTCCGATTCATTTTGATCCACGTTTATGATATTAAATAATTACGTGATATCGTCCAAAACCTTTCGTTATATTTGAAAAACTGAAAATATCTCTCTCTCTCTCTCTCTCCAAATTACGTACAGGGATTATAAAATAACAAATCAATGATTGTTAGAAAACCTGCAGAAAATTTAAAGAACAAACGGGGGTGATTAGAAGATTAGAAAGTATTTTTGTTAAGATTGATTAATTATCATAATTTAATATGTCTTTCTTATTACCACATTTGGACTATTAAATTTAAAATAATCGTGATAGTTGAAAAATTTAGCAGCTTCTTACAACCTTCTGTCTAAACAGTGTTTTGCTATTTTTAACTTAATACTTAATAATCTTTTACAATTATTTATTTTGGTATTCAAATGCTCTTAGACCATCACTCATACTGCAAAGTTTGATGTTTCCTCACGTGAGCCGTTTATTGTTCAAAATAGTTTCGTGCCCTGTAAGCGTTGAAGGAAAACTGTACCTTCTTACTTTACTAAATACATACATTTTTTCTATAGATCAGTGATGACGACGATGTGGGAAGAGTTTATCGACATGGCTATAGAGGCCGGCTACAGGACACATAGACACGGCCTACATGTACAACAATGAGGCAGCCATCGGAAAGCTCTGAAGAGATTGGCTAGACAGTGGGAAGATTAAGCGAGAGGAACTTTTTATCGTTACTAAGGTAAAATACAAGTAATAAATAATTATCTATTAAGGATTTTGGTATTCTTCAGAAAATTTTTACTTTCTCAGAATTCTATGTTCTGAGGTGAGTTACTTAGAAATAAACATAGTTACGTAATCTTTCCCTAACCATTTTGAAGTAGTTATTTTAACCCTAAGGAGAGTGCGTCAAAATATTTATATGACTTGAATTGCGTCTACTATGAGAAACACACGTCGTGTAGAAAATTGCAATGTTTACATACAAGTACTTTATTGGAGGGCACACGCATGAATAGCACCGAACAGAAAGGTTCATAACACTAAAATTATTAAAATTATTTACCACATTAAAATAACAATAATAATATTATTTAAAACAATGAAACAGTTAACATTATTTTAAATAAGAGCTCACCGTCACTTATAGGCCTCGGCCCATGTGGCGGTATTTTCATTGTTGTTAAGGGTTCGAACAAAGGAAAAGGGAATCAATTATCGCCTCTCATATTTGAGATATCAGTTGTATAACAAGTTACCAACATAGAACACCGTTACTAGTACCGAAGTGTTTTAAGAGAATACTGGTTAGTGAAAGTGGAATATTCAGTTAATTGTAGTTTTAGGAAACTTACTGATAATTATGCCTTCATTTCTATCTTACTTTATCTCTATGTTGTTTACAGCTACCAATGGTTGCAATGAACAAGGACTTAGTGGAAGAATATCTTCTACGATCTCTAAAATCTCTCCAGTTAGAATACTTAGATCTGTTCCTTCTGCATAAACCTGTGGGTTTTCCAGCCTGGAGAAGTTTTATTTCCTTTAGACAAGAATGGATACCTCAAACTAGACATGAACACCGATCACGTGGCAATCTGGAAGGTAAGGCTTTAATGTTCGTAATATTATTTTATTCCCTTTATACGGATAAGTCTTACTACAATGTTGCATATACGCTACTAATTATTTTGGAACAGACTTTATTCAAACAATATGTGTTTTTAAAAAGGCTTCTAGAAATAATTAAACTAATCTTTTACTTTCTTCTCAAATTATATAAGAGCTATGGTAGTATGGTGGTATTTCAATTGCTATTACTGTTCGACAAAAGGCGCCATATTTACTGAAATACTCATTCTGACCGCTTAATAGCTCACTAGAAAACAAAAATGATGCATTATAAAAAGCATCTGATGTATACATTTTCTACTTGTTCTGAAATTGTACCTCGCACGCGTAATAGTTATAAACATATTGTGATTGTTGTTAATTCATTAATCTGGAAACAGTAATTACTGGATATTGCAGGCGATGGAGGCGCAGGTGGATGCTGGCAGGACCAAGTGTATCGGAGTGTCCGACTTCAATATTCGCCAAATGGATCGTCTCATGAAGATTGCCAGAATCCCTCCTTCAACAAACCAGGTGCAATTTAAGTTTCCCCGTAATGACTAAAATAGCCTTTTTACAAAATGGCCTTTTTGTTAATGAATTGCTTTATAGATTGTATAACGCGTTTGTCATTGGTATGAAATGGGAAAATGAATAATGAGTAAGATTAATTTTAAAACATAATACTCGTGTTGTTTTTATAATTGCATATTAATGACTAACAAAAATTAAATGTAATATATTTTGTGGAACAGGTGGAATGTCACTTATACTTCCAGCAGAAAGAACTACGAGAGTGGGGAGAAAAGCACGGAGTCCCTGTCACGCCTACGCCTGCCTTGGCTCTCCTGCTGCCGTCTCCGTCTTCAACGGACCAAAGAACATGACGGAGTGAGTATAAACAAAGAAACTTTATGTACAAAAAAGTGTAAAAGTTATATTGGCAATATCATGCCTGCTATGAGTTTTCTCAATAATATCCAAGAAATCCATGTAACATAGTTTGGATGAATATTTTATTTGGACAGCACTGCAAGGTGTTGAAATCAGGAGATCAAAGCTAATTTCCTTCTTTCTCTCTCTTTTACCCACTTCATTCAACAAATCAAGAGAGAAAGGAAATTGAGGATGTGAAAAAAGTATAAAGGTACTGATGGTTGTGAGATTATTTGAATTTAGACTGAAAGTAAAATTGAGTATTAGTGGCAGGATTAGACTATTAATTGAAGCGTGTGTGATGAAGATGGTACAAGATAATTGGTACAAAATTAAAGATAAAAGAGTAATAAATAGAAAACTAAGAAGCCAGTGTGACAGACACTTGGTATGATGGTGTGCGGCATGAGTTTGGATCATAGAGATCAGGATGTAATGTAATAAGTGTTATTAATAGAAACATTGGAGGATACGATATAAGTTGAACATTTCAAAAGGCATTATAGACATTAAGCATGATTATTAACAATGTAAGAGAAGTAACAGGAAAACCAGTACACAAGTTCATCTTGCAGTAGATGTTCTGTAAGGAATATGAATACGCTAACTGAAATTAAAGACTCTGCTAAGGAATGGACAAATTTCAGGCTCAAGTCTGATATAGACTTGGCAAGATGACCCAGAGATTCGGCCACGTATCTGACTAGAGCACTATAATCAGACGAAGTCGTCTTAAACTGTCTGTAGAAAATTACTCAACTTCAACGAAACAGTAAAGAGAATATAGGCTGCGGAAACTTCAAATAGAACGGCTACAGCCACAATCCTGCTTGGAAGCATGAACAATGTACGAAAGGGCTGTACAGACGAAAACATAAACATCGGTTATCAAGTCCAGGAAAATAGGTTAATTTAAAAAATGAAGAGATAAGTGAAGGGAAATATAAACTACATAACTTATGATTTTTAGCCTAAATAGCGTTGGTGGATGCTGGAGAGATGTGTACGGCTGTATACAATGTAACGTGTTAAAACATATTTGAAGAAGGAAATATTGAAAGTAATAAGAAGCCTGGAAACACAAGTATACGTTTTCCGGCTGTGGAGTAAGGAACAAAAGATTTTACATAACATCCCGCTTTCTATCCGATTATTGCGCTGAGGAACTGTGGATCACGATTGGATTGACGAAATTGAACCGTAAGATAGAAAGTTTAATCCGCAAAATATAAAGTATTTCTACACATCCAAAGTGATTTCTGTAACCATTGATCATAGAGGAAACACTTAGTTGGCTCATGGACAATCCTGGTCTAAGTTTGTTATCAGAATAAATCTTTCACTTAAACTTGAATGCAGCTCCAGCACCAAGTTTGAAATCTGAACTCATGGATGTTACCTTGCAGAGTAATATAATAGTTTTACCATTCCTTGTTTACATTGATGGTATCAAAGAAAAGAGATGTGTAAAGATAGGTGTAATTTGTAAGGGAAATCCATTGCAATGTGTTTAATAATATCATGCTTTAACATGGACCTTTAACTAATTTCTTTGTTTTCGCATTTTTCTTGTTGCCACTTTGTTCGCCTTACAATCTCAATCATAGTTTTAATAGACTGTGCACTTATAATTTGAAGATAATGAATTCTTATATATGTATATATATAATATTTACGCTTATTTATCTCAGAGACCTAAATATCCTACTGTAAAAATTTAAGCGCAATGCCTTCGCTTTCATGTTTTATTAATTTTAAAACGATTCGTATTAATAAAACACAAAATAGTAAGCGCTTCAAAGAAATGTACACATACAATTTCTTCAACACGTAGCCTATTAAATTTCAGCACATCCAGTACTTATTTGTAAGGTATAAAAAATATCGTAATAGTAACTTACTTACAAAGATAATTATTATATACAAGATACGTTTTTCATTCCAAATTCAAACACACAGTTATGTGTTAGGACTTTCTTTACTTGTTTTGTCTCTTATTCTTTAGTTACACAATTTTATTTGAAGTTTAATTTAAAATCTTAAAATAAAAATCTTACAAGATGCATAAAAACTATGCTTTTGTTTAGAGCACGAATTATATGTGTGTCCCCCATGTCAGGAGGAGGGGTTGTGTGCAGCCATAATACACACTTTATATCACTGTGCCACTCATTTGGAGTAAGTGATACTAAAAGAAAATCAATCCTCTAGGTTTAAATCATAGACGATATATGTATAATCTGTTTTAAGGTCTCAACTCAAATCACCAATGACAGAAGATGATGTGGTGCGCATAGCCAAGGTCCACAAGAAAACTCCAGGCCAAATTCTGCTGAGACACCTCTTGCAGCTTGGGGTGGCGGTCATACCGAAAAGTTCTAATCCTGAACGTCTCAAACATAACCTGGATGTTAGTATACTTATATAATATTTTGATTTATTATATTATATTATTCTAAGTTTTATATATGTTACTAATAAAGAAATGCACATTATTGAAATATAAAACTGATAGTTACAGTATACTATTATTTTTAATTCTGTTTTTTCTAAATTGATCATTTTATGTAAATAGTACTACTCGATATATTAAATTATTATAATTAGAAGTTTTAAAATTTCTACCAGTAGAATGTCCTTTAATTTGTGGTTTATCTTGCAGATATTTGACTTCCAACTGTCCACTACAGAAATGGCGAAGCTGAATGCTTTGGATCAAGGTGAAGAGGGTAGAAAGTTTTTTCGTGTCAAACCTTGGAAAAGGATACGATACTCATCCTGAGTGTCCTTATCCTAAGTGTCCTGAGCATCGTAACTAGACAATTTTCCCTCTAACTTACATGTTTTAAAACTATTACAGTATATAATTTATTATCTTGTGTTCTCCTATGATAATAAATTAGTATGTAACCCCTGGATCTATTGTGAATAGTGAGCTTTGCAAAGATATCAATTATATACAATATAATATTTAAGATTTGGTATCCTTCAATCCAAAACTTTTTGATAAATCTCTTGTTATTTTAAATGGTCATAGACTTCATATAATTATCACTGTTTGGTACATTATATCAATATAACATGTTATCAAATATCTTTTTATAAGATTTGAAAGCAAAATTTGGTTATGTTTATAAATGAACTAGAAGATATAACATTGTGTAAATTTTGCCACATTGCTCATATATAGTAAAACAGTACTAAAATATATTTATAAATGAATTATACTTCGTATAAGAATATTCTACAAGTAACATTATGCGTTTTAGAATTTACTTTCCTGTCATGTTAAAGTATTTATTATGATGGAATATAAAAGTTCTTTAAAAATAAATTTAATTTCTTTGATTTTTAGTATTACAAAATTGCAAAATGTTTTTATTAGGAATGCAAGATTAACATTAAGGTACTATTGCAATGCTATATTCAGTTGTCTTCTATTTTAATAATTATTGGAGTGGCATTAAAATATAATTACCATCGTAGCTACATACTGTAACAATGTCTGAATGCATGTGTGACGTCAGGCTTTAATTCAATGTGGAATTGAGTAGTAAATTGGTAATGTCTCCCTTACTAATATATACACACTTTCTGTTTTAGTATCTATTTAATTTAGCACTGTTTTTTTTATTCTTTGAGGTTTTGAATTAATTTATATTTATAATTAAAGTTAAATAAGTTTATACATATAAAAATTTGTGGAGCATGATTTCTCGAAGTAGGTGCAAAATCTCATGTATATATTTCCAACGGACATACATCTCCATTTTATATACTAGGATTATAATTATAGTGAAACTTACAAGCAGAGTAACCTAACAGTAAAGACCGAAGGGATAAATGGACGTGTGGGCGGCTGAGTAGACAAGTGACAGAAAATTGTATTAAGATAATGGGAAACTATAAGCAGTAAGAGACTTATGTTATAATTATTAAAGCAAGACCATTAATTACAGGATTAGTGACAGAAATGAGTAACTTTCAAAAAGACGAAGTCAATAACTTACTCTATTACAAGCAGACTATGTCAATAATATGACAAAATAAACTATAGTATGTTATGACCAAATTCAAAATCGTTATTACGTCTCACCGAACTAAAAAAAAGCTTTATGTAGGGTACTAGACCACTGGTAACTCCAACTGGATGTTTACTGGAGACTGAATACTGGGGGAATACTAGTGAAAGAATACTAGGAGACTGATAACTGGTAACTTTTTGTGACCGAGTCAAGAGTCAAAAAATCTTTATCCGTGATAATCATGTTTTTTCATGGAATAGTGTCAAAATTTAGTTTTTAGTGTAAAAAGTAAATTACATACAAAGAAATAAAAATTTTTATACATATTTCAAAAAGATGTATAATATAAAAAAACTCCAAATAACTGTAAATTGGGTTGTTGGTAAGAAATGTATTGAGCTTTTGTCTGAAGTGCTTTACAGACAATGTCTTGTGTTAACAGGTAAAAGATCAAAAAGCTTCACTGATACAATCTCAAAATTTTTGAGTTCTTGCGTATTTATGAAATTTTATGAAAAGATCCTGTCTATGTTTGTATTAATGCTCATGTATATCTTCAAAGGCTGAAAAATTCCAATATTTCAACTGACATAACTTAAACAGTCAAGTACGAACATTGCTGGCAATGTCAAAATTCCAAGTTCTTTGAAGATTGGTCTATAATGTGCTCTAGATGGGGCTCCTGTCATTACCCTTAATGCTCCTCTTTTGAAGAACCAGTAGAACGAATAGCATTAGAATGGTTTCCCCAGACAATGGTTTCATATGCCAAGTGGCTATGAATGTGGGCGTAGTATACGGTAAGCAAGGCCTGAATTGAGATGTGCAATAAAAAGGACTCTGATGAGTAAATATTCCGGCGCTACACATTTTCTTGACGAGCGAGCTAATGTGTGTCTCCCATCCCCAAATTAGACTCAAGGTTCACACCAAGGAACTTGACAGCTTCAGAAATGCATATTTCTAGTGCGATTTTGATGTAAATTCGATGTCCACCGTTTTAGCGTTCATTGAGGCAGAGACTATTTGCTTCAGACACAATTTTGTGTGATGTTCAATAATCCATCCAATCTCAAATTCAATGCCATGCTACCCTTCTCACATTACAGCAAGTGCTAAGTCATCAGCAAACTGGTAAGCTTGCAACCAATTCACTCTGAATAGCATTGGGGAGGTATTTGCATAAATTATGAAGAACAGTGGTCCCAACACTGAGCCCTGTGGGACTCCATGCTCCATCAACTCAAAATTAGATGCACTGCCCTCCAAACAAACAGCCTGATAACGTTCATCGAGGTAAGATTTCATTAGTGCAAAACTGGAATCTTGGAATCTATAGTGCTTTAATTTCTGCAGAAGAATTTTGTGAGAAACTGTGTCGAAGGCTTTGGTAAAATCCTTCCACCTACACCTACACTAAACTTGTTTTCTAAGCCTTCAGAGTATTTAAGAGTGTACGATAAAACCGCGTCCACTGTACTACTGCGCTTTGCTCTAAAACCATACTGACACTTGCTGAATAGAGAGTTTGATTCAAAATAATGTACAATATGTCGATTTAATATAACCTCAAATATTTTTGATAGGACAGTAATAATGCTTATATGACTAAAATTACTGTACTCTGACTTGCTGCCTTTTTTATATGTACAGCACACAACCTTCGAGAATTTTTAAACAGTCGGGAAAAGTACCCAATTCAATGCACCTATGACAAGTCAATGGTTTCGCAAATACAGTAGGAAGCTTGTTTGATGATTAGAGAGTTCAGTCCATATACATTCAGAGAACTACTGAGTTTATAAGACTTATTATTACACCATATACATCTTCCACTGACACTTGAGTAAAGCTGAAATGGCTTTGGTATATTGGTACCGGTACTGAGAAAAACACGAAAAACATTTTCCGTTATATGGTATAGCATTGATGACGTCATTCACACTGTCGTCAAAAAAGTTGTTAAAACCTTCAGATGTTAGGCCAGGATCACTAAGAGTAAATCTGCTTTAGTACTAATAAGAGTCAAGTCCTTCACAAGAGACCAAGTTGTTTTTTTATTTATTTGATGAGTTTTCTATGAGATTTTGATTAGTAAGCACGTTTTGCAGCCTGTAATTTTGTTTATACCTAAATTTCAGATCATTATAAACAGTTTTAACATTAATACACTGTGAGTCTTTTGGCAGCACAATGATAGTCAAGACAGGCTTCTTTCAATTTATGAAGTTCTTCTGTAATACCATTTTTTGCATTGGGAATGTTTTCAAACTTTACTATTTTCTTAGTTTAAGGGGTATGACGCATTTACTAACATTTTAAAAAACAGGACAAGAAAACAGTATGCCATATCAGAAGGGTTCTGTACAAGAGTACATGAAAAGCCAATTTACTGTGCTCCAGCAAGAAGATTAAAATTTTTTTAACCAATATCTGACATTTGCCTACAAAATACAGTTTTTGTTTCTTTCCTCGCTTGATAAAACTCTACCTGATCAACGGCTAACTTCAAAGTGATATGCATCATGATCTCAAGTGGAAAGAGTCGGTATGACACTAGCTGAACAGTGATCAGAGTGGACATTTGTCAAAAAAATTGTCAATGCATGAGCCTACATTAAAGTGACCAAGTCCATCTGCTGAAACGGAAGGTCTAGTGACTTCCCTTATGGTGTGTCTCATACCACACATAGGCCTACCCAGTAAGCCTAAAGAATTCTTGAGTATCATAGCTATGAGGCTGTAAATATTAATATTTATATAAACTAACATAATAATATAAAATAAGTTAAGAATACGTATATAAATATAACTAATATACCTATATAAGTAAATACTTTGTATATAGATTACTAAAGTCACAGCTCAAAATGGTGGCTAAGTACTACAGACTGACTACTGGTGACTACTAATGATCTATTACTAAGAGACTGGCCACTGAATGCTTCTTGTGACTGAGTCTGAGTTGTAAACGTAATTATTGGTGACTGAATCTACAGAATGACTATTGGTGACTATTAGTGACTGATTACTAGAGACGTATTACTTGTGAATGAGTACTAGTGACTGAGTACTAGAGACTGGCTAACTGCGACAATTAGTGACTGATTACTAGAGACTTATTACTAGAGACTGGCTACTGGTGACTATTAGTGACATTACTAGAGACGTATTACTAGTGAATGAGTACTAGTGACTGAGTACTAGAGACTGGCTACTGGTGACAATTAGCGACTGATGACTAGAGACTTTATTACTAGAGACTGGCTATGGTGACTATTAGTGACTGATTACTAGAGACGTATTACTAGTGAATGAGTACTAGTGACTCTGAGTACTAGAGAGACTGATCACTGGTGACAATTAGTGACTGATTACTAGAGACTTATTACTAGAGACTGGCTACTGGTGACTATTAGTGACTGATTACTAGAGACGTATTACTAGTGAATGAGTTACTAGAGACTGGCTACTGGTGACAATTAGTGACTGATTACTAGAGACTTATTCCTAGAGACTCGCTACTGGTGACTATTAGTGACTGATTACTAGAGATGTATTTACTAGTGAATGAGTACTAGTGACTGAGTACTAGAGACTGATCACTGGTGACTATTAGTGACTAAGTGCTAAAAAATGAATACCTACTTTTAAAATTAGTTCTCTCTCAAATAATTATTACTTTTAACTGCTACAGTACAATGTCGTATGTACAAAGTACAAAATATTTTTTTATAAACTTTAAAAAATATTTTTTTCCGGCTGGATAAACCTTCTAAAGTCAGGGTTAGGTACTTGTTTTTCAGTTTAACTAAACCTTTAAAATGAAGTAAAACTCAACACAGGCTGTCATTAAAGATTTTATTTCTACTCCCGACGGGCTGTCCCCCAAAGTGACAATTGATCACCATGTACACAGAAAAGTAGTTTACTATTACCAGTTACGGTATTCCAAATTCGGTTGTAATACCTATCGTCCTTTAAAAGTAATAAAGTCGTCCTAAGACTGGTTGGTTTATCACTCAAATAAAATATATGCGACATATTAGGCAATACATGATATTAGGCTGGAACTAACTTTTTTTAAATTATTTGTATCCTACATGTTATTTTATGAACATTTTTGTGACTATTCAGTTCTGAAATTATGTTCATAATATCAGAAGAACTATTTATTTATATTATACTAGTTAGACAGTATTTTATATTTTATACATAGCTAATGCACATTCTATTCTCAAACATTATGATTTATAACGAAGGCATAACTTCTTGAAATCGGAGTTCTTAAGTCAGCAGAGAAACCGTGCCCATGAACTGACAAGTACGACTCAGACTTGACTTCAGAAGCCAGAGGTTTGGATTATAGGGAATCTCTCTCAATTTTTAATCTTGTCGTATTAAAACTTTGCGTTATGAACTTTTAAAACTCAGGCAAGGAGATGAAACGGTCCTACTTTGAACGACTATATCTTACTTTGATGGATAGTATCTTACGTATAAATTTATAAGGCGCACTTGTAGCGTACAAACGAAAGTTGAATAAAAGCGACTGTAATTGGAAATATAAAGAGAAATATCTCCGTGTATAAATGAAATGCTATGGTCCTTTTATTTTAAGCTAGGATTTATTTGTTTTATTATTTAATTATTTTGATTCTATAGACATTGAATTATTTGAAACAATTCATTTCGATGACCTAAAATTAATTTTTAATTTTTAATTTTGACACTAAAGATGAAACATTAATGTTCAAGAAGGCAAGCATACTCGAGGGATTGGGAAGATTTAATAAAAGCCTGTCCCGTCATATCACAAGAACGAACAAACAGAGACACTTGAAACTGTTCACAGAGTGTAATGGTGATGTATATCACTACAAGGGATTTAGTAGATTTAGTTCAGGGTGGATGTAATGAGTTATTTTCTGTACGATTGGCGGTCTGTCTACAGAAAATCTCAAGAATAAATGAGATACAGAGTTGAAGTTTTGCTTGGAAGCTCATCAAAGCCTGTTACGTGACATGCAGTGCAGCGCCTTGTATATAAATATGCATTAGGGGTGAATTAATAAAACCTTACGATAACCAAAGAGTGATGGATGGGTAACAAAATGAAGTTCAACCAAAAACTATAATATTGAGGTAAAATTAGGCTGTAAACCAAACAAAAGAGCTTGAAATGTTAATTGAAGATATTCATACGCACTGTAAATTGCAAAAGATTAAATTCGTTATATGGTAAGTTGAAACAGATATAAGATTTCAGTATCATCAGGTAATCCATTATGTCATAGTTGTTTTGTTGAGATTACTATCAATATACGGTTATATTTAAATGTGGCACAATATCGATCGTTTATGTAGCTTAAAATCTTCAATAAATGATATACACAACGTAGCCACAAATGATATACACAATAGGAGACTGCTGTTAACTGATAAGTTTTCACACCACTCGGTCCATCACCACATAGTGCACTTAAAGTTGATATAATGACATGTGACGTCCACGTCCTTCTGAAGAAAGAGAATTAGAAGGAGTGAATCTTTCTGAAGCAATAGGAACAAGTTAGCCCCATCACGTTTATACATTTAAAATAGATTTGGGCTGAAATAATTTTTGGGATATCTGGTTACCACTTTACCATCGCTAGAGTACAATTTGGCAGTACCGAGTTTTAAAACTGTATTTATTGGACATACGCTTGATTAATATTGAAAACAAACTAACTTAAGCAGCAATATTGAAAAGATTAACAAATTAAACATTTTGATGTAGTACGGACAAAAAAAAATATTATGAGTATACAGAAAACCGCCCAAACGATCTTTCCTCCATACGACCCACTTCTTACTACTCGGTATTACAAACACGTTGTGCCTATCATTCATTGAAGATTTTTAAGCTACATATTTTAAAGAAAACTGTATGGAATACAAAAATGTAATATTACATGTAATAAGGACAAGAAAAAATGAGTATACTGAAAACCAATATCTTTCCGCAAAAACGACCCACTTCTTACCATTCGATATTATAAAAACGTTTTGCCTATCATTCATTGAAGATTTAAAGGTTTTAAATGTCTCTATTTTAAAGAACACTGTGCTAAAGAATGAAAAGAAGTTTTTCAAACCAAGTCTAGTAAAATTAAGAAAATATAACAAATTTAAACGATATAAAAATATTGCATATAATAAGTTTGTAAAATTTGTAATTATCTATTATATAAAGAATCACAACATTGGTTTTTGACAAGTCAAAAAAATAAACTTTTTATAAATTTGTCATAGCAGGAGTTTGAAAATAAACATTAACATAAAAGAACCCAACCCTAGCATAAACTTAAAACATAACGGTTACCATTTACCGTTTAAAAACGTTATGGTTTTGAAAATGCAAAATATAAATTTAAAATAATAAGACACTATTAGAGCAGCCATTGATTCGTAAGGATAATATAATATGAAGAATTCTAAAAATGTATCAGTATACATATTTCATTGCTATTTTTTTGTATGGAAACACAAGATATCGTAATTAGTTTATCGAAGCATATTTATAACGAAGTAGAGGGAATGTACACCAACAAATTATTTTTAATATTCAGAGCTAAAAATAATAAGTATCTCATTATAACACTCTGATGTAACTTAATTCCTTTGTCTGGGATGACTATTGCTGACAAGTCTTGTTGTCTGCCATAGCCTTTGCCTCGCATAGTTATATAAACCTAAACATCTTCTTATAAAATCGTCAAGTAAACCAAATAATTGTCCAAATAAATATACTTTTCTTTAACTTGATGAGATATCTTGGCTCTGTGAAGACTATCACGAGGTGTTGACGACAACGAAATCATTAACCACGAACCCTCATAATGCAACCCCAAACTAATTAACTTCAGGCAGGGAAAGTAGTTAATAAAATCAAAACTTCATCATGAAGAGAGTTAAACACGTGCAAATATTGGTTTAATTATATAAATAGAGATACAATAACATAATTACTTATATCATTTGTAATTACGTAAAAATTAATCTGTATAAGATGTTCTTTGGTTAGTAACTATTATATAACTTAAAACTAATAATTACGGACAGTGCTCTCGGGATTTAGCATCGCTGCTAAGACATTCTAATTTAGTCGACGGAAATACTCCCAATATATTGGGGTTTAATTCAGCAAAATATATAAATATGTGTTCAATGTTATGTTTGTTTTATCGTACTACCCTATATTTTAATCGGTATAAGTTCATGAAAACTATTATCAATAGTAGTTGTGTTTCAAAAAACCAAAAGTACCGTCTATCAAATTTAAATTTAAATAACTTTGTTCTCTACTTTTTGACTTTGAAATTTCCTGTAACTTTAGTTATAATTTCAAGTAATTACAAAATGATAACAAATCTGAGAATTCCCTTATTCTTAAACATCTTACACAACAGCCGCAAAGATAATATAACGGAGAAATATATATAGAGGAAAGGTTATCCAGTAAGGTTCATTTCTGCCTCTTATTTTATTTTGTGTTTTAATGAAGGAGGAGGTTATAGGTATGATTGCCTACCAGCACAAGTGCTTAGCCTCGATCGGAGTTTTTCCGAAATACTCCTGTGAAACTGAACTCAACATAAATTACTGCCTTTCATTGACATATTTTATTTCTTCAGCCGACAGATCTCCTAGATTCGCCTGCTTTAATCTTCATCGTTGATCCATTCTAGATTTACTAGGTGCTTCAATAACTCAGTAATGGTTGTTCCCATTTTATCATTCGTATATTTAGCTTATCTGGCCAGTTGGCTTTTCCTGGATCATCCTATACCACCAAATAATGGACAAAATTCAAAGTAAGATTGGTGCAACAATAGTTAGTTTAATTTCGGAGTATCCTGCTTTCATCTTCAATATGGTGACTTGTGTCACGCCGCCTCAGTAACGTACAGTCAAAAGATATAAGAATTTCGAAACGAAAAGAAGAAAGGGGTAAACGAAGAAAAAAAGAGAAAAGAATCCTGAAGGTTATTTACTGTTTAAAATAGAAGAAAGAAGCTGAGAGAAGGTAGTAACTACATCCTAAAATGCATGCCATTGGTTAACATTTGTAATATTAAAATCTAATTTCGTTCAGTTTAGTAAATACCAAACAATATTTAAATCGAGTAGTGGCCTTTCATCCAGTTAAATACAGACAGGAACTTCGTTATGGAAAACTAAATAGAAAAAACGTTGAATTAAATAAAATGTATTAAGGAAAATATGAAATAAATTAAGTAGAGGAAGGTTTTTAAATATGGCAAAGTTAAAAGTCTTCTTTGCTAGAAGGTATTTTTCATAAATCACAAAGTCTGTCACCGACTGGTCATAGTTAAGCTATTTAAAGTGAAGTGTCTTTCTCTAGAGTGGTAAAATAACAATTAGTTCCTAATATTTCAGTTTAATTATACAAGATAAAAATTGAAATACACAGTTTTATGCAAGCTTTAATAAATTGTTTATTAACAAATAACTAACTTGCTTTTGAGTTTATTTTTGTGTTTCATGTACAAATGTATATTTGTGGCAGATTAGTGTGTACTTTAAACATAATATCTCTATACAATGTGGTATGGTAATATAGTGAACAAAATTTTGTATTCGTCTTTCACATCAACAATACCTCAATAAGTCAGTACATAGATAAACATTTAAATGAGGTACAACACGCAATATTCCATTTTAAATTCGATTTATTTGAACATATAAATAACTCTCGTATATCATAATGGTAATCAAAACAAGAAAAGAGATTATAATAACTAACAAATAAGTTTCTCAATAGCAACACTATTATTGAGTTAAGTAATTTTCAATCATGAATATTAGATTAATTTAATATCAAATGTATTCATACATTTTAATCGTATTACTTATAAAATCGTGTATCTAGTCTGGGCTACCACCTCCAATACAGGCCACGAGCTTTAGTAATGGGAATAATAGCTTCTCATTTGATTAGAGTCACCTTAAGTCATAATTATTTTCTAATGGTTTGTATCGAATGGTAATGTATTGCAAGCCATATTATCGTAGTTCTAGACTTGCGGAGTTGGTGTCCTTACTGAAATCAATGTCTTTCGCTGGTCGACAAAACTACATTCTTTGCCTCACTGTGGTGAGCCATTAGTAAGGAATCGTCTCAGTAGATAATGAGAGAAAGGTTAGAAATAGTCAAGAACGAAAATAATTTTAAAAAATGAAACAGCGTGAAATTGTGTAAAAGCTGGAAACCGCTAATACATAAGCCATATTATTCCAAATTTGTCGGTGGTTGGTTAACCTTCAGCCTATCACAACATTCTTAACCTATTCGACTCGCCTATGCAGGCGACTGTTATTATTGGCGGTTAAGGTTTAAAATCTGTTTAAGGAAAGGCCGAAATTATTTAATGAGTCAAATGTTTAAGCAATGTTTCCTCGTGGTATAAAACCGGAGGACTTTGGTATTATTTAAACCAAACTATACAGGTTGATGAGGTTATTTAATTGGGTTAAAGAAGATTATTTTTAATCTTCGTTTACTTCTGTAAACTAAATAGAAAATTCATAGAAATCATTCCAAAATTTTATCAATAACGTACAGGGAAAAATAAACCTCTTTGAGATTATAATCCTATTCTACTCCGTTGATTATATATGAATACAAATATATATATATATATATATATATAAATATATATATATATATATATATATATATCTTCTTATATATATATATATATATATATATATATATATATATATATATATCTTCTTATATATCCAACAGCATTCAGAAACTGGAGCTTCCACAAACTAGTTCTTCTTAACTAATTGTAAATTTCTCATTTCTTATATTGAAACGAGTGGTATAACTCATTGCATTTTCTTTAACACCATTTTAATGTTAACAAAAAGAAATCGTCTTTTCGATTTAATATAAAAAAAAATATTTCTCTCACTTGTTTAATAATATTTTTCAAAATCCACATCATATGTTAAGTAACAAACTTGCTTCAGGTTGTGGAGCTAAACTTTCATGGTAGAATATTAGGACTCTAGGTGCATTATGTAGGTCTTAATGCTCGTTCTTTTCGTACGATGAAGAAACCAAATACTTTTGTAAATGTTATACGTAGGAAAAGTCTCTCTTCTTCGGAAAAATTAAAATTTTTCCCACCTGTTGCTTTAAGATGAAGGAAATTGGATAGCTTTTCATCATGTTTAGAATACTCCCTCTAAGTATACGATATGTTCGAAAATTTGACGACGAAAATTTCCTAGAAAATTCAATTTCATTTGTCTAAAATTAACTCCTGCATACAATTATTCAACTTACAGTAAATAATTTTACATTATTTTTTTACAGTCTTTTAATTGACCATTTTATCTTCCAAATTTACTCACGGCTACTTGCGGAGAAATCTAAATTGATTATAATTCTGTACACAACGAACACTACAGCTACGAACAGTGATTAGCTCATCGTACTTTATTGGAGTATTATTTACATTAAAAACAGAATTTTCTACACCAAAATTATATTTTCGTCTGCGGTAAAGATCAGTTTAGGTGACATAAACGTGAATAATTATTTTTATTTACCTTCCTTATTAATGATAATTTACGTATGATAATATAATACTTTTTACATTTTAATGTTTCAAAATTGTTGTACAATAACTGTGAAATAAAATCTATATTATTTAGAGCCTATTTATAGATTTAAAACGTTTAATTTAGGTTAAAATATAATCACATTTTAATCATAAACGAAGGATTAAATGTGCGATTTTTAACCGCCTGAAGAATGTTTATTGAATGAGCTATACATCTTCCTGAGATTTGGTGCTTCTTTGATAAAAAATGATTAATCAGTGTGCTTATGTAGTCGCTTCAGTTAAGTAACAACTCTCCAAGCCGTATCGACACCGGAATATTATGGTACACATTTAATGGTTGCTGTGGAAACGGGACTTCTTTCATGAACATGAATAGAGAAGCATTGAATAATACAATGATTGCATTACATAATATACCTTCACCGTAAAGTAAGATTAGTGGTATATGGTGAGTTATATTACAGTTTTAATATAAGATTGATCATGAGTTCCTTCTGGAGGTAATTCCTGATCACCATATATAGACATGCGCTTGTGAGATGCGTGGCAACTCAGCTCCCGTTTCTGAGTATTACAATGCAATATATAAATATTTTAAAAAAAACTGAACTTCCTACATATTCTTAGGTATGTAAAAACCCTCTGTAATACTCTGTAATAACTTTTTTATTTTAAAAATAAAATAATAAATATATATTTTATACAAATTTGGAGAAATTTAATATATACAACTATATCTTTTTTGTTTATCTATGTTTACATTGTTAACAACTGAAGAAATATATTAAGATCAGGTTTTAACTCTCAGTTACAATTTAGAAAATGGCAATTATATAGTGTTTAATAACATAATAAACGTAGATTTTTAGTTGTTTTTTCAGTTCTGCAAATCATAATGTGTGGAGGTCTGTAGTGTGCATAAAATTGGTTTATGAGTTATAGTCGAAATTAAGACATCACTTTATTTATAATTCGTAACGAACAGAGAGTAAATTATGACAAATTCACATTTCTCTCAGTGAAGCTACGTTATGCGTGAGTAACTCACCTGCTCCACCGTGTTTAGAGATGGTGTCTAAAACATCGTAGAGCACTGAATTGTGTGCCTGATGAGACAATAAGAGTAGTTTTTTCAAATATATTACATTATTTTTTATATTATTTATTTATGGACGCTGAACTAACTAAAAGGAAGGTGAAATGGAGCTAACCTCAACAATCGAATTGAGAATCAAGCCAATCCCACCATAGCTTTGTTTGACTCATTAGCATGTTTAGTTAATATTATTATATTAGATAGATTAAATCATACCTACAATTACTCTTATTACTACACGATGTGAAAGTAATTTTGATCACTAATCATAGGATGAATTATTTAAGTTCTGATAATTTAGTGTATTATACTCGTATGGATGATATTTTTACAGTGTTTGGGTTGCAACATGTAAGCAAAACCAATTGACAACTATAGATTGATCTATCAGTGGATTTACGGCTATTGATGGATGCACTCAAGAGGTGACTCATACAATAACTGTACCATAACTGTGAAGGATTTATGTCTTAATTTCCAAAAGATCCAATCATGAAATAATTTTACATGTTTTATAAATCTAGTCAATCTCTAAAATACTTGAAGCTAAAAACTATTTATTTTATATACGTGTATTCAGGTTGATTAAACAATTCCATTGTATGAGATAGGACCTAATTATTTATGAAGTGTGATTTTTCCACAGTTAGACAATTATTCATTAGAACTATACTGATTCACACTTGCCCTCGCCCATTATTTTAGCCGGAAACGCTGATAAAATAAAATAAAAAATAAACACTGTTATAAGCCACACGGAATAAAAACAATTTAAGTAACACACAAAGTTCAATTAAGTTCATATTAGGATCTTAAGATTTAGACATTAATAGTAATACTAGTATTTTTAACATTACAAATCCATAGTTTATTGATAAAAGAAAAGTACAACGGGTCGGGTAACGGACGGTGTTATGTGAGTCGTAGAGGTGAGTGTGTGGAAGATTTTCCAACGCAGCCAATATTTTCTGAATGCCATTGATTTTGCACGTGTCTACCTCCCCCCCCCACATTCCCGAAAACCCAATACACTTTCTGACTGCAGTCTATAAGAAAATAAATGTTGCGCAACTAATACTCACTTCCGTTCCCAACGAACACCAGTTCAACGTTTCCTCATGCTGGGTCAGATTTCGTTGTTCCTTTTTTATTTTCCAAATTTTTAATAGCTTTTATCCATCACCATTATTATTTCACTATCGATGATGTTTTAAAAAATGTTAATTCAAAGAAACTGTTTCTATAACAATTATTTCTTTATTATTCTTCAACTTTAATTTTGATTTTTATGCAATATGTTTTATAGATTAATACTAACCTATGTATATTGATTTTTGAGTTATAGGTGAATAATTGTCTAAAATATTATTCTAGACTGAAAAAATATTTTTAATATCATAATACTAACCGCGTCTCTCGAGCAGGTTAGTGCGGTGGATTGGTTATTCAGCTCTGAGCAATATTAGATCACGCCCACTGTCACACAGTAGGTAGTACTGTATAGTAGAATATAGTATCTTTATATATTGTAATGCTTATTTAAACTTAATAACTCTTTAAGATCACAATCGCGACTATTCAACTGTGTTATGTGTAACCTGTATCTCCCTCAATATTAGATCACGTCAACTGTCACACAGTAGGTAGTACTGTATAGTAGAATATAGTATAATTATCATAAGACTAACCGCGTCTCTCGACCAGGTTAGTGCGGTGGATTGGTTATTCAGCTCTGAGCAATATTAGATCACGTCCACTGTCACACAGTAGGTAGTACTGTATAGTAGAATATAGTATCTTTATATATTGTAATGCTTATTTAAACTTAATAACTCTTTAAGATCACAATCGCGACTATTCAACTGTGTTATGTGTAACCTGTATCTCCCTCAATATTAGATCACGTCAACTGTCACATAGTAGGTAGTACTGCATATTAGAATATAGTATATTTATATCTTGTAATGTTCATTTAAACTTAATAACTGCTTAAGATCAAAATCGCTACTATTCAACTGTAATAGTAAAGATGTATATTTAATATAGTATGAGCTACAGACCAAGAAATTACTTAATTGTGTGCTATAAGCTTGGGACATTGAAAAGCACTCATAAACTAGGATTATCTGCTTACAACTTCAGTTACTATCTGGTCATGCCCCGGCAGCAGCAGCAACCCTTCATCCTGCATCAGCACCACATCCTGTTCCGGCAGCAGAAGAAGCTCCCGTTTGGTATGCAAGAGCAACCCCATCTTCAGCAGTAGAAGCAGTTCCCCCTCCGGCAGCAGCAGCCACTGCTCCAGTATCACGTTCTGATTAACCAGCAGTTTTACATGCTATCAGTCCTTGTGTGATTGGCCCATATCAAAGACTAATTAAGACTAAGTAGCCTATGGCCCATAAACTCTATCCGGATAACAGTTAAACTGCTAAATGAGGAGCCACGTGCAAATTTTATTTTTAGAAGCATTCTAAACATATAAGAAACAATTTCACACAATCTAACTTAGAAGTAGTTTTTTGTATTTTACGTATTAATTTTTTTAAATATACTTTAATTCTACGTTAAGAACTAGATACAAGAGCAGTGTATTTGTAGAAAAAAGTTGTATATAAAGTTTTGAGATTTTTTTTTAGAGAATGAAAACAATAGATTCTCCAAATCCAGAGAATGTAACTGCAACGATCTCATGGTTATTGTCATCGACCTTTACTATTCAGAATTTTCGATCCTTCGAAAACCTCACACTTGTCTTTTAAATTTGTTATAATAGCCTTTAAAGCCTAGAAATTATTTCTGGTTTATAAGTTCATAGTTTTCTGGAAGGTAACCGTTATTAAATGAGGGAACTGTTACTGAACAATTAGAGTAGGCTGACAAATAATATCTAGAAGTCACCAAATATACCTATCCATATCAAATTATTTTAAAATTCATCACGATACTATGTGTTTTTGTTTTGGATGAAAAACGAAAGTGTTGAAGTGAGAGATAAACAGATGAAATAGGTTAGCTGATAAAAGAAATTCCATAACTGATAGTAAATGCTAAAATAGTTAACGACTTTGATATACTAAGAGTTGGCATTGTTTTGTAGGAAGGGTCATTTATATTGTCAATAGCGTTACGTAATAAAAGTTATCCTACTAAAACCAACAATAATGTAGTAACAAGGTTTACACTGTATTTAGCTGGACTAACTATAAAACTGCTGGTTTTATTATATTAAGAGATTTGCCAATGACTTGAATAACATAATGCCAATCATGTAATTTATTCAGGTATAAACTAACAGTTTTACATGTGACTGAATAATATTATTTAAACTATAATTTACACCAATATCCTAACAATTAAAATCAATGATGAAATTGATTTTATTAATAATATATAACATAACATATGATTGTAAAATAAAATAATTTACTTATAGTGATATAAGTACAGTTTATGGCCAGGTTTATTAGACTTCGATGACCGATGTAAAATTTAACTTTTATACTGATTATAGTGAGAAGTGATACAGTAAAATTATATCTCATTTTCTAGGGGGAAAAAGGCATTACACCATAATACTTTTCACATTTTACTCTTCGATTATTTTCCTTTCCCACTATTAAGTCAGAAAATCCGATATAACAAAGGATACGAAAAAAAATACAAATAATCGTTTAGAATTTTACAAAAATACAGGAATGCAAAATGATTTATAATCAATAAAATAAAAACAAATAAATATAAGAATAGATACCAGTTAGTATAAGATAACAATGTAAACTAATGTTATTTTTAATATTTATTACGTAATTGAGCATACTTAAAAAACTAATGCTTAAACTAATGTTATTATCTATTTATATGAGTGTAAACAGTATTAAGGAATAAGCTAAGGTTATATGTTATAAACAATCACATGGTAAGTGAATTGAGAATGAAGGCCTGAGCAACATTACATGTGTATTTTATTTATCATAATCATTTCATGTACTAAGATTTTGTCTTATGTTTAAGATACATTTTTATTTATAATCTGTAATAATGCACTTGAAAAGTTTGATGACGTATTTTTTAAGTACAAATCTGAGCAAAAAGTTCAAGCGTTTCCACAGGTAGAAAATACCAAGAGGTGAACTGATGGAGCAGTTTCTGCGACGCATTACTGAACAAAACTCTCAGCTTTCAATAAAGTAGTTAGATGATAAGCATAATGAGAATGTCCAGGCATTCAATGTTTATACGAGATATTCTTCTCTTATTTAGAGTTAGGCAGCGCAGTTTACTCTGCATTATAAATATCATTTAGTCTTTAGAGCAAAACGCATTTTTATGGTTCAATCAATATATCCTTTCATTAATTGTTATTACATTATTAATACATTGTATCTCATTATAAAAAGATTTTTATTAAATTAGTTTCAGGATTATAGTAAAATATTTGTATTTAACAGTTTGCTGTTTATTGCGTTATTTTTATGCAACTTTAGAATAGGCAATTATGTTTTGAAAAAGTGAAAAATTTACTAAACGCATTTATTTTGTACGTTTGTTTTTATAATATTGTTTCTGTTAACAAATGGTTTCTTTTCACAATTACATTCAATCTCTTGAACATACCTCTTAGGAGAGATTTTACGAAGGTGTTTACTAATTTACTGTCAATGGTCTGTTTTTAAATTATAAACAAAGTATAAATTGTATAGTTGAAAATTGCATGTCTGTCTCATAAATATAATGAAAATTTAATTTTTTGTGTATTTTAAAATTATTGTAAATTAAAATGAACATTCCATATTGAGTTTACGTTTTAAGAGCTTGTCTAAAGTTATATTTTTTCTATGAATTTTAAAGAATTGTTCCTAAGGTTCATTTATGAATGGCCTATATGATTTCACTTAATTTTAGAGTGCATTCCAATGATTTCTGATATAATACATTGTAAAGTGGAAAACTTCTTAAGTAATATTAAAGGTGTTTGCTTTATATACAGGGTGTATATTATGTCTGGAAACACCCAAATATATCCTTTAATAATTTAAATATAAATTTGAAACCTCTTACAATCGTGATAGAGATTGGGCATCTACTTTTTGGAACAATGTTTTGTTATGTCACACCAACGGGGGACGTCCTGCCGAGGGTATCGTGAATATTCTTAATGGAAGCCTATACCTTGTGATACATAATTTTAAAGGTAATAGCTTACTGAATTGAATGCCACAAACCGCATCTCAAGGGAATTATTCTATCAGAAAATAGAGCATTTTTAGTATTGAAAATTTACTGATGTTCAACAATGTAATTTTAACATGGTTCTTGCCACAAAATGTGTTACACTAATTTTTTAGCATTTTTTAAAATGTTCAATTAAATAAAACAAAAATTTCATTTTAAGCTGGTTCTATTAGCACAAATTTGCCAGTTTTTATTACAGTACAATTATGGAAATACTTATGTTATTGATTTCTTATTACAAATAAAAAATAATGTATGCTGTTAGAAAAGTCTTACAACAAACGTTTTACCTGCATTTGGTGTCAAAGCAATTGTTCGAACTGTGTTCCTTCTACGGTTTGACAATGAGCCAATCTTGTGTAAAATGATTCGACAGAGTTGCCTAACATTTCTTCAGTTATCAAAGCAATCTCCTCTATAATCCTGTTTCTTAGGTCTTCAAAATTATGAGGCTTTCTTCTATAAACATTGGATTTTAAATGACCCCATAGGAAATAATCGATTGGTGACAAATCCGGAGATCTTGGAGGCCATTCGATTTCTCCTCTTCGGCCAATCCATCTATGAGGAAACCTTAAATCCAAATACTCTCTTACCTGTCTCCCATAATGGGGTGGAGCACCATCCTGCTGAAACCATACATTATCAAAGTATTCTCCTGATGCAATTTGAATAGCTGGGATTATTTTCATTTTGGAGCATATTGTAGTAAAGTTCGGCATTTAAATTTCCATTGATGAAAAAGGGTCCAACAATTTTGTTACCTAAAATTCCACACCATACGTTCAGTTTTTGTGATTGCTGTGAATGGGACTCAGTAATCCAATGTGGGTTTTCACTAGCCCAGTAACGGCAATTGTGCCTGTTAACATTGCCATTTAGGAAAAAAGTTGCCTCATCAGAAAATAGTATGTTGGTCAGAAAATCTCTATTGTCATCACATTTGCGCATCACAAGTTCACAAAACTCAACTCTTCTGTCGTAATCATCCTCACTTAACTGTTGGACTAAATGAACTTTAAATGGTTTGTATTTATTAATTTTCAAAATCTTACTCACAGACATAGGGTGCATATCATGTTGCTGTGCAGCTTTTCTGAGCGATGTATGTGGGTCTTCAATAAATGTTTGCAAAACATCTAGTGCATGTTCTTCATCTGTTGCAGATTGTATCCTACCCGACTTTGGCCGATTACGTACACTCCCTGTCATTTCAAAACGCTCAATAGTTTTTGATATTGTTGAAACACTTATGGGATTCCTTTCTGGGAAAGTGTCATTAAACAAATTACAAACTTCCCGATAAGATCTTTGACGATCGCCATATCCTCGCATCATCAACAGAGTAATTCGTTCTCTTTCAGACAATTCCATTAAAATGCCAAATAAAAACTGAACTACTGTAATTAGATAACTTGTTGACAGCAATGCTTCAGAGACACTGATTAACTCGACAGGAATGATATGACCTTTGTCCATTTGTAATTCCCAAGCTTAGACCTGTCTAGTGAAAGCTCCATGCTCAACAAACTGAAACCTGTAGACCAGATGATTAATAACACAATAATGTTTCTCATAGGCTAGTGACCTTTGTCTCTTTAAACCTTCCTGCTGACTGGAAAACACCAAGTACAGATTCATAAGTAATCAGAGAAAGTGACTCATAAGTTTTATTCATTGTAATAAAAACTGGTAAATTTGTACTAATGAAACCAGCTTGAAAATAAATTGTTTATTTTATTTTAATTGAACATTTAAAAAATGCTAAAAAATTAGTGTAACACATTTTGTGGCAAGAACCATGTTAAAATTACATTGTTGAACATCAGTAAATTTTCAATACTAAAAATGCTCTATTTTCTGATAGAATAATTCCTTTGAGATGCGGTTTGTGGCATTCAATTCAGTAAGCTATTACCTTTAAAATTATGTATCACAAGGTATAGGCTTCCATTAAGAATATTCACGATACCCTCGGCAGGACGTCCCCCGTTGGTGTGACATAACAAAACATTGTTCCAAAAAGTAGATGCCCAATCTCTATCACGATTGTAAGAGGTTTCAAATTTATATTTAAATTATTAAAGGATATATTTGGGTGTTTCCAGACATAATATACACCCTGTATATATATATATATATACAGAATATAATTAGCTAAACGGTAAAAAGTTTTGATATCACTTAAGAAGATACGAAGTTTTCCACTTTACAATGTATCATATCAGAAATGCTCCGCCGGGAATCGAACCCGGATCTCTCTCTTGCCGGGTGAATGTGCTACCATTACACCACAGAGACCTGACTTTTTACGATTCAATTATTTTGTATTTTGCCGTATCTCTCACATATGCGTTTCAATAAAAAACTAACATATGATCGGAAGACCAAATACCTGTAAAATGACTTCTATTTACGTTAAATTTCTATAAATGGCAATAGCCTTATTTAATTTCAATAAACATTGAATCGCATATATATATATATATATATATATATATATATATATATATATATATATATTTATAGTTTGACACAGAGTTCAAACTATAAATTTCAAACAAATATTTTTATTTATTTACAATTTTAACTAATTTAATATATTACTCTAAAGGCCTTAGAAATTAAATCAAAAATATTTATTCTACCAAATTCAAAAAGGCATTGTATATTTATTTTATTGTATACGGTTGTTGTCCTTCTTAATACTGTACAACTTTTTAAAATTGGACAAGAGAATGTTCTCTTTGGAATTATCCAAAAGTGGCAAGCCACATATCCTATATGATAACTTTAAGTACAGAGAAAGTTATTCCCTTAAAAATGGTGAAGTGGTCTGGAGATGTCTAGGCAAAACCTGCAGCGCTACAATTTAAAACGGATGAAAGTAAGAAGGAACTAATTACAGTAAACGCTAAACATACTGGACACCATCCTGTGACTATGCGCAGCCTCTCCACTCCACAACGCAACATCTCGCCACCTTCCGCGTCACTCGCGGCTGAGCTCGGTACGTCCACCCCGCGCGTTTCGTCACCCGCGGCTGAGCCCGGTACGTCCACCCCGCGCGTTTCGTCACCCGCGGCTGAGCCCGGTACGTCCACCCCGCGCGTTTCGTCACCCGCGGCTGAGCCCGGTACGTCCACCCCGCGCGTTTCGTCACCCGCGGCTGAGCCCGGCAAGTCCACTTCACGCGCTCCGTCACCCGCACCGGCCGCGCCTGTGATGTCGACCCTTCTTCACCTGCGGCAATTCCCTTGGTCGTGTCTGAGTGGGAAATTGAAAACTCCAAAACTCAAAAAAGAACTTGAGTTACTGAAGGAGGACCGGAAGAAAATTTTAAACCACTCAATAGAATCGGATACACGATTGCTTCAATTCACTGACCAGGTGTTTGTCGCAGGGTCAAGGCAACGCCACCTAACAAGAGATCAGGCAGTTCAGTGCGAATCAATCGGCTGTCTTGACAGTCGATGCGCTGAAAATCGGAACTTGCTGGCTAGCCTTAGAACGACCATCGAAGTTCTTGAAGCGGAAGTTGCTGCACTAAGAGCTGAAAAGAAAACCTGCGAATGCTTCAAAGAAGGCGATGGCGAATGGACAATCCAGAAAAATAGAAAACTGTACATAAAACTGCAAAACCGTTATCATTTACTTCCTGAAGAAAAAAATACAATCCCTTCGCGATCAAAAACTATAAACAAGAAAATAGAAAAACAAGAAGTCAACAAGAATATAAAGTCCAATAGTAAAAAATATTAACAAAGCAAAGAAGAAACAACATGCAAGACGAAAAAATAACAATAGAGTGAAAACTAGCCAATTGCAATCAGACAACATGGGGTCACGAAAAACCTTGGATTTCAGCTCAGTGGTGATCGAGGGTGACAGCCACGCGCGTGGTCTAGCAGCTCTTCTCCAACAACGAGTGGATCGGAGGACTTCAGTGACGGGTATCTGCAAGCCTGGGGCCAAGCTGGGTGCTGTTACATCTGCATCACCACCGCCATCGAGGAGCTGCTGCGTCATACTTGCCGGTACCAACGACATCGCAGCCGGAGAGTCTCAGACCATCTTTAGAGACCTCGAGCAGCGCATCCTCACCCGCACAGGCCCGGCCAGTGTGTTACTGGCTACTGTCCCCCACAGACACGACCTACCTGCCCGCCACCCAGTGAACCAACAAACCCGCCTGGTGAACAACTATATGGAAGAGTTGTGTGTCAGACACAAACGTCTACATCTACTCAACTTCAACTCCATCAGTAGGCGGTGGTTCACTGGGCATGGAATGCACCTTGGGCCTGAGGGCAAGTGTCTACTGGCCGAGCTTATTCTGGACCATCTGGCGAGTCTCTCGGCACGTGCAAGGATAGGGCTACAGCCTAGAGTGCCCCCTACTCAACCGGCTCCCAGCTCCAACACTCTTCCAGCCACCCCAGCAGAGACCCCACCACCGCCGCCTCCGCTGGTCAGCTCACCTCCGCCCCGGGTCACCTGTTTCCAGCTCGATAGTTTACGCGGATGTGGTGAGAATGGCTCCTCTTGCTACAGTGCCTGAAGGACAATATAGACCATCAACATCACATGTTGAATCTGTTTTTTTAGGGACCCCGCTTCAACTCATAGGACCAAATTGACAAACAAAAACAAACAACATCAGCAAATCTCAAATAATCACCCAGAAATTGAAATAAGACTGCTTCACCAAAATGCACAATCAGCAACCAACAAAATGGAAGAAATCCAACTCATGTGCGAGGATCAAAAAACTGATCTCCTTGTGGTAACTGAAAACTGGTTTAACGAGGAAAATCTCGCACATTACAAAATTCCAAATTACAAATTGGCTTGCGCGTTTTGTCGACCTCACTCCAAAGGAGGGGGCGTTGCAATTTTTCTGAAACAAAATTTCATGTTCTCTCCCCCTTTCCGATCCAAGATTTAGCCGAAAAAGACTTTGAAGCAGTAGGAATCAATTTGCAAACAAACAAATCTAAATTGTTAGTGATCGGAATTTACAAGTCTCCCAGCGGATGTAAGGACACTTTCTTTTCAAAATTCGAACAATTACTTACGAAACTGACTAACCAACGTCAGAAATTCGTCGTAATGGGGGATTTTAACATTGACGCGTTGGACAAAAGTCATCAGTCCACCATTCGACTAGTCGATTTATTGAGGTCATTCAACCTTGAGTTGCTTGTCAACACTCCGACGAGAGTTACGGCTACAACTAAATCGGCTATCGACAACGTCATCTCCAATCACTCAAGTGTCGCAGTGTCTGTGGTAAACACAGCGATTTCCGACCACTATGGCCAAGAGGTCATAATAAGTGGAATAAAATTAGAAAGGGAGCCCAAAAGTACACAAACAGTAAGAGACGTAAGGCCAGAAAACATCGCTCACCTCAACACTTCCCTGTCTAAAGAGACATGGAATTTTCTAAATTCATCTGATCCTGTAGAGCAGCAATTCAAAACGTTTAACGACACTCTAAATTTTCATTTTAACATCTGCTGCCCTACCAGAAAAATTAGTGTTGGCGAAAAAAAAATCAAACAACAAACATTGGATCACTAAAGGCATTTTGGTTTCTAGAGAAAAATTAAAGTTTTTCTCGGAAATTAATAAAAATACTTCAAATGACAACTTCAAATTTTTTTTTAGGAAATATTAAAAGCATTTACAGAAAAGTGATCCAAGCTGCAAAAGCATATGATGTCTCTAAATCAATTCTCTCTTCCAAAAACATTTCAAAAACAACTTGGAGCATCATTAACAATAAAACAAAAGTTCACAAGCAAATCAAAATTAAAATTGGGGACAAACTTGAGGAAGATGCAACTGAGATTGCGAACCAGTTTAACGGGTTTTTTCGCAAACCGTTGCTGGTGGGCTGAGTCCTCGACCATCTGAACCTCAAGTACGCCCCTCGCGAAGACAGAGCCCCACAGACTCCATGGTGTTGGCGCCTGTTGTTGAGGATGAGCTTAAACGAATTATTCAGCAGCTCCCAGCCAAAAAATCAAACGATTTAAATCTTATGGTCAACATGGCTCATTAAAAGTGTCTTCAAGCACTTAGTGAGACCATTAACCCAACTGATAAATTCTTCATTCCAAAGTGGAGTTTTCCCCTCCCTCCTGAAAGTCGCTAAAGTTGTCCCAATATTTAAGAAAGATGATCCGCTGTCTATCAATAATTATAGGCCTGTCTCAATTTTTGCCAGTATTGAGCAAAATATTTGAAAAACTTTTTCTCATAAGAATGCTTTCTTTTTTGGACAAATACAATCAGTTCTCTGATGAACAATTTGGGTTCAGAAAGGGCAAATCGACAACTGACGCAGTTGTTAGTCTTGTTGATATGATTGTGGAGGGGATAGAAAATCGGAAACACACAATGAGTGTGTTTCTTGACCTGTCCAAAGCATTCGACTGCGTTGACCATAGCACACTGCTAGACAAACTGGAGTCTCATGGCATTCGAGGCGTGCCCCTTGAATGGCTTAGCTCATTCCTAAGCCACAGATCCCAAGTTGTCCAAATTTCAAATCAACTGTCCAGGCCAATAAAACTGAAATATGGTGTCCCACAGGGATCCATACTCAGTCCTGTGCTTTTCCTGCTTTATGTCAACGACATAGGATCATCACTTCGGCATGGAAAACTAGTGCAGTATGCTGATGATACGACTCTCTGTTTCAGTGGGAAATCCAGTGAAGTTTTGGAACAACAGGCTTTTGTTGACATCAACAACTTGTGTCCAACACTTCAACAGCCTCAATCTCACAGCAAACTCATCAAAATCAAATGTTTTGAATTTCTCTTTGCGTGTGGTGGAAAACCTTTAGTGAACCCGCAGTTTTCTTGGGGGACTCCACACTGGACGAAGTCTGCTCTTCAAAATTCCTGGGAATACACCTTGATAGAGGGTTGACCTGGAATGATCATATTGACCACGTTTGTGCCAAAATTTCCTCAGGAATTTTCGTTCTGAGGTCTTTAGCAAAATACTGCCCGAGTCAGGTACTGATAACGGCGTATTACGGCTTGATTTATCCCCATCTGTCCTACGGTCTGGTTCTGTGGGGAGCGTGTGCAAACACTCACTTCCAGAGAGTTTTCAGACTTCAAAAAAAATCGATTCGAATCATCGCAAAAATCAATTACAGAGAGTCGTTCAGGCCGGTTTTCAAGAAATTGCAGCTGTTGACGTTGCCGTGTCTCTACATTTTAGAAACAACCATGTTTTGTATGTACAAATGTGCCTTAACCAGAGGCCGGGACATACACATGTATGAGACACGAGGCAGAGAAAACTACCGTACGGGAAGACACAGAACGGTAGTTTGTGAACACTTGCCTTCGCAAGCAGGTGTTAATTTCCTCAACAGACTGCCCAACTCTATAAAAACTACCCCAACGCCCAAGGCGTTCAAAGCTCGTCTCAAACGCCTTTTGGTGTCGCATGCATTTTATAATGCAGATGAGTTTTTTGAATTCGACTGGGAGACCACACAATTGGAATGACTGACTCCAATGTTTGAAGTGGGTTTCATTGGCCAGGAATGAAAGATGCGTGATTGTAAAACTGTATGTTTGAATGAGGTAATGTGGTATGAATGTTTAAAATTTTAGAATTACTCGTACAATATTGACGTTTGCTATGCAACTCATACATGTTGTCCTTGCA
The DNA here is from genome assembly GCF_021130785.1 of Homalodisca vitripennis. Classification (NCBI taxonomy): domain Eukaryota; kingdom Metazoa; phylum Arthropoda; class Insecta; order Hemiptera; family Cicadellidae; genus Homalodisca; species Homalodisca vitripennis. The sequence goes on along the minus strand of NC_060215.1, from coordinate 5,457,917 downwards.
ATAAAAGAATTTGATTTGAGTTCATACAGCTCTCAATAATATTCTCTATGTTCATAGGTAATAATGCCCACTCTAATTTGAAAATAATCTAAAACCGTTTAAAATTTTTTACAAAAACCATTTTTATTTGGATTATATAGTATACATCATTAAACCTCTTCTAAAGATTAAAGAAAGTTGTCTTGTTTACAAAAGTGGTAAAGCTAAAATGCCCCACATCTAGCATATTTTAAATATTTGAAAATATTGTTCTGTTATGATGCGCTTCATAGTTTTTAGATACAATCTCAGAGATCCACATAAACACGATCTAAAACAGAAAAAATCTTATATTTAAGATTTATAAACATTTTAAAATAAATTATTTGGGCTGTGAATTAGCCAGACATACTATTCTGATCCCATGACTGACATTTGGTCTTCCTGATGTACGTTCTAGACATCCTTCAGCATCACACTGTGACAAAAAATCTTTATTAAAAGCAAAATATCTTATTACAATTCCAATGGTAAACTTATTTATTTATTTTGGTAATGTAACAGCTGTTAAATTCTGATCTAAATACTGATGTTTATTTCAGATGTTGCTCTTTAATAAAAATAATCAACATGTAGGCTAAAATCAGTTTTATATAAATAGAATTTTATAAAATTTAGCTATTGGCGCGCAATGCTTACAACGTGGGGTAAAACCGGGCACGACCCGGTCCTGCCCCATCCGCCATACCCGGTTTCACCCCACATGTCGCTTCAGAGAAAAACGTAACTTAGCTTCGTTAAATCAAAAAGATTTGGAACGAATTTATGTCTACGTTTACTTTAATAAATAAGCTACACATTAATGTACTCACCTTTAATAGTTATCAAGCAGTACGTCTGCTGTATGCAATCCAATTTCACCAAAAGTTGAATCAGAAAAGTACTAAAATGTGAAATCACACATAACAGCTGTATAAAACGTTAAAGAAACATGGCGAGGCGTCCTCTGCTTCTCCTTCCACTACGGATCTTAGTTCTGGCATTAGGCGATAAGTAGCAGCACTGGCTAGGCCAAACGTGAGGTACCTGGTTTGGACCCTACCACCCGGTTTTACCCCACTCTCCCCCTACATCATAAATTAAGAATATAAAATAAATATATTTACAGGATAATAGCAATGAAAATTAGATATTTATTTCGTTCTATAATATATATTTAAAAATTAGTTCAATTAGCTTAGGCATATTTTTGTTGTTTAGATATTTTATGCTATTAAAAATATCATTATTGGATTATTTCTTACATTATGCTTTTTCCAAAAAACCAACTACAGTAGGCTATTCAGAAGGTGAAGTATTTATATTTCATAAATTTAATTACTTCAAATACGCCTTCAAATAATTAACACCAATTGCTACCAAAGTTTATATAATACAACTCAGCCGGGCTTTTTCGTCTAGTGTAAACAATGTTTTAAACGTAGGAGACTTACAACATGAGCAACAGTAAAAGTGAGTAAAGTCCTATGAAGGTATCTCATATTGTCCAGGAACAACGTTTTGTCTGACCAACGAAGCAAATGAAATCCTGAACAGTAAGACGTATATCCTTGGCAAAGCCAGGGACCAATTTATTAACCAGCGAAGTACAATATGTGTGCTGTTAGTTTGGGAGATTTTCTGGACCATGTATTGGTTAGCGTAACTACTTCTATAGTTACTTACACGCACTGGCGTGTTACATATATATCATTTGATAGTAATTAAAAAACCATTCTTGTACTTTGACACGTGTAACGACTTAGATTGTAGAATGATATCAAATATTCCAGAATATTCTGAATAAAATTATCAATCAGAAATCCAAGACGATATAAAATATGTTTTGATTAGTATACTCCGAGTGAATATTCAGTAAAAATGTATTACTAATTTTTTTTAACTATTAAATCTGATTCGTATAAAATAAACTTACAGTTCTAAATAAAAATAATAGGTTTATTTTTAACTGGAAAATTAAAATTTCAATGTTTCAGCATTTCATCACTCTCTATTTTCAACAAAGAATCGACAAACCGGTTATTAATCATAATAAAAGGTCCTTTGGCAAGAAATATAAATTTCGGTCAGAAAATATCAAACTAAAAATCAGAGGTCTCTTCTGAAATAAAATAATAAACTTTTCGAATTAAATTCAAATACCACTTGGAAATAACTAAAATAAAAATTTTTAATTCTAACTAAATTAATCAAAATTCAAAAAAATAAAAATCAAACTTGTCTTTCCAATCGTTGTACCTTAACTTTCAAGTCTTTGCAAATTCAAATACGACTCTCTCAAACAGTTATTAAAGTTCAATTAATTTCCAATTAATAATTAACAATAAAACAGTTCAACTTAAATATTAATAAATGACTAAATTTCCAAAATATAATCAAAATTATTCACAAAGTTCAATTTTAATTCACTTTTCTTGCAAGTTTGAACCAAATGTAACTGGTTTGATTTTATTGTGCTTTCTTGTTCATTAACAATCAGTTATGCAAATAATTGCTCTGAAGCTTTCTATAAATTTAATTTTTCCCATAAAAAAGACAACAAAATTAATTTAATATCAGATCTCGAAAACTATTTCAATATAACGTAAAATAAATTTAGTGCTAACCTCAAAATCCCTTGCGGAACAAAAATATTAAAAACACGGTTGCGCACTGTAATCAACTAAATTCACGATAATTACCCAAAAGAAGGCCGAAAATTATGAGCTGTCAGTTTTTGTACTTCCCTTTCCACCCCCCTCTGATGGACATCTGCGGTGTTCTCTCATTGGCCCAGCCGTATCCAACTCGAGAAAAAATAGCCCTCTCAGATTTGACGTTACTGCAGTACACAAGAAAAGTTCAGATCAATTCAAGGCAGTGAACCGCCTTCCTAATATTTTAAAGTTACCAGCAGTAAACTTCCCAAAGGATTACATATTCGTATTTATCCTAACGTCTCACAATCTAATTAAAATTAAATCCCAATATTTCTTTAACTAAAATTTAATTTAATTTAAGTTTTAATAAAAAAATCAACCAATGTAGGTTTAAAAACGATACAACACGTCAGAAATATTATATTTTTATAAATACCATCAGCTGTGAGACATTTTAATTACTATGTCAAAACCATATTAAATAACATATTGAAATGGATTTTATATCACAATACTTAATTATATCAGGATCTGGATCTTATAGAGGATTCTTAAAGTAACGTACTATGTAGCGAAAAAGCCAAAGTTTGGTAAATAAAAAATAAAAAAGCACTGCAACTACTTTTCTGGAACTATCTAATCTCATTGCTTGGTTATACAAACCGAAAACTCTTCATTCATTGACTTCGTTTGCAATAGTGAATGATATTTGTACACTTTATGTCATGTTACGAAGTACTTTTTCTACATAATTACTACTTGGTTTACAAACCTAATATGGGAGAATTTGGGGGCAACTTAAATAATTATAAGCCCCAACAAATAAAAGGTCCTGAGACAACTAAGAACGAAAACGAGAAGTCTGTACCTTAACCCAGTACAACATGGCCAATTGAAAGTGTTACAAGTCATAGTTAACTACTTTCAACCTAGACATGAAGAACCTTTTAGAGCAGCTAACGTTTCAATTTAAGGTATTCATAAAAGGTTTCAAGCTAGGGAACGTATCGATTTCTTTCTTCATTCTACTTCTCAGAAATTAGATTTCTCATATCATCAATAATCTTGTGGCTTCGATGTGTACTTTGATTGTTTAAAAAAAAAACCCACATAAGGTAGTAGAGTATTGACAGGTCCGGTGATCTGGCACGCAACTCACTTAACACTCGTCTACCTATACATCGAATTCTGTAAATACAATCTAAGTAGTAGCGGACTTGCCGGCTTGTTTGAACCAAACTTCTGCACCATCACCTCTGGATGCCAGGACCTCTGGAATTGTCTCTTGTTGAAGCATATTTAAGTATACATCGTCAGTAATGTTTCCTTCATTAATGAATGGTTCATTACCTGGTCCTCGTAAATTTTGTCGGAAAGTTAAGTGCGGTGGTTACGCACCCAGTAAGCATTCACATCACTTCAGAGACGATATTTGAGTCTAATAACCTCCCAGTCAAGTAGGAATTTAGCTTCACCACTAAACCAGAACTAATCCTTGAAGCTGTGTCTGGTGATCTATTTTACTCATGATTTCATCATAATATTGTACCCTTCATGTTTGCTCTGCTCATATATAAGATGAATTTTTGTATGCTTTGTACAAAGTGGATTCTCTTGACGGAGTAGTAGTTGACATATGTGAGTTTTTCAACAACCGACATCAACACTTCTAAACAATGGTCTTCTGTTTCTTGCTGATCTCGGACTTCCTAAATGAGCCTGTATCTTTAAAACTTTTTTTTGTTGTTTTCCTTTAGCAGATTTTGGTATAGGTTATTGTATAAAATATATAGTATTTATATAACCAAATTGTATTTTAACTATTTTGATTCTCTCCAATAACTAAAACAAAATTAAAAAAAATTAAACAGTTTACTCCCTGCTGTTGAATAGTCCCTTCGAAGCCTTTGAACAGTCCTTATCTAATCGCCGATGAGGAAGGAGCGCCGCTCTTATCGGTGCTGACCGTGCGTGTCCGCTCCCGCTTACGACCTGTCCCGCTAATGTATAGTGTGCGTTACGGTTTACCTGCTGATTTCACTTGAATATCTCGTTTTCTTTTGTGGATTAAAAGGTGTCGCCATTGTTCTAAACACTTAAAAGAACGCTTAAAATTACAGCCTATTTTTTATTGCCGCGCCGGAACGGACCTTTGTCTCTTATTTGTGGGTTTAAGAAGGCGTGAGTAGGGTGTGTTTACCATATACTTTTACAATAGTACTTCATTGTTGAGGCGCTATGTCAGGTATTTGTGCAAAGTGTAGTAACGCAACTTCAGATGATGACTCAGTTAAATGTGTTGAATGTGCAAGTGCGTTTCACGCGAAATGTACTAGTTTGGACCTTTCAAAAAAACTGACTAGGCGAACAAATTTCCGCTGTGAAAAGTGTAAAGGGGCCACATTGGTAAATAGTAGTGACTCTGAAGACGGGTTTAAGTCTAGTATTCTCCGGGCTATAACAGACCTCAGAAGCAATTAAATACTCCATGGCGACGCGACGACGTATCTGCAGCACAACCGCTTGGGATGCCCACGAGGTCGTCAGGCCCGTCCACCTGAGCGTAAACATAGTCGTACGCTTTGTGAGTCGCTTCAGGCCGCCAAGTCAATAAAGGAACCTTGATGCAGTTCACATCAGTTCGGCGTACAGTCCGTCTTCTGTCTATATTAATGAAACACTTAACCAGCTATACGAAGGCTCTGCTCAACCAAGCCAAGACCATGGTCAAGGATCGTCAGCTGGCGTTTGCCTGGATCAAAGAGGGTCGAGTACTTGTGAAGAATACAGCGGACGAACGGGCCAGGAGGTGAGGAGCTGTGGATCGTGGTCGCCGCGGGGGAGGTGACAGTGAGAGCTCCTACGCTGCTACTGGAAAAGTAGACACTGTATGTAGCTACCCTTTATTGTGCGACTGCAGACTATAATCACACAATAATAAGCCTAGGTCAGTTTTAAGTTTTTAGTTGTTATAAATATGTTCTACATGGCTAATTAAGTTAATTCTTTTAAATAATAATAATAAAAATAAAAACGTAGCACTTATCATATACAAAATTGCATTAGTATCAAACTATTTTTCTTAGACTATGTAGAAAACGAAACATTACTCACTACTTCACATTATTATTAGTAATTATGTAGCTTGTTCATTCTAATCTATTATAGTTTTTTGTACAAATTTTTAATTTTATTTCTGGCATCAATGACTTTTTCATGTATTCATCTGTCATAAAGCTCATTAAATGGACATATTGATGTTATTTTTATATATTACTATATTATTTGTATATACAGGTCAAAGAACAATAGTCGTATCTACTATATACACCTGATAAGATGTCTTATTTTATTTGTATCAGTTAAAACAATAGAGCGAATATTTAATTTAATTTAAAACATTCCCAACATTATAGTTCCTAACCGTTTCTAAAAGGCTTATTTCATTAATCCTTTTACAGATAACTAATTAATGTTTTATTATATTTTCCTCCTTGAATAATACTTAGTAATACTAAGCAATTTATAATGATCTCTCTAACCTTGCACCATATTGTTTTTAATTTTATATTTTTATTTATCAAATTCATGGGAGAATTTTTATTTAGAAAATAACTGACTTCCTTATATTTTTCTGACTTGATGTATTTAAGTATTTTTTAACTTCAGAGCGCAAAAACATTACCCAAAGATAATTTTGTTTTAGCTTGTAGTCACAGATCTCCTCTGTTTTAAATTTATTATGATTTAATTATTGTTTTGACTTCTGTATATACGAGTTGTATTTATTTCATTAAGCGTACTAAATATATGCACATACTGTGCTCTGCAGAAATTTTATTAAGTTGGAAAAAATAATGTATATTCTCGTATTATAAATATCATTGATAGAAGGGGTTTTTAATTTTTTGTTGTAGTCTATTTCATAATAAGAGCTATTTTTAACCCTAGAATCTAAATAGTCCTTGATATGATACATTTTGTGTGTGTATGTTTATGTATGTATAATTTCCATTAAAGCCAGAAATAATTGTTTTTATTATTATTAAAAATGTTATGTTATAATCTGTAGGTTTTTTTTTATTCAAGATGTCTTAGGTCTCTTTATGAATTGTGAAGCAGTTTAATTTTTAATAGTATGCATTCTCTAGGCACGAATTTATGCACGCAGTTTATTCATGCCATTAGTACCAAGTACATATAGTAGGGGCATATGTTCTAAATATAACGAGATTTATAACGAAATAGTTTATAATAGAATCAATTCTGTGTATCAGAGTGTGAGAATGAGTACTATACTAATTTAAGGGCATCGTTTCGCGGGGTGGTAGATCAAACAAGCGTTTTCAACCAAATTGTATTATTTTTTTTGTGTTTTTTCCTTTATTTACTTGAGTGGGTTCGGATATTCCCGTTCATGAACGAAGATCATAATCTAATTGACGGTTATAGAAGAATCAGCAGTGTTTCTATAAATAATATACTCAGCCATAACTCGTTTCACGAATTTCATATCGGGGGGTTTAATATATTGCATTTAAACATAAGAAGCTATGGTAAAAACTTCGACAGCTTATTAGTTTATTTGGAAGCCATTAAAGTTATTTGGGATATCATTGTTTTAAGTGAAACTTGGCTTGATGAAAAATTGGGGTGGGGATCGAGCTTGAGGGGTATAAGTGGTACAAAACCACGAGAGGTGCCAATCGGAATGATAGTGTGTTAGTGTATGTGAGAGAGTGTGTTTGTGGTGTGAGTGTGCAAGAGACGGAGCTGGGCGGTGTGCATGGCCTACTGTGCGACTTTACTTATAACAATAAACAATTCAACCTACTGGCGGTGTACAGAACTCATGATAACGATCTAGACGACTTTACTGCTGCGCTCAGTGAGCACTACTCCAACCTGACCAAAACCAAAACGTATATACTTATTGGTGACATAAACGCTAACATTTTGACACCTGACAACAAGACCGAAAGATACTTAGACGTACTGTATGAATGTGGGTTTATGTGTGGCATATACAATCCAACTAGAGAGGCGGGGGCCAGTCAGACGTGTCTTGACCATATTTTTATTAAACACGATAATTTTGGACAGTTTACAAACAGCAGTGATCGAGACTAGTATTACTGACCACTATTGTACTGCCCTGAGTATTAAAATGCCAAGACAAATTCATAAGACTCCTAGTGAAACTACTATCATTGACAAAAGGTTATTTAGTAATTACTTAGGGAACTGCGACTGGACCTGTGTCACAAATATCACAGACGTCAATGTTTGTTCAAACTTATTTTTACAAATTTTAAACAGTTTTACTGAAAAATCGAAGAAGATTCTTACAAATGAGAAGTATAGACTAAAAAAAATTAAACCATGGATTTCGGAAGAGTTGGTAAGGGGCATTAGGAAAAGGAATAAAGTAAGCAAACTCCTCAAAAAACAGCCGTTCAATCTGAATCTAAGAGAATACTACATACAATTGAGAAACAGATTGAATTCGCAAATTAAATCAGCAAAATTTAACTATTACAGATCAAAAATTATCAGTAGTAAGAATAATCCGAAACTTTTTTGGCAAATAATAAATGAATTATCTGGGAGGGTGAGTAAAAAAAACTGTTTCCCCATTACACAATTTACAGGTGATAAAACCATGAACTCGGACTCTGACGTGAAACTGCAGTGTCGACAGGTGGCTGAAGAATTTAATAATTATTTTGCACAAGTAGGTTACAATTTAGCTCGGGCTATTGACTCGAGCGGTCCACCTGTCGTTGATGACAATGACTATACGGTTAACACAGAATTCTCAATTCACACTATCACTGAGACAGAACTTCACCGGTACGTTACTAGCATGCGTGGTGGCTCAGCTCCGGGGTATGATTGTATATCCGCGTCCCTCTTGATTGAAAAATTATCATTTTCCTCTGCATTCCGCTTCTTCATATAGTTAATTTAAGTATACGTACAGGCAAATTTCCAGACGTTTTCAAGATCGCCAAAGTCATTCCATTATTTAAAGCGGATGACGTTACCCTGATGTCAAACTACAGACCGATTAGCCTGTTAAGTGTATTTTCCAAAGTCTTGGAGAAGGTAGTTAAAGACCAATTAGTCACTTATTTAGAAGAGAATGATATATTAAGTGACTGTCAATTCGGGTTTAGAAAATCTAAAAATATCGCAGATGCTTTTTTTAATATCTCTAGGAGTCTGAACGAAGCAATAACATCTAACAAAAATATTTATTGGCATTCCTCGATTTAGCCAAAGCATTTGATTCCGTTGATAGATACAAATTACTCCAAAAATTAAAATTAGTTGGAATAAAAAATAATTCATTTAATTGGTTTGATAGTTATCTCGAAAATCGTAGGCAAATAACCACAATTAACGGAATCAATAGTAATCTGGCATCTGTAAATTATGGAGTAATCCAGGGTAGCACTTTAGGACCTATTCTGTTTTTAACCTAATATAAATAATATTTCTAAAATTAGAATTTCTGGTAAGCTTTCACTTTTTGCAGACGATACTGCTCTATTTTTTGAGGGGTCCAATTGGGAAGAAGTTTTCCAAAAAGCGCATAGTGACCTTTATCTAATAAAAAAATGGTTTGATCAAAATTTGCTTTCCTTAAATATATATAAGTCTAAATTTATGCCTATTGCCCTGAGAGACATCAGTGACACTCCCATTAATTTAATTAAACTACACACGTGTGGTAATCCCACAAGTCTGGTTTGTCATTGCGGATCTTTAGAAAGGGTTGATAATTATAAATATTTAGGGGTTATATTGGACAACAGAATGAATTCATCTGCACATTTTCACTATGTTAATGGTAGACTTCGAAAACTCATTTATGCTTTTCGTCAACTGCATGACTTTTTAACTTTAGAAGAAAATAAGAGTAGCTTATTTCGCATATGTTTCAATCGCTTTTAGAGGGGGGGATCATAATGTGGGGTGCTAGTTATAGAAGTATTTTAAATCCACTGTTTGTAACTCAGAAAGCAATACTTAAAGCAGCACTGGGAAAAAATAGGCATTACGCATCGGAGGCGCTGTTCACCGAAATGGATGTTTTGGATATAAGACAGCTGTTTGTTAGAGTAGTAGTTGTATATATTTTCAAAAATTACAGAAGTATATTCGAATTTCCGAATCACCATTACGCAATAAGAAATTTTACACCCTCCATATTTACACCCAGGCTAAATAGAACTTTTTAAAAAACAAATACATTTTATGTTTCCAACATTATTTATAGAAATTTTACCAGAATTTCTCAAGGATATGTTTTTGTATAAATTATCAACTTATAAAAAAAGTAAAAAAATGTGACTCATTCTCTCACGCACAGGTGCTATGCACCTATGTGAGGAAACATTTCCATAATCATTAGAGCAATCTATACAATACTGTATGTATATGTATGTATATATGTGTATATATATATATATATATATAGGTATTTAATTTGTTTGCAGTTTTGTTTTTGGTGTTAATTACATTAAGTAATTTTATATTGTAAATTTAAAAATTGTGCTCCAATGATTTCTAAATTTTTGTACCATAATGGAAATAAAGATGTTTTTTTGATTTGATTTTGATTTGAAGAGACGATTTATTATATGTAAACGGGTAGGAAAATAGTGTATCCTTTGTAATTTTTTGAAACAATGACCGTCAAAAATATAAATTTTCGTCCAAATATTTAAAACTTTCCACAGAAAGGGTGAATGGATGATCGATTGATAGAGCTCTGACATCTTCTACTGAAAAGAGATGCTAAAGGTATACATGTCATAACTGGAGCTTAAATTGTTATTGTCGTGATTTTCAAAGCATTTGACTTAGTCACCCGTACCATTGATGGAGAAGATTGAAGAAATGGAATCCTGCATCAAATATAATGGGTTAATGTTGGGTAAACTCCTATTTAACACATAGAGTTACAATTATAGATCAGCGTTGCTAATCGTGAGTACACTAATATCCGGTATTAAATAACATATAAAATTATGTTCTCTGTAAAGCGTAAAAGAATTTGGAGGTTAGATATATGATGATCATGTAACAGCCGGTCATGCAGTGTGATCATACTGAATACAGTACAAGAATCATTTGAAGGTAAAAATAGCCTAAAAGAGGTCCGCAATCGATGCGTCTAAACCTAGTGGTGTTTAGAATTTCAAATATGTCCTTTCTTTTACTGCGTAGGGCCAGTGGGGTGGGTGTTTGTATCGACCGCTTGACGAGGCAGCGCGACGTGGTGGACACACAGCGAAACAACGCTCCTGACTAAAAGAACTGAGGATATATTCTTACCAAGTATTAAAACTGTATTGATGGGTTAAAAGGCGTCTCCAGAATATGAATCTGCGATTATAACCTAGCGGGGGCCTATCGCGTGTGTCCGCTAAACGTCGGTGTGAATCCAGGACAATATCTCCTAATGACCCCCGTCACAAACACTAAACCTGTCACACGTCAAATGTCAACATGCTGACGTTAATTTTGTGTTTATCTTCAGAGCCAGACTTGCCTCTCCCAGGGTGGGGGGGCTATGTTATAGTTGTTACGTGATTCTGAAATTAAATTCTTAAATTGTCATTTTCACTCATAGACTTTCTCTTTAGATTCGTTTTCCAAAAACGATGGAACTCGATATTTGGATAGCGCGCCATTTCGGTCTCCATAGTTCCTAAATGTTGGCTTCTTTCCTATACAACACTACAACCTATAATACGTCGAACAATTACAATTTTATAGGGATGTATCCAGTCTTTTGCGTAACCGTGTATAAGCTAATAATATTCTACTTCAAAAAATAGTTTACAAGGAATAAAATAATGAAATATGAGAAACAACACTTTAAACCAGAGAATTATTTTAAGTGCCGACATAAATATTAGTTTTAACTACGTAGGCTATTTTTAATCTCATAAAAACATTTACGCTTAAAATGTTTAATTTACAAAATTTAAAAATAAAAGCTAGATTAATCCAAATCCGTCGTTGTACTAAGTGTATTACTATACGCTTAACAAGGCACTTAAAATAAGTATAATTTCGTAAAACAGTACAGTTACAATTTTTTTTTTATAGAAAACACCAGGTTAATGTATCGTTCACACTAGAAACAGAATAAATTTCTAGAACTATTTACCTAGTTTGTTAATAATTTCGATTTAAAAAAAACCAAAATCCCATAGCCATTCTTCTATCTTAAAAACAACAGAAGATCTAAAACCAAGTCGCAGTGTAATCTGTAAAAGTGCTGTGATAAATAATTCAAGAGGGTTCTGGCCAGCGTACTTTATTGTCTCTGCATCAAACGTAAACCATCCTATTGTCATTGAGAGTAAGGCCACAATGTCTCACGAGAGATTTTATTTCAGTGAACTCGCAACATCTCTGGCCAGTGTACTTTATTGTCTCTGCATCAAACGTAAACCATCCTATTGTCATTGAGAGTAAGGCCACAATGTCTCACGAGAGATTTTATTTCAGTGAACTCGCAACATCTCTGGCCAGTGTACTTTATTGTCTCTGCATCAAACGTAAACCATCCTATTGTCATTGAGAGTAAGGCCACAATGTCTCACGAGAGATTTTATTTCAGTGAACTCGTAACATCTGCTCGGTTTGTTTGGTAACGTTTCCAACCATGTTGTTATAGCACATTATAACAATTGGATTGGTGCTGAAATAATAAACTCAAGAGGGTCTGGCAAATGCACTGTATTGTCTCTCAAAAGCACATCATTGTATTCTTACTGAGCGTTTCACATAAATCTCATTGGACCCTGTACGATGTTTGGTACTAACTCCAGTTCTTCTATCACTTTATAACACAGAATATATGTAGTTCACACGTATAACTGTGTTGAAATTTACTTCAGTTATATAACATGTATTACAAAATGTCATATTATCTAGTTTAGTTATCGTTTATATATATATATATATATATATATATATATATATATATATATATATATACGGATCTATAAATATTTCAAATATATTTAATACCCTTCTGTCAAAGCGGTGGATATCAAAGTATGAAATATAGGCCTACTATTAAAAAAATTAATGTATACTTCTTATTAGTTTCCTTTTAATTTACATATTTATAAATATTTTATTAAATAATACCTTACAATGTATTGCTTTTATACCAGTTTAATTCTTTAAGCGCTGATTACTGAATTTACTTGCTAGGTTTTTTACCCTTAATCATAGTATAGATTAAAGGAGTGAATAACAGAGACAATATTGATAATAAGATAATGTGTTAACCTTCATTTTGGAGAATAAAGCTTAGTAATTAGATATTGATCAATTTCGTAGATTTTACATTCATTGTAACGCATTTTTTATTCATTTGGTACAGAATTTGTATTTATTTCTAACAAATTTTACTTTGATTTTTCACAATTTTATATTATTTTTTTCAAACGTTACATTTTTGTTTAAATAAGTTTACATACTATTTTGTCAGATTTTATATTAATTTTGAATTAAATTTTTTATAAAGTTTTAGCTTTGTCACTCCAGTAGCGTAAAATTGACTAACAGTAAGATTATTCTTGTACAAAAATTATTACTTATGGTGTGTAAACTGAGATTTTATATTAATTATTTTCGGCTCCAAAAGCGTCCTGGAAATCTCATGTATCTGCTAGTTTACACTTATATTACATGAACGACTTCCATTACGTTTTGTAAATATAAAAACATAGCTCAATTTTATAAATAACAGGGATATAACATGTTTTATGAATCACTGTACCTCTAAATTCACGTAATACCTTTTAAAACTGGGCAGCCAATGTATAGTGATTAATATACTATTAATTTTCCACAGATTCCTTCTAAAGATTTTAAGTCCTAAAGATAGACTATAACGAATAGTTAAAAATCTTATCTGGTGAGGAAAATCTACTTCTATATAAATGTTGACATGTTTACATTTCGTTTACTGTTGCTCAGTTTCAAAATTTACATCAGGAGAAGCTCTGCACAGAGAGAACACAACGGACGCTTTGTTAAAACTGCGCTAACATTTAGCTTGTGTAAACAAGTGAATGCAAATACAACTATACTTTTAATTTACCAGCGAAGTACTGTTATTTATTTCTTATTACATTTATAACGCTATTATGTTTGAGTGTTACTGATTTCGTTGTTGTTGGTTTTATGTACTTTATAAGGAATATTCAATGTGTTAATTTCAAATCGATATTTTATAAATGTTTTGAGTAAGCAAACCTTTAATATATATGTATGCAGGTTTAAAAACTTTTACATAAATTAGAGTTACTTTATAATTCATGGTATCTTAGAGTACATATCAATATATTATCAATATTTTCCTACTGCTTTGTTCGTATGCAAATCGGTATGGGCGGAGGTTGTGGCTGTGTAAGCTAGGTCCTGAATAGATTACTTTATGGAGTTAGGATCATTGACTTCACCTTGCTCTATATCTTTGAGATGGTTAAGCAATGTTTGAGTTTATCCGTATATTTCACCAATATTAAACCAAGAAAGTTATGAACTCAGCACAGTGAATTAAAGACGTCTAACATGTAAACATGTGTATATTCGTCGTTACGCTGCATGAAAATATAAAAAATATCAAAAATCAATTTGAATCTAGCCTGAAATCCTTCTTGTAACAACTTGGTGCTGGCCTTTAGTCCGTGATGAATTAGAGATAATACGAGATTTCGTACATCAAGATTTCAAAGAATTTTTTTATTTGTGCATAGTATTTTTGTGATTAGAAAATTTGCACAGTAGATATTGTTGGTTATAGAAACGGAATGCGTTCCTTGGACAGCTTTGGGAACAAACAAAATGCTGTCCAAATTACTGTCCATAAACACCACACATTTTACAGAAAATTATAAATGGATACAATAAATTATGCATGTTTAAAACGAAATAACAGAAAAATGTTTGTTAAACTAGTTAACGAACATTTTTCCAGAGATTTAAAACATGTAATTTAATCATTCTCTTCTTAAATTTTTCATAATAATTGAGAGGAAGATTTTCCACAGAAGAAGTTGGAACATTCCATAAGGTCAGCGGAACTTACCGCATCCTTCCTAGATTCTTTAATACGTCAAAACACTCACCACTCACCGTAGTGTTCTTGCCTTTTTAAAACACTGTTAATTGATTGTGAGGATTAAAAAAATGTCTCCAAAAATTAAGAATCTCAGCGATTGGTAGATTTATTAAACTATTAAAGTGTGTTAACAATGAAATTCTGTGTATAGTAATTACTTTAAAATATGTATTGCAGTTTTAATCCTTCTTGAGGAATATAGAACAGTTAAAAAAAAATTAATAATATTATAGCGAGTGAATTATACAAAGTACTATAAACCATCGACGCCTCCACATCAATTTAAAATGCAGTACAACTGCCTTTTAACTTTCATAACCATGCGGTACTTTATTGCGAATTTATAAACTTTCTGTCTATAAACAACTAAACGAATTTAGACAAACTGATAAATTTTAATTTTCCAGCTTAACCTTTGCAGCTACAAGAACTTTTTGTCTACATTCAAATATTCATTCTACATCCACACTGTAACTACAAGAAGTTCGACAGAAAGATGACATTAAGATTTCGTCAATTATCTTTTATGATAGTATAAAGAATATTAAACCGATTTTTAATGTACAGGTAATTGTATTCATAATGTATAAATTTTTATACACACAAAAATCCGAAATTTAGTTCAAAATAATGTAAATAATTTAATAATTAAAAACTGTATAACTAACTACTTAAAATTAAAGTTGCCAATTTAATCTTATTAAAATATAACTTTATTAACATTTTTTTATTTTACGTGAATATATTAGTCGTTTTTAAATTTTATTTTTGTTATTTGGAACGCACCTGACTACTTTTTCTGCTAGATTTCCATCTATTAGGATCATCACTTAACACAATTCAACGTAACGTTTTTTTACTACTATATAAGCCCAGGACGAACAAAGAAATCGTGTGTGGCTTATGTGGGGAGAAAGTATTGCGAAGGTGAAGCTCTCAATACTGGAGTGATTGATTGACGATATTCTAGAAAAACTCTGCATGAGTGAGGCTGTAAATCACATAATAAGTATATGGTTTAAAAAGTAAAAAATAGTAAAAATCTTAAAACTCAAAATGTTCATTTGTCACCAAAATGCCTGCCCACATCTATCCGAGGTCATTAAATAAGATATAATTGGAATTAGCACTTAAATTGCCCCAAAACTCCTATCATATTTGATCAACCACAAACCATTTTACCATTGCACTGAGTAGAAGGATTCCGTTAGTTTGAATGTAAGAGTTGGACATATACAGCGAATACAAGATATAACAATCAGTTATTCAAGTTTGAATTTCAACATCTTATATTTATACAAGAAATTGTATGAAGCTAATAACACAATATAACAATTAATATAACTAGAGGAGTTACAATAATTGGTGTGAATTTCATTTGCATTTAAACTTATACACATATTAAGCGCCGTTCTGTTCAGAAAAACTACCTGAATGAGATGGACAATAACAATATCAGCTGGATACATTGAAACATATCTGCAATCGGGGCATTCATATTGATATAGCATGAGGTTTGCAATAGTCAAAATTATACATCCGTCGGTACAAAATATCACCAATAATAGCCACTCCACCATAATTGCCAGTTACAACTTTGTAGCCGAAAATGAACAGCGATATTTAATTCTTATATAATATTGAATAAATCATAGTCACAGATTTTAACTACAAAGGCGAGAGACTTAATGTACAATAAAAACTTTATGTACAAAAATATCTATATTAAGTATGAACTATAATCATGATCATAATTTCAACAACAAAACATTTCTGGGATTACCCTACGGTTCGTAAATAAATTAAGGTCGTGCTTGATCTCATTGGGGAAAGATGTAATAATGGAACATTTGCGGGTAAGTAATGTTAGATAGTCAGGGTGTTAATATATATCGGTGATAATGATGTCAAGTTTGAATATTTAAATGGTACTTTTATATTGGAAACCCCAGCCCAACCAGCAGCGTGGGTTGTAAATTAATTTTTAATATTTGTCATCAAGATGTACAGTAAAATAAAAATACTGCACTTAAGTGTTGCATTACATGGAAACCGATAATGTTTATTTCTCACGGAACACTTCCTAAGTCAATATAAGCTAAAGTAAGTGTTTCCCTGTAACTTGATAAAGATTAGTGGGTTGTTATTGTAGTAGGTTAATAAAGATTCAGAGCGGACCAGTATTATGATAAGAGATACTAACTAAATATAACGTCCATATATCGAGGTGATCGCATGCATAGCTACTTCCACTTACATTTTCAAAAAAACAGCTGTTTCATTCAATAAGCTAAGGGAGAATATAACTTGCCATTACAGGACTCCGGAGGGCAAGATTTGCCGTTCATCTTATTCAATACAAATCACTGTATTATTAGTATGGGACATTAGATCCAATCTACGGAAGTCTATGTGGGTGTTGGCAAAACTTCTTTATTTCTTTATAGAGATTTACATTAGAGCCAAGGCCCTCAACCTTAACGAGTATTTAAAACTAGTGGACCTTTTCTTGACAACATTTTTACATATACTTGTAGGGATCACGAAATACCTGACATGTTTATCTTGTGTTTATTAAACTACGAAAGTCAATTTCTTGAATTTTCATAGTCACGTGTTTAATTTGTACTAGAGTTTATTTGTAAACATGTCCATATTTGAATGCTAAGAAAAAGGTTACATAAACATTTTCCACACTGAATTATAGGAGGTTGCATAACACTTAAACACGATGTCATTGAAAGAGAATTTCTTTTTATTTAAAACGTAAAATAAATACACAATAGTAGAATTGTTTTACATATAACGCACGAAGCCTTTCAACATAATTTTGATTAAAATGTAACTTTACTTTAAACAACACGCCCTAAGTTATATTTGTCCAAAATTTTACTATCATTGATTATATCTTTACTATATATAGTCACACTTTGAAGCCGATTAGCCTAAGTGGATATCTTAAAAAGTTCATGGTAATCGAGAAAGGACAAGCGATTGCCTTAACCTAACTGAAGGTCTTGCTGAAGTGAAGGCCCAATGTTGACTTCACTGTAGCTACTTAAGACAGAGCGTAAAAACCTTTCAAAGGTCCATGGACCACTCAAAGTCCATGATGGTGGAAGAGGTCACACCCTGTAGAAATGCTGTAAAAATATCATCGGACATAATTAACAATTGCAGATCTGTTACTAGAATCTACAACGACCTGGAGTCCCTTTGTGAGATTGAAATTGGTTTTTAAGCAGTGTAAATTGTACAAGCGTAGCCCATTGGAAATGGCTTTCAATGTTTATTACATAAATTTTGTCAGGACTACTGAATTAGTGTAGTTAATGAAGGACAAAATGCAAGAGATTTTTTTATTCTGCTTACAAAAATTTTAAACGTCTTTTTAATGAACTATTTGAATTGTCTGTTTTACTTTTAATACAGCAAGGCAATTTCCAAGCTGATTTGATACAAACAAATCAATCAGAGTGACCAGAGTTTCTAAGAACAACAGGATACCGAGATAAACTCTTACAGGCTGATATCAACCATACCAGTTATATCTAAACTAAAGTTGTTTCCACTAAATTACATGATTTTTTATTTAATTTTGATATGTTATGTTGTATGATATGTTATACTTCAAAATAAAAAACCACTTTTGAAAAATAACTAATAAAAATAAAATTCATGTCCATTATCGTAACAGCAAGGACAGGATAACTTTGATACCTGTTATTTACCCATTATCTCATTATATGCTTGTATAGTAAATTGTATAGAATATTTTTCTTAAAATTTTCTTACACGATGAAAATTATTATTATTTAATTTAGATTGATCTTAATTGATCTTTGCATTTTTTTCCGGTTGATATCATGTGAATTCTGAATTCATTATAGAAGTACTATGATAATATATAGAAATGTTTAATTCAGAATAGGTTCCCAATACTATTTATTAAGTATATACGAGTATTTAGGTAACTTAATTGAAATGCACTTCATTTACATTCATCTATCATTGTGTTCGATATTGTATGAGTTGTTCATATTACCAACCACTTTGGTAAACACTACAGCTATATTGATAACACTGTCATACAAATAACAATGTTATTTGTCTATACAGCTGAGAGATTTTCTGCGACTAAATTCATGTTGACAGCTAGAAATTTATTTAGCTGTCTATTTCTTTATTGCTCCAAAGTTCAGTATCTGTTGTGGCTGAAAGTTTATTAATAAGCCCAGTCATGTTTTCTCTGTTTTCTACCTCTATACACTGTCGTCCAACTGTTTGAAAACTTGTGTTTCCAGTACATTTCCACCGTTCTGAACACATTTATGTTGCGTTAGGTACGAGAATCCGTTTATTAAAATTCTGGAAGTGTAGGAATTAAATTATGTTATACGCTTACCTCATAAAACATTAATATAAAGTGCAGTCAATCCAAAGAGTTGCTAAATGTGTTTCTGTTATAATCGTAGTGATCTTTAATATCATGTTACTGTTTGCACCGAATCGGAAGAGAACTGGAGCATAAATAATTAATTCCAGATATACAGTGGCCTTTTATGGAGGCTATGTGCGGTTATAATCTACAAAAACCATCCCGGACGTTGATAGACCATGTCAGCCAGCTTTTGTTAATATATCCTCAGTCCATTCTGGTCAGAAAGCAATCAACGTTCACCCTATCGAGTCTAGAGGAGAAGAGAGCTAGCTAAACATCACATTAGATAAACTAAGGGCGAAACGCCTTAAAAACCAGAACTACTGTTAACAAAATAACTATAGGTTTTCAAGAAATAAGTTAAGCATTCAGAATTGGCAGACGACACGTCGAGCTGTAGCTAAGATCAGGAAGAAATCTTGGCGCCGCTCGACTCCCGTCCAAAAAATAAACGTCAGACCCTACACCAGTTTGATAACAAAAGGAAAGTTATAAAATATTGATAAAAATAGGGATATTTAATAAAATATTCATATTCCAAGTATTTAATGAGTACGTTTCGAATTTAAGATTCGTTATGCAGTTATATGCTCTTTTATAAACACTATATAACTTTATCTTAAATCATAAAACATTGGCGTTGTTACGTGATAAATAGTAATTTTGCGTATAAGCTGTTATAATTCCTTATCAAAATATTTACTCTGTAAATAAAAGATAACATGGGAAAAATAAGAATAGTGGTGGGAAAACGGAATATTTAGTTATATCAGATTTTGGACATGGAAGCATATAAAAATTAGAGATAGTATTCTGTTTATTAATATAAAAAGGTTAACCTTTTTCAGATATCAGATATAAGAATAACGGAGTGAATACATATCTATGAAGACATTACCTCTGAGAGTTATTGCTACCTTGTTTGTAATTTGCATTGTGTAAGATCCATGTTCAAGCGAAGCTGGCTGATCAAATTATGAAAATTAAATGTAATATAACAGTCAAAGTTTTGGAAATATGATCGGAATTAGTAATCTAACTCACTTTTGATACTGAAATTGTCATTGTTATCTATTGTAATCTACGGATTTTTAAGTGCAATATATGATATCACCGGAAATGTAGGCCAGGAAATAAAAACACTTAGGATACTGAATAGTGTAATACCCATGTTTTATAACCCCTGACCGCTAAGAGCACCTACAGCGACATCTACCTGCATCTCCAGAATATTATTAGGACTGTATTTAGTACAGCATTTGAGAAATGTATTACCTAAAATTACTTGGTCACTGCACCGAGCCTTAAATATTATGTATATTTAAGTTTTACATTAAGTAAAGTAAATATTGTAATTAGTGGTTTGCGTGTTTATATCAGTGATATGAGCCAGTTACAATATGTACCTTATTGTTGTAGATAGCAGTTTTCGTTGTACTGTTAACATGGCGCAATTCGGAGAGAATGTCTGGTTTACACGAGGCCGGAATTCTGTGCTTCTCTGGAGTACATGGCCCGTATTGGATATCCATTACTCTTAATGGTAGTGTTTTAAGAGAACGGGTGGTGTATTAGAGAGTTCTGGGTCTTATCATAAATACTAGAATTGATTCGCCTGGATATATCACCAATAACTATTTCATTACATACATAAAAATTAAACGAATATTATATTCGCAAACGTTCAAGTAGTAAAAATGTGAATTTATTTATTAAAATGTATACGACCAAAAATGAATGATTAAACTGGTGAGTATTTTTGCTATGAGGAAAAAAGTACATTAACATTATGATTTTACAATACAGTGTATTATATTAACTTACATGATATATAATATGAAAACATTGCCATATGGCATGAAAAAACTGTATTGGGATTATATTTATCAATAAATTTTAGCGTATATGCTTTCAAGTAAATTAAAAGATGAAACAATCTTTCTTTAGATAAAGAATAGTTATAAATAGTTGGAAATTTTGATGATGGTTCATCGGTTTTATTAATGATTGCATCTAATTACAATATTATTATTACTAAAGACAAAACCGCTAACTGTCGTACTACAAGCCAAAAGTTGTTTGAATGAATAATACATATAAATATACCATAACAGTTTAGTAATATACATGTTTGAAGAAAGGTTATTTTAAAATAGAGTTATATTTTCCATGTTTATTTGTATTCAGATGACGAATGAAAATAATTATTTGACGGTAGTTGAAATTAAATATGTTGAAGTTTCTAGTGTTCTTATATTTTCCAGTCAATATAAATTAATACCTATTATGAAATGTATGTAATACAATACATCCGGCACTTTCTACGATATTCACATTTTCCTACATCTTTTTTAAATTGAATGTTTATGTGTAAAAGGAATATGTGTGCATTTAACAACGCACTAGGCTGCAGCACTACTGTAGGAGCTTTTAAATTAAAACACTATCTTGTATTCTACACGAAAGGTGTTTGGGGACTTCACGTTATTCGTACTATGAAGATAACTCGTAGTACTAGGAGTCTGAATCTTGCATGTCTGAATTTAATGATTTCTAATGGAGATCTCGTATCGTACGTTAATATATGTGTGTGTGTTGTGTGTGTCCTGATTTTTCTGGATATATTCCAGACGGATTGAAATATCGATGTACAATTGAGATAGTCTATCTGTATATTTCTATTTCTCTCTCTCTCTCTCTCTCTCACTCACTCTCTCTCTCTCACTCACTCACTCTCTCTCTCTCACTCATTCTCTCTCTCTCTCTCACTCTCTCTCTCTCTCTCTCTCTCTCTCTCTCTCTCTCTCTCTCTCTCTCTCTCTCTCTCTCTCTCTCTCTCTTATTTACCCCGTCAGTTTCTCGAGAACAAAATAGTAACGGTTCATGAAACATCTAAAAGATTTGTCTGAAATTTATTAATGTTCATCAACACGCCAAGAAATGTATACAGGTAGGCCACCCTGAAAATAACAAGTACCATTCTCCGTAAATAATTCATAAACTATAAGAATATGTTAATACCTATAAACGTATTTATAAATAATAATTTATATGTTTTCTACGTTTTTATTTATAACAATATAGTTTTTTTTTATTTTTGCCTTATTTAAATACTTTATATCGTTTTCCGTTAAATCTAAGGAGACTTTTATTAACCTACAAGTTTTTGTAAATATTAAGTAATCTGTATATTCCTAAATAACTTATTCATATTGTATTCTAGCTTCGGTCTTTCCTCTTGTAAAAAATCCCGTATTATCTACCTAGTAAACTATTTACTTTAAAAGCCTTTCCTTATGCCTTTTAGCCGTAATACAAAATAGATTACTATACGTTAGAACTAAACGATTTAGTTGAGTAAACTACTTGATACACAGGAAATAAAATACACATGTTGGAGGATAAAGGGACAGTCAATATTTCTAATGTGCTCTTCAGCTGTTTAGTCCTACTGCCCTTTCCTTGTATCTCTGTAACAGTGTCACATTGTTGTCCTGAATAATGGTAATTTCAAAACAAAATTTCTTCAGACATTTATTTGTATGTGTAAAACTTGCATTTAACTTTAAGTACTCCCAAAACGTTATTTTTATAAACTTACTAGAGTATGAAATGTAAATAAATTATCGAGAGTTAAAAAAGGTAATTTGTGAATTACAAAATACGATAAATGTTATTACTTATTTTAAAAATTGCTAGATATGAAACTGTGCCAAGTAAAAATCATCAAAAAATATTTTAAAATTTAGAATGTGATTTCCAAAACCAGATATTACATTCAATGTTATTTGACACTATAGCTAAAAAAGTATTGTTAATTACAAAAATAATTTTTTCGTTATACACATAATTTATTTAAGAAATTGTTTTAATAAAATAATGTATTGCATCTTATTACAAATGTAATAATAACAACTAATAAATACTTAGATAAAGCTAGCCTATGTGACTTTTGGTATACAGTTGTTCTTAACAGTATTTTGAAAATATTTTTAACTATTTAGCTGATTGTGAAAGTAAAGTATATTTTTTCTGGAAGAAGCAAAACATATTATTATCCCAAATACTTTTCATTTTTACTATTAATTCTACGCGATCAAAATTATAGTAACAATTTGCCGCCTTTCAAAAAAAAACATTTAATGTATAAGATAAGGAAATAAAACCAAAATATACTACGTATAAAACGATATCTCCATCTTTATACAATATAAACTTATTTTAAAATTTCTTTCTGTATTTTAGTAATAAGTTTTTTTTTAAAGAATAACCGTATCACAACTAAATGTCTTCTACATTCACAACATTTATGGCAATGCCTTCTTCGCCAGTTTCCTGACCAGTCTTCAAACTCTTTTATTAGATTCCCAGCGCTAGCAGTGAAGTACAATTAATGCCAAACGCTAATCAACATCAACTGTTATAGTCTCACTGATATGGTTAATGTTTGGCTGATCTGTCTAAATGGTAGAGTTAAATAGAGGATGGCTGTGTATTTTATTAAATCTTTGAAGTTGAAACTATTGAGTGTACTAGTCTTATTTTAACAAATTTTAACTGGATTGCACAGTACAAGATCAATTACATACCTTTGCTTCAGTAATTTAAACCTTTTGGACTTTAAGGAGACTGCTGATTGCCAGTCATGAACAGTTACAGTTCCGCCAACAATATGTAATGTTACGAATTTAGATACTAAAGAGCCCTAATGAGTAGGTAGTTTTGATATATTCTTGGCCCTTTGTTTCTTATTTAATAAACCAAACGCCTTATCGATTGGAATATATGAAAGGCCTCTTACAGGCAAAACTCTCTTTTCTTGCTCAGAGAGACAAAACCTGTGCAACTTTACAACCATTCCATAGTTTATTCTGGCCAGTGCACAGACCATTGAACAGTCCAGTTTTTTTACTTAAGCCGAAGTTATAGCACAAGAGCTACTACTTTATAAAAAAACAACTGACATATGAAATAATTTCATTAATTTCTTGACCGTACTCACTTTCCACCTATCTGTAGAAACGTATTGTCTTTACGGTCACAGTATTGCTATGACTGAATCCAGTATGTAGTACATATCTGTGAAGTAAAAATGATTCGCCATGAAGTGTCAACGCTCCGGTATTTGTCATAGAATTGTTGAATTTCATCTCAAGTTAATAGGTAAATTTATAGTAACAATTGTAAGGCTTACTGTACGACATTTATAAGAACAAAAAACTGTTTATGAACTGTTTTCACTCTCTTAATTTTTCTTCAATTGAACTGTTTGTCCTTATCTTTTCCTCGGTTCTTTAGTGAGTGAAGGTGACCCAGGGAGCTATCACTGTCGCCAAACATGTCAAATTACTTGTTAAAAATAACTTAATAATATACAGAACTTTTACCTACAGGTAGTACAGTTATTTTACTATTCATGAGAGAAAATCGAAAATTAAAATTGAAGGATAAATTAATACTTGGAAAAATATTAATTTCTAAGACTATTGGCTACTTGTTACTTACTGCTGCTTTTTGCAACAATAATGCTAATAGATGACGTCATTAGATAAAATATGTGAATTTTATTTGTGTGGTTAGCTTTTGCAGGATAAAAAATGAAGGCAACATCTTAACTTACCGCAGGAGGAGTCCTTCAAGTACCCGAGACGATATAAACCACACACAAGGCATGAGTATTTAACAAGGGAATCATATTCACTCCTGCCGGAATTAATAACTATGGGTCCTTAAAGAAGAGTAGCTCCTGTGAATCATACCTAAAATTTATAAACCAATTGATATCAGGAAGCTTCATTCAAGTCATGTATATTATACTGACTTTAGAGAAAACTCCTATTAAAACGATAGGGGTATCAGGCATCAATGCAGACAAACCATATCCTCAAATTTCTCAGTCGATACTTGACAGGCTTCCGAGTAATGAGAGCTATTGGAATTAGTACACGGTGATCTGAGGAAGAAATTTCCAAACGTAGAGTGTGCGGTGATGATGTATGAGAGAATGGAGGAAAACGCTTGCAATCCTAGTCTAAAATTCCAAATTGCCTCCAAAGTCAAAGATTGTGTTATAAAACCTGTCCTTAGACTAACGTATTCTGTTTCAATAATTAATGCTAACTTGCTCAGTGATATAAGGATGATTATGAACCAGTGTGCTTGGGAGCATAAGTCAGGATTCCGCTGACGGTTGAATAAGAGTATGTTATATAAATATTGTATGTATTCTTGACATGTGAACCAAAGCTAAAAAAAATACATAAATATGTTTTTTCTTACATTTATACGTGTTTTAATACAGTAAAACATATCATGGTATTTAAGCTAAACGTATTGACAAAATTATTATAATTTATATTTTTGTGATAATTATAATATTAAACAAAATATAGTCCTTTTATAAATAATGTATCCTAGGTATTAATAACTCATTCGAAAATTACACTGTTTCGTAAAGTAGAAAATTATTTCCATATTGTAGGTCTTTAAACTCAAAGGTATCTTTGTCATTCCAAAATGCCAATTAGAGATAAATGATAATGCTATGCGTTAAGTATATTTAGTATGTGTTTCATAAACCAATAAACAACACCACATTTATTCAGTTGGATATGATAAATAAAAGTCTCTTTACTTTGAAACCTTAAAAACTCCTTTAAAGTGAAACCAAGTTATATTATTTATATATCGTCCCTTGAATAGATATCTAACAAAAATAGTAAAATGGATATTATCAGTTAAAATGTAATACAGTTAATTATTATTAAAATGTTAATTTATAAGAAAGTAGCCATACAAAATTACTCAAGCTATAGATAATGTTTATAAATAAAAGGCAGGAACAAAGTTAAGGGTTGATAAGGATATGTGGCAAATGCAGTAAACGTTACATGTCCAGCCAGAGGTGCTTTAAAGCATTTATGTTCCTACAACGCAATTGTATTATCGTGATTCTAGGCTGTTATTATAGTTTGATTGTAAATGTTTTTTTATAATTCTGTTAGTTTCATTATATATTTATAAGTAATCAACATTTAATTTTCAAGGAAAAACTTTATATTTTCATTTATTATAACTATTCATGAGTCGTAAAGAGTTTAATTTACATTATTTAGAACTAAAAAGGATTTTATGCATTGGAAATTCATTCTGTGCAACTTTATATAGTAATTTATAATACTTCCAGGTGTGTCTGAGGGTACTACGAATGTACGTGGAGGTATACTATTGCATTAATTGTATACCGCTGTCTCTATGTATTTCACTCCAACTCAAATTACTATCTTTAAAAATATTACTTAGCATTTAAAAAATAAAGACAATTATTTCCTATAAAGTTAAATATTTTCATTAGGAGGCTATCATTGATATTGTATGGATGCAGTAAAAATAAGTCACAACATACTATATGGACAGTGTTAGTGCATATAAAAGTAGAGTATGTGGAACTGAAACATCAATCAATAAAGAAACTCTGAAATGGACTTTTGGACAGACGATATGATGGATCGGTGAAGAATGCAAGAGTTGGCTTTCAATAATTTAGAGAAATTTTGGGATAAATAAAAAAATTTTCAATATAAATACTACATTCATATTTATTAATTATTCTTAATTTAAATTTTTTACTAAGCGCTTTTGGTATAAAAGTTATTGATAAGATCCAAGAGTTAGTAAAAACATTACGGTATGACATTACACCGAGATTTAGTTATATAATGTATTGTGTGTGTGTGTGTGTGTGTGTGTGTGTGTGTGTGTGTGTGTGTGTGTGTGTGTGTGTGTGTGTGTGTTGTGTGTGTGTGTGTGTGTGTGTGTGTGTGTGTGTGTGTGTGTGTGTGTGTGTGTGTGTGTGTGTGTGTGTGTGTGTACAAAACCATATTATTCGTTATTGGTTGGTATTATTAAGTTTTTCTGAAGTTTTTGGAACTAAATATTTTAAGGAATGGTAATGGGATATAATCTCTCTTGAACTTTCTAGTCAAAATCCCGTATACCAATGAGAAAGTCGAGTGCGTTGTCCGTTAGTTAACGTTTTCGTATTATAAATTAGCCCTTTCACGCGAGACACATATTTTAGATGTAATTTAATGTAAATTTGTAAATTATAAAAGTAATTACCCATGGTGATGTTTTATTTGATAGATTGGAATGTATGTACGATGTGGTTAAGGTCTTCTGACGAGACCACATTGTCGCGATTATAAGTAGACTGGATAAATCGCTTTTCCCATCGCTATTTTATTTTAGGTGAGTTCGAATCAAAGTTCAAGTAGTTAAAGTTATAGATTAAACTTCAAGTAAACTGCATTTTTATTTCATTCTATTTTGATTCTTTCTTTTTTTGGGACTACAGCTAAAATTTTGAACCAAGATAGCTTACACCGTGGATTGTTATTCGTCGCCAACTTTTGATGGTATTCAATTATAAAATTTAATAAATTTATTAAGTTTCTTAGGCAATATTCCAAATAACATTGGAAATATCAGGCCTACTGCCAATATATCGTTTTGGTTTATTATAAATCTATTGTAAACGCAACTTGGCAAAGTCATATTGTCATATTGTTATTTAACACCTACAAGTTGTGTTTGTAAGTTCTATTTGCCACAGTTCTATTTACATGTACAATTTTCAATCTCGAGTATTTATACCTAGATCTCAGAAATCACCAACCCACATTTTTCGTCTATTCGGTACAAAGAACTTATTTAATATTTGAAACTTTAATTAATCCTCTTTAACTTTATTTAATCTATTAGTTCAATGTGGCTTCTTAATGAGGATATCTTACTATTTATATTTGAAAGAGGCTAAATGAAACTTCATTATCAAATTTAGAAATTCATAACAGAGTTTATTTGTGAAAAATATACCAAGATTAAAGAAATACAAGTGAAATGTTTTAAGTAGTTTGAATGCACACAACCATTGTGTATAATATCTTGGAGTGGTAAAAAAGGAATAGAACGATGTAAAATTGAAATAATACTTAAAAAAATACGGTTAGTAATTTGTGCAGACCTTCGAGCAAAGCAGGGTAATTTACTTTTAAACTGAGATTTTTTAATGAAAGTAAAGAATAGCCTACAACTTTGCACACCTTTCATTACTAGTCGAAGGCTTAAGTTGTCTCTGTTAAGATCTTATACGTTGAGAGAAAGCATAGTTAATTTTCGAAGAGAATATTTACATGATACTGATCTTTTCACTTCCGACTGATTATTTATTGGAGAGTAATCAGCTGAAAGGAGTTCTGTAATTAGAACTACACACCTTTTTATCCAACACAAAAATTTTACTTTAGATAAATGGTTTCTTTACATCAATAATAATACTTTGGTTAATAATAAGATTGGTTAACTTAAATAAAATTTTAATTAAAAAATACGTCTTAGTATTAAACTTTCCTCCACATTTTCAAGGTAATAACAAAGTGTATTAACCCTATTTTGAAAGGGACGTGATTTAAATGTACTAATATTGTAAATTTTTCATGTAGGAGTTAGGAAGCTTACGCAGATCATCTTAGCATTAGTTAAAGACGATTTAGAAAAGGATTTGTGAATTCCGGTGTTTCATTGGAATCTAGTTAGTAATCTGAAGTACCATACTTTTCAAACACTCGGTTTCCTGATCACATTTTAACCAAGCTAAATATAGTGAACTCATATTTGTAATGAATGTACACTTACATCCATTTCCTTCCCTCCTGTTTTATTAAAATAATTTAATAGTTACTTCGATTTTCGTGTAATATTTTATTTTTTAGAATATTTTTTGTTTTGTTTTCATGAAGTGCATGTCACTGCAAAGGTTTAGAATTTGCAAACTAGAAAAAACAAGATAATATTGTTTATTTAAAACACTTAACGATGTTACATTTTCAAATATATTTTGTCCGTATTATGTTATAAATAAAAATGTTTTCTATTAAAACAAAGATGTAAAGGACAACTACGCTACCTTATATTGCATTAAAAGCCGTACAAAGTTACATGTCACACAATATTAGTAATAACCGAAGGCTGTAAATCAGTTTGTCACAATATTGTTGTTACTAATAATCTATTAACCAGTACTAGTTCTTTATTATTTAGGTAACACAATTTTATAGGAAAAGCCATGAAAGTTTAATTACATAGAATAATAATAACTCACTGAAATAAGATGCTTAAAATTAAAATTGGTAACTAAAAATAGATGATGTCAACAAATTTGTTGTATTATAGCCAAGCGACATCAATAGGACAACTAAAGGTCAGAATCATCACGAGGAGAATGAAGTGTAATTGTTTCTTTATTTGTAACACTATTTGGATAAATTGTGAAATTTCACATGAGTTTGGACTATTTAATGCGGTTTATGCTAATTATTGATCGTGCTATGGGCTATTAACAAAATCTAAAATTACAAATTTGATCCACAAATGAATTCCAATATATATTTGACATCAACACTAAAGTCTTTGACAACATTGCCGTAACCTTATACTTTGTTAAATATAGCTCAACTGAGAGTCAAATAATTTCTTTGGGAAATCCATTTTACCTCCTTAACATTATGAAATTATACCTCCTTTACATAACTCTTTTATTCCCTTAAAATAAATTTTCATTTTTAAGAGTATAAAATCACCTGTTTATTACAAATTTCTTCCTTAGTCACCATAGTTGTTATTGTATTTTTAAGTATGATATAAACAATACTCATGCCAATATTCCGAGACAGAAAATAAATAATTTGCCTAGTATAGAAAAATAACTTTTCATAGGAGATTTCATAACGGTGAGACAAGAAACTGGACTTGTATGACGTTAACATGAAGCTGTCTTACAGTATTTGCGTCGTGACTCACTTGAAGCTTAGCACCTGACTCGGTATCTGTCACTCATATCCGGTCTGGTGATGACTCATTGCTAAATTACATTAAAACTAAAATTTACTTAAAAATTAGTACCGGTGTACCTGAAACGATGTATATTTGTAATAAAATCCTATTTCCATCTGGTTCTTGGATTTCTGATATAAATCTTATAATATGTATTTACTCATTAAATACATGCATCAAATTCTTAAGTGTTACGCTTTTCGGATGATTACGGATTTGTGAAAGGCACATCGAAATAAAAACACACAAAATGTAGGCATCATTAACACGTAAATTCATATAAATAAATATATATAAAAATGAAGGTTGTCCAAGTTAAATAAAGTAAAAAATATGGAGGAGACCACAGTACAGCCGAGTTGGTCGGTTTGTTTGCGGTTAAGGAATATATCTAGTTAGTACTCCCTCCTCGTTATCGGTTACTTCTGGCACAAGTCAACCGCTTTGTTTGTATTTTTTTATTGGTGTAGTGTCATCGATTGGATAGTTCTTGGCGCTATCTCTATCATTAAAAATATTGCTCTCATCTGTATAATAGACTTTGATCTTTACAGCTGGATTTAAACGTTCTAACCGTTTGACCCAAGTAAAACTTTTCACAGTTAGTACAATTTAATCTATGACATATTAACCGAAATAGATATCTGGATTATTAATTGTAGACTTAACTGTATTAGGTTCGTTTTTTGGTTCTATATGTTAGTGGTAATCCGAGTTTTACAACGTCTTTTTCAAATATATTCAATGATTTTGTTAGATTTTATTGATGTAAATACTTTGGTTTCTAGTGGGTTATTGGAGTTAGTGATTTCTTTGTTTGACTCAATTAAGTTAATACGTTTTTTCTAGATTGTGCCCAGCTATATCCATAGTGTTTTCTCGAGTTGGAGAGTTAGAGGTTGGACTTATCTTGCAACAGGCTGATGAACTCGACAGTTACGCTGTAGTAAAACCGATCGAGATGGCTGTAAAGGAACTAGTTGATTGAAGATGGATTCAAAAGGGATTTTAGGACCACCACTATAACGCCAAGTCTTTTTTTATTTACAGATCTCAAATCGTACAGATTTTAACAAGTTTTAAAAAATTTTCCAATATACGATATGGAATAACAAAGCGATCTATATATGGTACAACTCAGTTTTTAGTACACGCTAACTAACATAGGTAAATCTGTTTCTTTGCTTATTGTATAAATATAAAATATTCAGTATTATTAATTTCTTGAGATTTAAATAAGGTGATATTTTGTAGTGAATTAAATTTCAATAACTAAAATATTTTACTTATCATCTGCTATGTTATAAACGGTAAAATAGATCAATTTAGAGAATCAAAGTTCTGTGCTATTTGTGTTGGTTTTGTAAACTAACCATGAAACTGTGCATAAGAATACGACATGTAATATACCTCTTACGAACGCCAATAGTAAATCTAAGTAAAACAAAATTGAAATGGTTTACTGAAATAATTGTAAATACACGAGGCACAGTAAGAAACGGCGGTTAGTAATAGTCCAATACGCTTTATGACAGCACGGCTCCGTCCATTAAATCAAAATACCCTGTAAGTATTACGCTACCGTGTCTCGCAATGTTCAATCTGCTAGTAGACGTGTCACCATCTTTCCACTATCGCATTGTTGCAGAACTATGCAACCTGGAAATGCTCATTTTAATTTACTGTCGATGTACACTGGAATATAATTTAAATGTGGATAAAAATTTAAGCATCTAAAGGAGCATTTACATCACTACAAACGTAAAAATCCTAACTAGAATGTGGAATGGTATATGGGTTTAAAGCACTCTTCACAAACGAGTATATTATGGTACTATCAGTCATAAGAACATTATGTCCTTTATGGGAATTAATGAAATCGTGGTTAAATTTCAGACCACCCCTAAGAAGAGTTTTCTGTGCAAACCGTCTAGTGATATTTTTGTACTAGCAGTAATGTGATAGGAACGAGGTACAAGGAATTCAGGTCAGATTACTCATATATTAGTCAGATTACTAGAAGTCCCACCCTACTTCCTATTAACTTTCTTATGAGTAGCATGTTTATATGACCAACTAAGGGCTTTTTTCATGTATAGCAGTTTTTTCTCTTTCCATATATAGGGTCTTTTGGGAATAAGTCAAAATTTTAAAATAGGAACTCATAGCTCATAGCAATTGACATAATTTTGAACGTATTAAAAACACAGAAGGGTGGCACAATATAGAGGTCTCTAATTTAACTCTATCAAATTTTGTAGATAATATAAGTTTGAATAGTTTGATAAAAAACCACAATTTAAGTTATATGTAAAGTTATCTTAAGGCAAATAAAACAATAACTCCTAGTTATTTTGATCATTTATGACACCAAATTATAAAGATTTTATTACAGAATTCCACAAACATTAGCAACTATGAATAACATAGCATTTATTAGGTTGGTGCTCCCGGTGGTGCAATGTTATCTCTTTTTGGTTACCATGAGACACTGTAACTGTACTGAATGTCTAACTGAATCGGACAGGATGTGAGATAAATTCAGTCCAGCTACTGTGTCCCTTGGTAACCAATGAGAGACAACTTGTAAGGGATGTTATTAAAAAAATTTGATTTTTGATTTCAAATTATATATATATATATATATATCTTCCTTCAATTAAAGGAACATTATTTTATTTTTTCATATGTAAGACATAGACTACACAGACAATCCATATGTTGTTTTGATTTGTGTATACATATATTTATATAATGTAAAAGTTTTCATATAGTAAAATATTCAGAATTAAATTTTAAAACGTTATATATTTGGAAGCACATTTAACAGTAATAGTAATTGCTTGCATCATCACAGTCAATTGATATATGTGTACTTTATAAACATAAACACAGGTATAAAAATTTATTGGTTTTCGAATGCAATTTAAAAATTAAGCTGACAAAAACAAACTTAGTTTCCTCTCAATTCATATCTGCTGAGTGCTTAGAAACAGGCTACTTATGATTTGAAAATATTTCTTAAAAATATTTACTTTATAAAAAATATATGCGCACTCCTAAATACATAGACTTAGGGATAATGTAAATTTTATCTATATTATTTTCGTTTCGGCAGGATTGGTTAATTTATTTAACTTTCCGGTTATTGATAATGTATTGGAGTACACATTGTTCCAAGATTACATTGAGTATGGATTAAAAATAAATTTATTTATAACATTATGCATGGATAGTTTAATTTATTTTTAAACACGGGATAGTCTTAAATAAATGTTTAGAACAATACAATTTTCCTTTTATTTTAAGATCCGTTTTAACTACTGTGTAAATATGGTTGGATATGTAGTAGATGTTTGGAAAGCAAAGCAAATATGTCTTCCCTTTTTATTTTAGAAAACAGATAACAAGTATTTTTAAATTATACTAAAATATTTATATTTTATGATATTATTACATGTCAGAGAGACATGTGTAATGAGTAACCGTGAGCTCCGAATATTTAAATACTGAAATAAATCATTACTTTCCAATGTATGTTGAATTAGAATTTTTATTGTTAAAGAAGGTACATTTTGATGCCTTGAAAAACGAAAAACACTTGTTGGTAACATGTAAAACATTTATACAATGTGAATACATACTTTTACCTTTAATACATTTTCAAATTTCATTTTGGTTATTAAAAAAAGAGTTACGAATTCCACGAGGTTATAAGCAAACCCTTAAATGAACAACAGCCGCGGTAGTCACGTCAGGAAGTCTTCAGAAGTCATGTTGCTTATATCACTTGCACAATCACTGTTTAAAAGGGGCGAATAGGGGATTTGAGATGTAATAATGTTTAAACATTATAAAGAGAGGTTTAAATATACTGATATTAAGAGCGAGAACTCATAAAAATCGCCTAATGCGGAGGGTTTAGAAGTTGCTTATAGCAGATAAATTAAGCAGGAGATCTGAACAAAGACTGAGCGGTGGCGTCGGTACGCTTGGTTTTTTAGTTTATATTTATAATTTAGAGAAACAGTGCTTATTTAAAATATACTAAAACTAATAGTTAAATATTCTCCAACGTTTAAACAATATCACACACACACACACAAACAAACACACACACACACACACACACACCAAGTGGATACCTAGTTAAACATCTTCCACAGTAATAATTTATTTAAACGTTAAATGTATGCAAAATAGAGTTAACCAGTACCTATTCCAGATCCCTTTTTTCAAATACAACTATTAAATCAATCCATATATTTTAAGCGTTCGGGGATAATAATCTATGAAGGTTTTAAAGGAATACCTAGTATTGATTTATTATTTTCAACGGTAGCCCATTTTCAAAATAAGCTTTAAATATAATATTTGCATCATAAAAAATTATTCAAACATTTATAATTGGCACTATTGATAACTGAATAAAGCAATATAGACCAAATCTAAATAACACAAACAGACTAAGATGTAATCAAGCTATACAGCAATGAATGAAAAGCTTGTAAAAAAAACTATGAACACACACACACACACACACATATATATATATATATATTCAAACTATGAATATATATATATTTATACAGGGTGTTGATTAGAAAACTTTAAAATCGTATTAAAAGACTTAAAGCACAAGTATAAAAATTCTGTAAACGAGAGTTTCTAATAGTGGGGGGAAAAAATAAAAAAATGGGGATGCTCACCCCCATGCCACCTTTTACCCAAAGCCAACAATTTTAAATGGCAACTAATACCTTGCGACACCTCAAATTGAAGCACTTAAAAATGCTGTATTTTGGTAAAAGAACTAAAATCGACCAATCCGTCTGGTGTCAGCAGCCAATAATGTAATTTCTTACACAAAGATTTACTGACTAAATACTGTTGTAAATCCTTTGTAAACTTAAATATAATGTTAAAATTGGTAGCCATTGTTGTTGAAGCAAAAAAATAACCCATTTTCTAATTCTTGCGTAACCTTTCTAAACTTTTCTCTGGTTAAGCGACTGCACTCAGCAGTGGTCCTGTTTTTTTTCAGTCTTGGATGCGTTTTAAAAACTACTGATTTCAAGTAACCCCACAAAAAACTTTTCAAATGAACACCCTATATATATATATATATATATATATATTGTCACGTACTGTGTGATCAAGTTATTTCTACTATAACTCACCCTGTTAGTCCTTGGGGCTGCTCCATACACTCTGCTTGGCCGTGACGAGGTACGTAACAAATAACTACTCACTCTTCTTAAAACAACATCATTTATTCATCACATTCTACCACCTAAACCTATCTAACCGTCCGTAGCATCGCCGCCGCTCGTGCCGCGCCACCGCACGTCCCCGGTCTGCTCTCACCACACGCAATGTCTCTACCCATAGACGACACCTCCTCGACTGAACAACATCAGGTGTTCCGTGTTGACCTCTCCCTCTCCACATCAGACGGCGGGAAAAGGGCCCCGTCGTCACACTCCCCCTTCTTAAAGGGAAGCTACGGTTATGAATCTCTGCTTAGGCATCCCCATCGGGTCTCGGAGTAGCTGCACCAGGAACGCCATCCTGGAGTCGGCCTTGACGTGACTGCGCCTCCTTCCGTTCCTCACATTCCTCTTATGAGCTCGTCACTGTTTTCACCTCTAAGGTCTAGTGTTTAATGTTCAGTTGATGGTAACCGTAGCTTCACTGCTGGGCACAGCATTATGTCCATGACACGTCTCCTTTGGCGTGTGACCCAAAAGTATTAGTCCTCTTCTTAATTTCTAACGCACATTCTTCACACTGGAATGTTCACAGTTCTAAGCTTCCCAGTTCAGTATGGGACGCGAACGAACGGGAGACGAATGCCACGAACGATTTCCCTATCTAAGTACATCAAAAGGACTTACAATATTTTGTTTTCCCCTTCTAATTTGTTTCACCTGGATATTATTACCTAAATTTAAAAGGAGTTAAGACACACACAAATATGAATATCGCTCAAATTTAAAACATCCAAAATTGAAATAATAGCCGTGGGGAATCTGTTATAGAGCCTACGCTAACCTAACTAAAAATGTAAAAGTTACCAATAAAACATCCCTTACATATCATTATTTGCCATATAAATATACAAGTTTGCGGAGTACAACACCTTTTTTTTTTTTATTACTTCTAAAATATAAATTGCTTATTACATATTTACTTCAAATTAGAAAATTACAACTACTAAAACTAAGGGAATCTCAATTTATTACTAACACTAACACTCTCTATTTTTCCCAAATAATTTAATTACATATGTGTCCGGGATTTGATACCATTTGGATCGGTTTATACCTACTTAAGTAATCTCCATGCAATGGAGTACAAAGTTTTTGAGCTGGAACAGTGCACCTCCAGATGGCTACGTGATATAAGTAGCTGTGGTCAGCAGAGGCCTTCCGGCGCAGTGGCCTGACCCTCGGGGTCAGCGGCCTGCGACCTTGTTGCAAGCGTGTTCCAACTACTAGAGCTCTTCTAATCTTATGTTACTTGTTTAAGACGAAATTATCCCTACTAACTAGACAAATCATCAACAAATAAAGCATTCACATTTGTTCTCATTTTTTTTTTTTTATCACTAATTCTATATAACAAATATATGACAATTATACAAATATTTATTACCCAAATCATGTATTACCCACTAATATTTTAACATACATTTTAATCAAAGTAAGCCCATGGCACCTTATTACTTAAACTACATTTATCAATTCTACAAATAAACTAATTATCTTTTTATATACACAATTGATTTAGTCAGGGATACCGTACCTTATCTAAAATACCTCGATATAGTTAAAGGTTAACATTTAAAACATGAACATAACAACCTGACATTTATGCAAATCAGAAAATGAAGTGGTATATTACACATTTAATAATCATTATCTAAACTAAACATTCTTTACATCTTAATAGTTGTTACATGTTATTATATAAAATACCAACTGTGTTAGTTACTATGGTACATCATTTTATAATGGTCATTATTCTATTATCATTAAACACGGTTTCAAGGGGCCCCATTTCTTAGCGAATGTGAAATACACTTTTAAACTCTTACTCAGCCCTTACTTTAGTTTAAATAGGTATACACTATTGATATACCCCTACTCTAACATTTTCATATTGTATTGTTACATAAACACCAACATTATTTCACTTGTAACATTATACTAACATTAATCATTCTACCTATTAATTCTTGATAACATTCATATTTTATAACATATCATTCTTTCACTCATTTGCTCATTTGGTGGCCACCACTCATTCATCATTCATACCGCAGTCATACGACACAGGTTCAATGTCATCTCAGTGACCTGACCGTGACCCTGCACCAGATCAGCTGCTGCGCACCCGGTCCGGGCACCGCCCGTCTCGTGTCCCTGTAACTATCTTATTAGACACACCTTATCCTAGGCAACTTCACGGTTATAATTGGCATAGATTTATCTCACACTTATCATTACATGATTTTAACAAAACATTAAAATATTATATTACGTCTGAAGTACAAAACGTCATTCACTGTACCTAATTATATTAGTACATCGCTGTAGTATATCTAATTATGCAACAAAACCTTATATCATATTAATGTTTTTACTCTGGATGATCATTACAGAGAAATGAAACTCCCTTTTGTTTATTATAAGAAATTCATCAACAATCAATCACTTTGTAACATAAACTTTCCATAGTTTCCTCATTATGTATTCAATTAAACACGGTGGCTACTTATCACTCGGACTGTTCATATCCCACCATTCCAAGGTAATTCGCAGCTCTCGCCCATCTATCTCGGCTAGCGGCATGCTTCGGGGTAAGCCATCATTGTCCTGGATCTCCCGATGTCCCTTCATAGACACTTCCTCTTTGCTCTGCTTATTCCTCCATCGACAGCACCATCTCACAAGTACCCAGCACAAAATAAAAACAAGAATTAACAAAGTAATGTATACAGCTTCCCTATAGGTTTTCTCTGTAACAAATATCTCTATAGGTTCTCCTCTAACTATATTTAAATTATACAAACCCACAAAGTGTGGATTTCTCACAACAATAATCGTTACCAGTGAAAAATATACAGCATGAATTACAGTATACACAATTGGCCAAATCCCTTCGTTGTGGCCTGTTACTATCAGCGGTGGCTTGGTTTCCACCTGTGTCCTAGCGTACGTCATGTTCCAATGGGGCACCTCAGTTGGCCAACTCTCGTCCAAACACTCGTCCAGGGTGGTAAAAGTACTGGAGGAATACGTGTTTCTGGAAGAAACCTTCAAAGTTTTCAATTTGGACCAAAGAGCAGGAACTATATGGACTATTTCTGAAACAGATATTTTCTTATAACAAGGGTAGTTTTCAAAAACAATTACTTCTTCATTTAACATTAATTTACAATCACAAGCGACCTTAATTTGGAGAGCACCGGGTCGTCTATCTTCCGGAATATTTAAGGTTAAATTCGACCCATGACGACATTCCAACTTTAACTGCCCTGAAACGTGTGTAAGTACAAACATCTCCTCTCCTAATCTGTTCACTATCGGCGCTCTGCCCTGCGCACACGAAAAGGCACAAACTTTACTGAGTTCCTGTATCGTCGCTCCTCTGAACATAGCTCTGGGACATAGCGAACCCGAGACAGCATCTCCGGCATTCCTAGGAATAAAACATAGAGAATTTATGTACGGCTGACAATCATGAGTTGCTGAGCCTTGTATCGACATCAGACGCTCGTTGTCGGCTGCCAGATAGGTCACATCATGATGAATATTACAAGTAGAATTTTTCCATGCAAAAGGTACAGCCATTAATTCAAACAGTTTCCAGCGCGCTCCCCGCTTTTTAATGGGCCCCTTTACATTTACAATTATTGTTGAACCTGAAATCATACAGTCAGCTATTTCTAATTTTAAATATTTTGTCACTTCCTCCGGAGCAATTACTAACTCGTAATTGTCGTCCTTGATTGAGGCCGCTAATTTCAGAAGATCTCCTTGAAATTTTGACAAAGAAATAATCGAGTTCGGAATCTTTTGTTCTCTGCATTGACTTAAAATTTCCAATCTGGTAACTAGTTGTAACACTTGCAACTGCCGAATAGAGGGTAATGCGTTGAGCTGTAACAGACTGTATGTTTTATGATTATTCTTTTGATCAGCGACATACACCTTGGTTCTAAATCGATCAATCATCTTTGTTATGTTAACTCCCACACCTATTACTTGAGAAAATGTGCGACTGACTTCCTGACTGTAAGAATTCATATTAATTGTTAGATTATCCATTTCTGCATACGCCTCTTGAAGTTCATTGTGAAGTTCCTGCTCAAATACATTCATTCTCTCTTGATTAGCATACAAAGGTCGTAGCTGCTTCTTGGTTATAACTCCACAACACCAATGAGCAAAATTACCTATAAAATGAAGACTGCGCTTATCACGTTTCGACCCTGAAAATAATTCAAAATTATCAGCTGTCTCACTCAAACTTCTGTTCAGCCATGTGACTCGTGCTCCAATCTCCTTATTAACCACTGCGGCCCAAGAAAATAACATACATTCTGGATCATTCATAACACCATTACAAAATCCTACTCCTTTGGGACGACTTAAATAAGCTATGTCTACTCCTGGCCACGCTGTCTTGTAAACCAACGGGACGGACGCTTCATATATCTCTGCCGACTTTATCTCTTTCCAGTAGACACCTGTAACAACTGATATTGGAGTTTGGCCATCCTGACTCGCCTCTACAAATAAAACATTACCAAAAATTACAATGATCATACTAACAAGTGTCATTACCTTCGGTAGCGTATCCATAGTTCTCTGTCACGTGGCACACTGTTACTGTAGTCACAACAAATTAAACTAACAATCAAGTTTTAACACATTTATCTAATATTAGCACACCTAAATTATCAACTTATAAATATAACGCTGGTTAACTAAAATTTCAAGAAATATTACGTATACAGGACACCAGTTAGTTTTTAACCGCTCGAGCGTCGTGAGCTCACTGTCTAGCACACTAGTGTCCGATTTTGGACCTTGCCCTGCCTATCTTGCATTGTCTCACAGTGCAATGATCACATTATCGCTTAGCTGGGCAGTTTTACTCGTAGCCAAACACAAATATTACACTGGCAAGCACAAAATAGTCCTCTTTTTTTTTTATAATGAATATACAGACGGTCTAAAGTTA
This sequence comes from Homalodisca vitripennis, assembly GCF_021130785.1. Taxonomy (NCBI): domain Eukaryota; kingdom Metazoa; phylum Arthropoda; class Insecta; order Hemiptera; family Cicadellidae; genus Homalodisca; species Homalodisca vitripennis. The sequence continues at coordinate 5,417,488 of NC_060215.1, read as the reverse complement.
TTGTCTTGCACAGGATAGATTATATAAGTTACACGCTACCCTATCCTAAATTTGTTTTAACACTAATTTATACACTAATTACATTCATAAAAGAACATGCATCATCCTTTCATTTTATCTCTAGTTTCTTGGATAAAAACGTTTTAGTCGACTCACGTGAACTGTGTCAAAATAACACCGGTTCCCTTTCTTGATTTCTATTTCATAGTTCACTTCGGAAAGCCTGGATATCACCTTATACGGGCCGTTCCACCTATGTAGTAACTTGGTAGTCCTTCCCTTCTTGCGAGCTGGTGTCCATATCATGACTAGATCATCGGGTTCATACTCTACGAAACGGTGCTTCTGGTCGTACCGATCCTTCTGTTTCTGTTGACTTCTTTCCACTATTTTTATTACATCTCTGCGACACTGGTGAACTCTTTGCAGAACTTCCTCCGCCTTCACGTCACTACTTACATTTTTGCGTAGAGTTACATCAACAGGTAGTCGAGCTTCCATTCCAAAAAGCATATAGTAAGGACTATGTTTTATGGTTTCCTGACGACTTGTGTTGTAGCTGAAACATGTGAGATTTACGTAAAGATCCCAGTCTCTCTGATTAGACCCTGTATAATAAGATAACATCTGAGCCAGTGTGCCGTTGAAATGTTCTACTAAGCCATTGCACGCTGGATGATAAGCTGTTGTGAATAACGTGCGGATTCCCAGTCCGTTTAAAATTTCACACACTAAGTTCGACCTAAAATTCTTTCCTCTGTCAGTAAGGATCTCGTTCGGACATCCAAACCTACAAATGATTCTGTTGATCACAAATTTCGCGGTCTCTTCTGCAGTAGCTGAGGGGGTCGCTTTTGCTTCAGCCCACTTTGTCGCATAATCCATCGCTACTATGATGTACTTATTTCCGTTGTCTGTCTTTGTAAACGGACCCAATACATCTATCCCAATTCTTTCAAAAGGATACCCCACCGGAATGGGTTGTAACATCCCTGCTGGAGATAATTTTGGTGTCTTTCGAGTTTGACAGTGTAAGCACGTTTTGACGTACTTCTCAGTATCCTTTATCATGTTCGGCCAATAAAACCGGCACTTCAATTTATGAAACGTCTTGGTGAAACCCAGATGTCCACCTGCCAAAGGGCTGTCATGACATTCATACAAAATTTCACTTCTGATGCTTTCAGGTACTACTAGCAGTTTCTTTTCTCCAATATGAGCAACATTACGTCTGTATAGCACTCCATCTTCCAGCATAAAACTCCTTGCCATTCTTCTTTCTGTCGCTGTAGACTCTTCCGCTTTTAACATTGTGTCCTTGATTCTTCTGCACTCCTCGTCCTCATCCTGTAATTTGGGTAGATCTGTCCAATTCAGCGCTAACATGGGTATTTCATTGGTCTTGTCTTCGTCTTCTGGCTTACAGTCCTCACAAGCATTCCTTGAAAGTGTGTCAGGAACTACATGTAGGCGTCCTTGTTTGTGCCTTATTTCATAGTCAAACTCCATGAGCTTCAGGGCCCATCTTGCCAGTCTTCCTGATGAGTCCCGGTTCTTGTGTAACCAGCACAAAGCATGGTGATCTACTACTATTGTAAAATTGCGCCCCCATAGAAACTGCCTAAAATGTTGTGTTGCCCACACAACACCAATACACTCTTTTTCAGTGACCGTATATTTTTTCTCTGCTTCTGATAGCCTCCTAGATGCGTATGCTACAGGTAACGCATCCCCCTTTTCCTTTTGCATGATCACAGCACCTACTCCAATGTCGCTAGCGTCAGTGTGTAACTCAACAGGCAGTTTGGGATCGAAGTGTCGTAAGATCGGAGCTGTTGTTAGCTTCTCCTTTAGGGTTTGGAATGCTTCTTTTTGCTCTGTACCCCATATGAATGACTTATTCTTCTTGGTCAATTCAATTAAAGGTCTGGCTATCTTTGAGTAGTCAGGTACAAATTTACGGTAGTAGTTGGCAAGCCCCAGAAATGACCTGAGAGCCCTCAGTCTTCTAGGTGGTTCAAAATTCAGTATGTCTTTTATTTTTCCAGCATCGGGGCTTACTCCTTTAGCACTGACTGTATGTCCTAGTACCTTAACTTCCTGATACCCAAAGGTACACTTAGAAGGATTTAGTGTCATAGAGGCTTCCCTAAGCCTTTGGAGAACCTTTCTCAAATTTTCTATCAACTCCTTGAATGTTGGAGCCATAACTAATATATCGTCTAGATATAAAAGGCATGTACCCCATTTTAATCCTGCCAACACCTTGTCCATGCAGTTTTGAAAGGCTGCGGGACTCGTTTTGAGCCCAAATGGAGTAACTTCGTACTCCCATAAACCATCTGGGGTAACAAAAGCTGTTATGTGCCTGTCCTTTTCTCTTATGGGCAGCTGCCAAAACCCAGACGTTAAGTCTAGCGTTACAAACCATTGACAACCATTTAAGTATGTTAGAATATCATCTATCAGTGGAAGAGGGTGTTGTATAGGATTCAGCTGGTCGTTCACTCGACGATAGTCAACACAAAATCTCCACTCTCCATTTTTCTTTTTTACCAGGACAACAGGTGATGCAAAAGCGCTTGTACTAGGACGTATTATGTTCTTGCTCAGCATCTCCTCAACTTGATCTCTCAGTATCTCCCTTTCTCTATGGGAGACTCGGTAGGGTGGTTGATGCACTGGAGTTCTGTTAGTAAGCTCTATCTTGTGCTCGCTTACGGTTGTTCTTCCAATTTGAGAGGGATCCCAGGAGAATCTGTCACTGTAGTCCGCCAACAGATCTAGCATAGTTTTCCTTTCTTCGGATGTCATCTGAGGGTTAAGATTCAACTTCTTTTCTTCAATACAACCCTCCTCACCTCCACTCACAATATTCATTGCAATAGATTTATTTTCAATTGGAATTTCTTCAGCTTCATACACTTCAGCCAATAATTCTCCCTTGTTTATTCTTTTCACTTCTTCTGAAACATTTGATACCATGACGGCTTCTAGTGGCAATGATGTGGTGAGGCAGGGTGGTACTAAAATGGAAGTCTCCTTATACAGCCGGTAGTTTGGTTCCATAATGCCTGTGTATGGTAAAGCACCTTCAAATTTGATTTTCAGCAGCTTTCGGCCTCTTGCGGGAATTTCAGTAGTGTCGGCACTCACAACTTTTACGCTACATTCTTCAAGATCCTCAAACTGGATCTGGTTTAGCCAGGTTGCATCTGGGGGTGGTCTCTGATACTTCGCATCCTTTTCTCGACAGGAAAATGGAGCAGATATAGTTCTTCCACTTACGTTGGTTAACCTCACCATTCTTTCGGCATAGCTTATGGTTGTTTTAAACTTAAGATGAAAATCATTTCCTAGAATGCAGCAACCTCCTAGTCCTCTGGCTACAAATACAGAAAATCTAAAGACGCATCTGCCGATTTCTATAGTTATGTCCGTTCTTCCAGTGATACATACAGGTTCATCTGTGGCCGTCTTCATATTTACTCCCTCTACTGGTTGGACTCTAGCACGGTGACTCACAAGATTTTCGTCCATACAACTGACACATGCGCCGGTGTCAAATATAACTGGTCTTTCGTGTTGATCGACGAGGGCGTGAACTTCAAGAACCCCTAGAGTTCTAATCGATCCTGGATTGCTTGACACCCCTTGATGCCACGTAGCGGGTTTCTTCCGTTCTTCTGTCTGATAACGCTGATGAAAACCACCCTGAATCCATCTACTCCTCGGGGATCCGCTATATTGCCTCCATGTGTCTCTCCACTCTTCCTGTTCATGAGTTTCACATAATGTGGCTATCCTGCTACTTGGGATTTCACTTTCATTTGGGGAGTTTCTATTAGTAGGAACGCTAACTCCCTCCTCTAGCGTCCCCCTCTGTCGTTTCCCTGTCCTCTACCTAGATTTGATCTGCAGTTTATAGCAAAGTGTCCCACACGGTTACATTTGTAACAAATCACTCTACCGTCTGCTGTTCGTCCACGATTTGAACCCCGAAATGAACCACGACCCCTTTGGTTTTGACCTCCATAGTAGCCTACATCCCTCCGTTGAGTAGTGTGTTTCTCCTCATTTTTCCTTTGTTCCATAAGACTCATACTAAACTTAGCGAATTCACTCATTAGGTTTTCAATTTTGTTCTCTAACGAGCTACTACTTGGTTGTGACGCATGGGGTACGGTTATCGGTCCCGCTCCTCTGGTTATGGGTTCTGTCAAGAGTTGGTCGACCCTTTGGCCCGCTATAAATCTTGCAGTTTGTACTTTTCTTACGTTGGCTAACACATTTTCCAAAGTTTCGTTGTTCATCATCATCACTTTTTCAAGTAATGATGGTTTCAAGCCCCTTAGAACATGCTTGATTTTGCTTCTTTCAGCCATATTGGGGTCTAATTTGTTACACAGATTTAGTACATCCTGGATATAGGCCTCAACCTGCTCGTCCTCTCCTTGCATCCTAAGTCTTAGTTTAAATTCCAATTGCTCCTCCCAAGCAATTGACTGGAATGCTTCTTTCATCTTTCGCTTTACAATATCCCAAGTCAAGTTATTTTCTTCTGCCTGTTCTAAATTTTCATACCACTTTAGGGCTGCCCCCTCCAGATAACAAGGGATAACCACTAACTTCTTTGCTTCGTCCCAACCGTTAGCTCTCGCTACTCTCTCATAGGCTTGCAAATACTCCTCTACATTCTCTTCTGGGCTACCACGAAACTTTGGGGGAGTAATAATAGGTCCTCTAGCTTCAGCCATGGCTACTACTCTATTTCTTAATGGCTCTATTTCTTCACTACTCTCTTGCACCGACCGATACTCTTGCTCGTTTACCCTCAACTCTTCGAAGCTGTCGTCTAAAGATTCCTCAAGAAGAGGGCTTAATTCAGTCTTCTGAGCTAAGTTTTCAAACTCAGAAACTGGGGAACTACTCTGCGACTGTGAATCCTGCCTGCTTCTACTCCTCGTCACTACACTAAAGCGAACTGGGGTCCCGTTCATAAGCAGTAAGTAAAGTATATCTCTCACTAGCTACAACTATTACCGTTCACTGTCACACTTATAACTAATAAGACACAATAATAATAATCCACAACAGTATTTTTCTCACAGTTCACTGATCACATTATCTAAAACAATTAGAACCTTGCTAAAACACTAATAAATTTTTACAATAACATCCAAATTCATACTAAACTATAATCCCGTCACATTAATCACGTACAAATAATTAGTATACAATCACTGATTATTGCAGCAATCTATTTAAATAATCACTTCATTACTATAATATATTCACTTCACACTTCACACGTCCCTTAGATCTTCTTTCACCAACATTACATCAGGCCAACAATCCAACATTTCTTCTCCAAATTGTTTAGCTTCAAATATGGAAAAATTAAACCGGCGGCTTACGACAGACAGAAATATCAATTGAATGCTTTTTATAAAATAACAAGTACTGAACTAGGTATTAAATAATAACTAAAACATACTTAAATTAGCATCACTTACGGGTTACCACTTGCTATTATACTAATTTCCAGAATACTCAACAAAAGGATTCAAATTATTATTATTATTTTTTTTTTTTTTTTTTTCACTTAAAATCTTACTACAATTTTTCAAAGTCAAGTCCGTCTCAGGCTATCACGCCTCAGGACTACCCGGCGCCTCCACCAAAATTTGTCACGTACTGTGTGATCAAGTTATTTCTACTATAACTCACCCTGTTAGTCCTTGGGGCTGCTCCATACACTCTGCTTGGCCGTGACGAGGTACGTAACAAATAACTACTCACTCTTCTTAAAACAACATCATTTATTCATCACATTCTACCACCTAAACCTATCTAACCGTCCGTAGCATCGCCGCCGCTCGTGCCGCGCCACCGCACGTCCCCGGTCTGCTCTCACCACACGCAATGTCTCTACCCATAGACGACACCTCCTCGACTGAACAACATCAGGTGTTCCGTGTTGACCTCTCCCTCTCCACATCAGACGGCGGGAAAAGGGCCCCGTCGTCACAATATATATATATATATATATATATATATATATATATACATACAGGATTGTTCACTAAAGGGTGATAGTACTCATAATTTCAAGCACGTTGTTCTATAAATAGGTTGAAATAGCTAGTCTCAAACACAATATTACCTGTAGAACTACTTAAGCTAAGAACACAAAATTTGGCACATATGTTGTAATAATAATATTAATTCAATGGCGTCTGTTGATACTATTTATAACCAATTCACGAAAAACATGTATAGCTTAAAACTTTACTAGCTACAAATTATTTTAGCAATTTTATTACAATTCCCACGGTAGGCTACTTGTTCAACGAAATCTCTCAGTACATAAGCGATCACGACCACTGTAAACGTACACTCGTACAAGCTGCGAGCAACAAACATATTGTATTTCAATATTCATCAGCTGTATTACATAAGTTAGAACAATTTTACAAGATACAAAATTAGTTCAAAATTTTATACTAATTCCAACGTTACGTATTCCGACAAATTCCATTAACGCAAGCGAGCAAGATCACTTTAAAGATACGCGCGCACACGCCGGGAGCAGCAAACATGTCAAAGTTGACAGTTATCAGTTGTTTTTTATGTCCAGGCAGGCAGCTCAGTTCATGGCAAATAACAGAAATTTGGACATAATAATGGATGTCATCTGTCTTCCATTTATGTTCCAACAGTTCAGATAACTTTGGACGTTTTTACTTCCAGCATATAAATCTTCTTGAAACTAAGAAGAATTTTACATTCCTTAAAATAGTACACTAGAGTTGTATTTCATATATCTTCTTCTTTTTGAAAAGAGTTCACGTAATACATAACTGCAATTTTGACAAATAAATTTAATTCATAATAAATTAAATAAATACATTTCCATCAGAATTAAAAATAACGAAATCCACTCACATTAGATAAGATAAGTGTGCTTCTACAAACTAATTTAGACCAATATCTATCACACCAATAGCCTTTAAATACTTTGAGAAAATAATTTTAAAACCGTTTGCATAGATACATCAATAAAATATAAAATTTTTCCACCTTGTCAGTTTGGGTTTAGATCTGACCTAAACATAAAGTCTCCATTATCTCTAATGTCTAAGCATAGCTTGTCCACCCATGGCTCTGGTAAGCACACTTTAGGCTTGTTCTGTGACCTTAGCACAGCATTTAATGTAATACCTAGATCACGAAATCCTCCTTCATAAATAAGAAAATTATCATTTTCAAGCTATATTTCTTCAATGATTTAGGCCATTGTTGCAAGATAGCTTTCAGAATGTTGAAATAGAACCAACTGGGTTAAAGTAATCTTTTATATTGATTTTCTTAAATAATCTTACCCAAAGTGATTATCAAAGTAAATATTCATAGCAACATTTTATATTACACAAATTTTCTAACATTTTTACTGTGGTGCCTTAATGAAATTTAAAGGAATACAAAACTAGTTAAAATCTTATTAAGAGTTGCAAATTAAAAACTATATATTAACATATTTTCGATTCATTTTTCACCACTCATATTTTTGTTATAATTAGATACCATATTAATTGACTTTCTCAACGACAACCTCAGATATCTAGATTTAATGATTAAATGAAAATGATAACGATGGAAATTCTTTTGCAACAGATTATGTATTTATTTGTCAGGATATAGTCTTTAATTTTTTTTTTTAATTGTGGTACAAATAATTATCACAAGAATGATTATTAGGCACACAAAAAAACACTTCGCAATTATTATAATATATTACTTATTTTTGGTACATACTTATATCTTAAACTTATCTTGAACTGTGGGTCGTATACCAATATACGAGTAGTTAAATCAATACTGTTATGTTCATTTCCAAAAACTGCTTATAGTAAATTAGGTTTTAGTTCAGTAGCACATGGAGTTAATGAAATATACGAGTCTTTCTCTTCATGAACATAATACACCTCAAAATGACACAATAATGTATAAAGGCTTATACCAATAATTAAAATCCCTAAATTAAAATCATGTTTATTAGTAATTTTGTTAAGTACAATACACGATAAAATGTCCCTAGCAGGAAACATTGAGCAAAACATTTTCCATCAATTACCTTGGTGGGGTTGGGTCTGGAATTGAATGAGTATTACCAGATAGGAAGCCACAGTTGCAACCATCGATGTCAACATTTGTCTGTTGACTTGAAAAAATCCTCCTCCTGCAGAAAACTCTAGGTGTTTCTTTGTCAGCTGGAACAAAAATGAATTCAACTGTTTCCTCAATCCCGGTCTTATGTTTGGGTTGGTTACCAGCTTGCTGATTACTGGTTTCGTCTCCTGAGCCACTAGAGTGACATCAGAGCTTGAGGAGATGATCATACATAGGTAACATGTCATAGACAGTTTCCAAAATATCGCTATAATAACTCCTGTTTCGTCTTTAGTTACAAGATGTATAAAGGGAAAATATAGACAGGAAGTGACAAGTAGAAAGCCATAGAAGATGGAGGCCAGTAACAGGTCACTGTAGAAATCATTAGCTTGGCCTACAGCATGACAAAGCAAATGGTAAGCGATCATGAGAGAGTTGATCCTGTCATTGTCGTTACGATCCTGATTGTGACGTAGATGTGGTGGATTCCGGTGTTGTATTGACTGTATATAAATTTCATTGTTCACTTCTTGTGTAATCTTCGTGTTGATGATTCTAAATCTTTCGGTCAAGCAACGAGTGACAGGTTGGAAATGGATCAACATACAAGTTTGTCCACAGTGCATTATAATAAAACAACCAATACTTAAGATATTCATTATTATAGTTTTGTGATTGTCTGCCAAAGACAAGAACTTGGAAATGCGTACTGCTTGAACTATCAAGGGAGTGGCTATTGACACAGCGATGTTAGCGGAGGATTTCACACCAATACCGCGTATAGGTGCCGCCGCCGCCAGTTGCAGATTGCAGACATCTAGGAACTTTGAGTACTTCCTGCTATAGCTGTTGTACGATATAACTTCTACCCATATGTTTGATACCACGACTACAGTTGCAGTGAAGAGAGTAGTTTTAGATTCTTTATAAGGAAGTGTGAAGGAGCATTGGTTTGTAATAATCATGTAGATTTTAAAGCTCCAAAATGCTATTTGTAACTGAGTTGTAATAAAGCCCCACCAGAACACTGCAGGAAAAAATTCAAGTTTTTTGGTTCCTGGTGGTTGTAGTGTATATTTCAGAGGGAACCTCATAAATGTTTGGCATACGAAGAGGGCCCTTTCTGAAAGAACATTCATTTCGATACAATGATATCAATAAATGTATACAATGGTCTAGAAACATACACATGTATTTCAATTTGTAGAAAGAGTAGAAAGTATCTGATTTTAACGGAATAACACCAAGTTTAAGTTTGAGGTATATCTTAACTCATTTAAAAAGGCAAAGCTTTCATAGCATAAATCACTTTTTTCTGACACGTGTAAGGGAGGTAGACTTAAGTAATTGTTTGATAAATTACTGCATTCGTTTATTACCTTTTATTTAAATAAAACTAAGTGTTTTATATATTGCACCTCTTATGATGGCTGTTAATATGACTGATTTCATCAGTTTTGCAATAACAATGGGTCAATATTAATGAAAGTTTTACTCGTGCAGTACACTTTATTGATATTTAATAATTCTTATTGAATAGTAGTTATAGTATAGGCTTCCTATGTTTCCTTCTAAAAACATCCTTCATAATTCATAAAATGCAAGTTCATTGAATGTTCACAGTTCAAAAATTCTTACTGTTTAAGATGAGTTATTTTATATTATCAATAACGTATTCTTCAGTGAAAGTTCTCACTCCATTTTCAAAATAAACAGACAGGTGCATTACAGAGAAAACATTTCACGAATTGACAGAAAGTTTATGCTCACGTATTAGTGTCTAAGTTTTAACCGTTTTATAGGGTACATGTGACACCAGGAGTGGCCTGAAATGCAATCATTAGAAAGCAGATTTATTATATTCATGTCTTAAATATGGAAAATCATCGCTACTATGTCATATATGTCATGAGCTCATTGATCTTGTTTAAAGAGGTTTCTGATTTATGGCTATTTCATGTTAAAGTAAAAAGTAATAAAAAGGATTCGGTTGCTCAACATAACGTACCTATGTCATAGTATCTTGCTTTTTTCATAATCATTGTGGAGTTTTGAAGTAAAATTCTGTTGAACCTCAACCATTTCTAAAGGTCTGGAATTTTATTCTCAAGAAGTCAGCTAAATTTTGATTGTACCGAAAGACAAACCTGGATACCTCTGGAATCTCAACACGAAAATCTGTTATCTTTGGTCTTTGGGATACCATGTACAGCAAATAGATTTCCTTACAGAAATTAGTCAAGTTTTCATACTGTTGTCCAATGATATCAGTATTATCTTCAACCTTCCCATGATAGGATTGCAAAGATTCTCTAAATGTAACATGAAAACAATATTAAAATTGTAGGTTTACCTTTTAAACCTTAAACAATCTATTCATACCTTGCCTACGTCCCGTGTTGCATGAAGAGCAGCACCAAATTAGGTTATCATTCACAATTGCTTTTATGCAAACCTTGTTAATTTTTTAAACATGATGCTTGACATTAATTACCCCATGGCATCTATAATTGACTATTTGATATGATAGAACCAGAAACGGGACACTTTTACATACTTAAAATATGGTAAGAAAACTTTACCTTGTAAATCTTAAATTAAAATTAACTTGATATTATATGTATAACAGATTAGCTATAATAAGATCTTCCCAAAGTATAATAATAAATACTTGAAGGTGACACTTCTTGAGAATAAAATTCCAGACCTTTAGAAATGGTTGAGGTTCAACAGAATTTTACTTCAAACTAATAAGACAAATCAGCCGGCATACACAATAATTTACTACGTAAACCCATTGGAACGTAGGTTACCTTCATACGATTTCAATGCAAAACGCATTACTAGAAGCACCTGCACCAAGTCCGCTATGAACAGCAGCGCTATACGAACCGTAAGATATAATTGCAGGATACAATGTGCATTTTTCTTTCAAGCTCCTTGTAAATTGCTTTTAGTTTTTTGCTGACTGAGGCGATTGACGTATTATATGTTTTGATAGTTATGGCAATTAAAATAAATTGTACTTTGCAAATAAACCTTAAGGAGGTCATAGTAAATAAATCTGATGACTTCTGCACTTGATTTTTTATTTTTTGGACTTAAAACTCCTCCTCCTTAACCGGCATTAATTTAACCTTTCCCTACTGACAAAAGTGATATATCTAATGATAAAGTCTTATAAATAAAATAGTTTTACTTAACCAGAAACATATAATATGAGATATTACTTTTATGCAGTATAACTATACTACTTTTATAAAAATTAGTATAACTATACTAATTTTATACAAATGTTTAGTATTTTTATGTTTTATATCAATTTATAGCACAAACTGTAAATTGAAGTTTGTCTATTGTTTAAAATTAAAACAACGTAAAAAAGCTCTCTTATCATAGCAATCTAATAAACTATAACACTCCACCTTACTTATATTAACGCAACGGGTGATATATTCTCAAAGAGTCATGTTTTAATTATTTAACGTATTTTCTATAACACCTAATAGGTAAAAAAAATGTTTTGTAAGTATTATTTATAATTATGATTTTATAAATTAACTTAAATGATTTGTATTTACAATGCATTTTTAGAATTTTCTTATGATTAATAAAAGTTTAAAATTGTCTTTACTTGAATGGAATGAGGCCTAACCACATTTTTAGGACGATAATAATAAAATGTTATATTTGCCAGTCCCAGTCGTTAGTATTTCTTGTGTGATTACATATTGTAGATATCAGATTATTATCGGTGTCTTTTGTGGAGCAGTAGAATGTGATGTTGGATAATCGCCTCTCTGTAAAATGCCCACGCCGCACCTCAGTAGCTTTATCCAAACAGCAATGGAGTTGTCAAAGCTCTCAATAGAAGGTGGCAAGTCACAGACCATACCATTTACACCATCTGTGAAAAATATTACCTCAGTAATGTAAAGCCAGAGATTTTATATGTTAAATAAGTTATATCAAATAAGGTATTTTGTAAATTTAATAAGTCGTGAGTATCGAAGTAAGAAAATTCAGGTAGGAAAGCAATAATTCAAATAAAATATTCTTGCGCATTCGGAAAATCACATTTTTTAAGTAACATTTTCTTACACGTAGTAATTCCTAAGGTTTCAACTATTTTATAAACTGTTGTTGCATTTTTTTTTATCTTTGATACATATAGGCTATGATTAGTGAAACGTTTTGTTTCTGCCTTGCATGCGGTTTCCCACTATCAAAACCTCTATAACATGAATTTATACCAATACTTTATCCAGGAATAAAAAAATTTCACTAAATCTCCTTTCCATTCCTATTAAAAAGGTTATTAGCTTTCCTATTTATATAATCACCGTAGTAGCTCACCATGCCTACCCAGCTGTGATTATACTGTGGTCAGATTTTATCAAATCTCACAGGAGTCTAAATATTGTAAAATCTCATTGACAACACATTCGTTGGAAGTTGGATCAATTGATTGCTAAAAAGGCCTTTTACTCATTTGATAATCCTAACGAAGTCCTCATACAAACTTATGTGATAAAGTAGCAATAGTCTTCAACATTCTGTATCATAGTTCACATCTGTTAACTGTTTTTCGTTCAAACCACATAATATGTTTAGTTTTTCTTCATCTTTTGACCTTTTGAGTATCTGTTCGCATTTAGGTTTAACTGTAAATATTTGGTATACCGTGATAAATATATCAAAATAAAGTGTTTTCAAAATTATAACATTTAAAATTGCACGTATACAATTTAACTAGTTTTAATTAATTTAAAACCATGCCAACAGCGTGGATGTTTCAAAAGCCCAGACCTGATCGAATAATTTTCACTGTAAAACAGATTTTAAGTAATATAAATTTTCTTTGAATTTTATGTAATAGTTTGAGAAACTTTGGTTAAAAAATTGCAATATTAATTTAGTAGCCAAACATGCTTATTCGTGTAATGTAAAACTTCTATTTTACTTACAATATCAGAGAACTATTTCACACTCCGAGTGTATTCAAGTCAAGGACATTGTTTAAAGTTTTTAATTTATACTATTAACATCATAAAATCAGACGCTGTTTTAGTTATGTGCTTCTCTAATCAATGCTTGGGACAAAATGGGGTGTGATTGGAAGTTTTACACACCAATATACACATAAAATGCCTAACATATGTTATGAGCCATCCTGTTAACTTATCATAAGATCTTTATGTTTGGTGAATTTATAGTTAATTAATCTCTTTTTCATAACAACTTTTAGTAATTCAAATTTCAAATATATACTGTAATTAAATATAAAACTAAATTATTTAAGACACTTGCATTTGTAGCAGTTTTATATACTTTATTACTGTATATTAAACTGTGGCTTATTACATTAAGGTTCACGAACACTGGTTATGTATGCTGGGTGCTAACCTGCAAATAATATATTAACATGTCACAGTCTCCTGGTAAACCCTTACTAAACAGAAGATAAGGTATAGGCAATCTTGGTTCTGTTAAATTATGCTAAATGCGAGTTTTTTTATTGACTTAAAATCATAGAGACCTAGTATTACCAAACAATATTATTATACATATATATTTTATTAAATAATGTTAGTTTTTGTCAGAAATCTTTCTTTTTAAGGTTTATTATGCTAACAATTTTTTGTTATGTTCCAATATTCTGATTTTAGCTATTGAATGAACTTTAAAATTACCAGATTATAATTAAATACTTTACTCACTAGTGACAAATCTCAAAAGGAATTGTATATAAGTCGTAATTCTTGCAATACATAAATGCAAAGTTATTCATATTTAGGTTAATATTATTCTCACAGTTAACAATAAAGATAGTTTTAGTGTAACATGCTCTAGAATAATGTATTTAATAATTGTAATTACATTTCACACAAAACCTAAAACGGTGCAATTTGTTTGAATTTAGAATCCATTTGTAGTCATATATTTTTACGTAAAGTAGACATGTGTTATATTTAGCAAATACTTTTCGACTAAAAACAGGCAGGCAATATAAATAATTGTTAATCACCAATATTATACTATCGCAAACTTGTCATACGGCTGTTTGGGTGACGAATACAAGTAACAAAGATTTGTGCATCAATTTTGAAATGATACATGTTAGAGTTTCTTCGTCTGTCGGTTAGTTGGGTTTCATCTCCCATTATTAGTAACATCATAATAGATATATCATTAACCCAGTGTTAGTACCTAAAGTTGGATTGCAAGTATTTTGTTGGTAATTTGTTATGTTTTACTGGAATCCTTACTTTTACTAGATTGATTACATTTTTAAAATGGAAGATCAGTGCGATCTAAATAAACTATTTAATTTTTATTGCATACAGCTGTCTATATTGTTGATTAAGTGCCTCAAAAGTCGAATTGCAATACAGTATTGTATTTTGAAACTTGTTCCATAAATTTAAAGCCGTATATCAAAGGAAAGGTTTGTTTTAAACTCAAATATGATAAGAATATTTTTGTATTGAATGCTGTGTCTTTCACAAATATGCAAAATTTTTTTGAAAGCAATAATTTACTTATTTTATTATATATTCAAAAAGGAAAGTCTATATCTTCTAATATCGCTAGCTAATACGATCTTTGCTTGTGTTCTAAACTAAATGGTAAGTACATAATAGTTTGTTATATTATTTTGGCACTTGTCATACGGCTGTTTGGGTGACGAATACAAGTAACAAAGATTTGTGCATCAATTTTGAAATGATACATGTTAGAGTTTCTTCGTCTGTCGGTTAGTTGGGTGCAGTTTTAAGAATGTTTTGTTGATAGGTGACTCACATTTGAGACACACTAGTAGTAAGTGCGTTTTCAAAGGGGCCTATCTTGAGTGCTGTCCTAGGGGGAAAATAGTAGATATTAAGAATAGATTGTTAAATTATGTAGGTTTAAGTTTATCTGTAATTTATATTCATGTTGGTGCCAACAACTTGAGGAAAGGGTATCGGGGGGGTCCTGGGTACAACGGAGGGCATGGTAAGCGGGAGGCCCTCCACAGCATGGCGGATCTGCTGTTCACTGTCAAAACCAATTTTCAAAATTCTAAAATTTTCTTGGACAGTGTACTAATTCGACGTGACATTGGCTATAAAGCTCTACATGACTTCAACCTTCAGTTGGAGCTCATGTGCAATAACTTCGACGTTGAATTCGTCGAAGCTAACACTTGTGTTAGCAGGCGGGACCTCACCCGGGATGGTGTGCACTTCTCCAGGAGAGGTGTTACTCGCTTGGGATCTCTATTTGTGAACGCTGTTACTGCGGGTTTGCGGTATCTGGATGCAGCACCAGCCGATGACCTGGGTGAGGACATGTCTAGTCTCGATTTGAGTCCCGGGCCTAGGAATACCATCAGCGGGGACCATGACCCCTCTGGGAGCTGCGATGTTTCTCTGGTCCCGGGAAACTAACTGGGATGGGGGGCACGGGGCGTCTCAAAGTCGCGCACCTCAACATTAGATCCCTCAATACAGGGTTTGAGGAAATGTGCTCATTTGTGCGTGACTTTGACTTTGATGCAATTGGGATATCTGAGACATGGCTTCACCCCGGCACCCCATCAGACAATTATCAGATGACTGGGTACACACTTCTCCGATGTGATCGGCGTGCTGACTTACACGGCATTGCAGACGCGGTGACAGGTGGTGGCGTTGCCTTGTATATTAAGGAGGGAATCTCCTTCGAGCAGCACACACTTACTGAGGATGTGGGCCCTGGTATCGAGTCTCTTTGTGTTGTCCTGAGGATAAGGGGAGTAAGGCTTGGTTTATGTGTGGTATACAGGCCACCACATGTAAGGTACACCTCACTGTCAGCTTTGTTTCACTCTATCTTTGTTAACTTGGCTATCGGATCGAACTCCATTATGTTCTTGGGCGACAACAACATAGATTTATTGTCAAATAGTTGTAATGAAGCCAAGTACTTACGCCGACTCTTGAAAGAATACAATGCAATACAATTAGTAAATGAACCAACAAGAGTGACAGCAACCTCTTCCACCTTGTTAGACCACATAATAGTGGACAGGTCGGTCGAGGTCGAGAGGACCGGCGTCATCGATGCAGCAGGCATTAGGGACCATAGAGGGGTGAAGATAACGGACCACAAGTTGATATATTGTTTCGTAAAAGTTAAGAAAGAGAAAAAAGGGCCAAAAATGATAACCTACAGAGATTTTTCAAAATTCAACCCAGAAAGTGCTGTCAAAGCAGTCGCGGAGATTGACTGGGAGAGAGCAATGCACATTGACGGGGTTGACAATATTGAGCACTTCATCACTACCCATGTTAAAAGTGTATTTGATTCACATGCTCCAATTGTATGCAAGAGAGTGACAAAAAAGAAAGCCCCGTGGAGGAACGATGTCATAAACAAGCAGACTAAACTAAAAAACAAACTCCGTAAGATATATTGGAAAACCAGGGACAGTAAAGATTGGGAGATGTATAAAAGAACACGCAATGAATTGAATGGGATGGTGTGGAGAGCAAAGAGAGATTTTTTCACTGAGAAATTATCCACTAACAAGGATCCCAAAGATTTTTGGACTTGTTTGAAACAGTGTAATATAGTTATGAAAAACAGAAATGAAAACATTCCACACCAACTGAAGCTTGATGACATCAATCAGTATTTTGTCAATATGGGGAATGGAAATGAAGCCAGAGTTGAAGAAATCGATGTCTTCAGAACTAGTAAGAGAATTGAATCGATGAATGATTTTAGCTTTTCTGCTGTCACTGAAGATGATGTAAAAAAAGCACTAAATGAAATAAAATCTAGAGCTGTTGGTAGTGATGAAATATCCATCCAAATGATTAAGGCCGTGAGTCCATATGCTTTGGGTGCAATTACTCATCTTATTAACAAATCATTGATGAGCGGTGTGTTCCCGCAGAGATGGAAAATGAGTGTTGTTCATCCATTGCCAAAAGTAACGTCCCCTAAAAGTGTCCAACAACTGAGACCCATCTCGATTTTACCAGCAATATCGAAGATTATGGAAAAAATAGTAACACGTCAAATAGCACAGTATATGAACGAAGTAAACATACTGCCAAAAACACAATCTGGATTTAGAAAAAATCATAGCACATGCACTGCCCTGGTAAGTCTGTTCAGTGACTTAATTGATGCGAAAGATAAAGGGATGTGTAGTTCACTAGTGATACTGGACTACTCACAAGCATTTGATTCCCTTAACCATGAACTTTTGTACGCTAAGATGCATTTTTTATGGCTTTGGCAAAAATTCAATCGAGTGGGTAAAATCATACCTAGGAGACAGAAGTCAGGTTACAAAGATGGGAAGTGAGACGTCAACTTCACTTGTCAAAAGGCGAGGTGTTCCTCAAGGAAGTTGTCTTGGACCTATATTGTTCAACTTATATACGTCTGACTTCCCAAGTTGTGTTCAAAGCTGTGCAGCTCACCTGTACGCAGATGATTGTCAGTTGCGCTCGTCATACGAGCCTGGCTCCATTGATGAGGCTATTGAGAAAATAAATTCCGACCTAGTGAACATCAACACTTGGTCGGTTAACAATGGCCTTAAACTCAATATAGGTAAGTGCATTGTCCTTCATCTTGCCCCACACAATCTGGTGCAGGCCCTTGGTCAGAGAGGAGTGAGAGTAAGGCTCAGTGGGGAGAGCCTGTCTGTCTCTGAGTCAGTCAAGACTCTCGGAGTTGTGCTTGACAGTAAGCTCACCTTTTCTGATCATGTCACTCATGCTATCCAGCGTGCCCTTGGTAGGCTGAGGGGTCTGTACAGATTTAGAAGTCTGCTGCCAGAATCCGCTAAGCTCCGGCTTATGAGTTCTCTTGTTCTGTCTGTATTTTATTACTGCTATCCTGCATACGGCAACAGTATCTCTAGGGGAGACATAGATCGGATTCAAAGACTGCAAAACTCTGCAGTTCGATTCATTTTCAATTTGAGGCGCTTTGATCATGTGTCACCCTTCCGAGATGCTGTCAGTTTGTCCCCCATGGAAAATGTATGCAGGATCCTGACATGTGGCATGATCCACAAGGTGCTTGCGCTGGGTGAGCCGCGGTACCTGGTCGAGAAGCTCCAATTTCGGGAGGAGGTCTCTCAACGCAGTGTCCGCCATGGTGATTTGCTTCACTTTCCCAGAGTCAAGCATGAGTTTGGGAGGAGGAGCTTTTCTTACTTTGGCCCAAAGTTGTACAATGACCTCCCCCAGAGCCTTAAACAGACTTCTGTTACTGTTTTTAAAAGTAAACTAAGAAAAATGATTGTACAGTAATTTATTTGTCTTTTTTGGGTGTTATATTTAGTCTATAGGTTTTAGTTTTTAATTTTATTTCCCAGTATTGTAAATAGTGTAAGATATGACAAGAGTTGTTCTGTAAAGCAGTTGTTATACTGAGAAACGCTTGCAATAAAGGCATTTTTATTTATTTATTTATTTATTTATTTACCTACATTTATTCTAGTCATTTAAAAACACAAATTTCTCGGTCATAGTATCAATATAGCATTGATATTTATTGTTGTTGGTTAGCAGTTTAGAAATATTTAATTTTGATACCAATATGATACTGTATATTTATATTGTAAAATTATAGTACATTACGTGTTACATTACTGTTTTAACTATCTTTGCTAAAGTGTAAAAAAACAACATAAAGTACATTCGGTTATAATAATAAAGATTAGAGTGATTGTAAAACTATTTGGTATTGTGTATACTTTATTATTAACACAATTTGCTCTACTGTTTATTTCTAATATTTTAATTTGGTGTTAATTTGATGTACAGTTTTATTATTAGTTATATGCCCGTGAGAAGTAATATTAAACTCGAGTTTAGTTTCTGACGATCGCTCCTAAGGCAAACTGCAGCAAAGCACGGTGTTATATTAATTCCTTTGTGCTCGTATCCATAAAGTCAGCTTATTAAACTGACGATATTGTGACTCTACAATTGTGTCAGGTACTCCGACTGTCGCTTCCAGACTTGACGAATAAACATACGAGTACATCATTACTTCAACTTGAAGTTAATTCTATATATGGGTATTATGAGATCTAAAACTGTACGATATTGTGACTCTACAATTGTGTCAGGTACTCCGACTGTCGCTTCCAGACTTGACGAATAAACATACGAGTACATCATTACTTCAACATAGAAGTTAATTCTATATACGAGTATCATGAGATCTAAAACTGTACGACAGACATTGAAACTTATTACCATTTGGCTGGACCGATGCCTCTAGGTGTCAAACGAGGCAACTCAAGTAGGGATTCTCTCCCCTTAATAAGGTTCAAGTAATTATCGAATTGGTATTTGATAACTAAATAGTGTTTATTTAGTATTATTACGTACTTACTTACCCGGATCGACTGTAAGACGGATCTTTCACTTGCAGGGCAATCATTTTCCTCATTGTACTTTAGAATCCTTTAAATATGCACTATTAATGTAATGTGTAATATAAGCACCGTAGAATACTCGACTATAATGTTATGCTAAGACCATTAAAACAGTTTAAGTACCGGTACTTCATAACCTTTTATAAGTGAATATTACAGAATTTTATATTATTACAGGTAAATGAAGACCAGGGTTTGGAATCGCAATGCCACGTTTACTTCTTAATCAGTAATATTTTATATGCAGAGAAATATTTATTTGTTTTTAACCAGAGATATTTAAAAATTTTCTAAATTTGATGTAATCCTTACATCTCAAAATTAATTACTAGAACTTTTATTTATCTGCCTCAATACAGACCAAACTCGATATATAATATGGGATATAATATTTGATACTAAATAATGTAGGGTTCTCTCCCTCCACTTCTCAAGCACTTCTATAGCCTGTAAAGAGAGACCTTTAGCATCATACAACTGACAGCCGTAAATCAATACTGTATCTGTAACTACATCATAATTACGATGAACTCATGGAGTGCGGGCCAACATCGTTGCATCAATAAAATTGCATCGGAATAATAAACAATCCAAGCTCAAGATTGGACAGGATATATCGAAATTTGCTGTCTGTTTAACAGTGGAGTAGCTCATTGAAAATGGCGACCGGTTTGTCCTCCCCCTCCCATTGCTCCCCCCCCCGCACCCCTCCTAACATCCTAATCACGCAACCCATCACCACGGCCCAACTCCTTATCAATAGTATGTCTCCCTATCGCAAACAATTTAAAGCAGCTCATATGAACGCTCAATCGCTTAGATGTCATATAGATGAAGTTAGAACTATTTTTATGAATCAGATGTTTGATGTCATTACTATATCTGAGTCTTTGTTAAAGCCGAGTATTCTTGACGGTGAGGTAGCACTTCCGGGTTATTTAATTTTCAGAAATGGTAGATTGTTCAAAATTGGTGGGGGTGTGTGTGTATTTATAAAAGAAAATTTTGGGGTTAAGCACTTGTACTGTACACCGCAGGAGTATTCGGCTAAACCGGAATTTATGTTTTTAGAAATTAATGTGTCTGTTTCAGATGTACTTCTCTTAGGATTATGTTACCGTCCACCTAAGGTGGGGCATATGGATGACTTTGAGGATACTCTGTTGCGCCTCCTCCCGGGCTATGGTCGTGTCTTGATTATGGGTGACTTTAATACGGATCTTCTGAAACCTAACAATCACAACACTATACAGCTCACTAGGATGTTCCAATCCTGCAACCTGACTATACTACCACTGAACGCCACGCACCACACTGCCGAAGCCGCCACCTGGCTAGATCTTATGGTAGTCTCGGACCCTGAGGAATCATTATACCATTGGCAGCTTCCAATTCCGGCAATTTTCCATCATGATTTAATTTTCTGTGCCCTTTCATTAAAAGTTTCCAAACCTAAAGAAAAATATATAACTTACAGATCATACAGAAATATGAATGAAATTGCATTTTTTGCGGATGTTTATTCATACCCATGGCATTTCGTGCAGAATAAGGAGACTGTTGATGAGATTGTTGGCTCTTTAAATTATCTTATATTAAAGCTGTATGACAAGCATGCCCCTCTTGTTACCAAGCGAATTAATAAGAAACGACCCGTTCCCTAGATTACCGAGAATATTCTCGGTCTAATGGCCGAAAGAGATGCCTTGTTTCGGAGGGCTCGGCGCTCTAGAGATGTCAACTTAATGATACGGTACCGCCATCTTCGTAACCAAGTCAAACAACAAATTAGAAATTCCCGTCTTCGATACATAAATGGTATGTTTTCAGACAGAAATCAATCGACAACTTCATTATGGAGTAATGTCAAGAAGCTTGGTTTTGGTAAGCAACCCTCTCCTGCCTCTATTAATATTTCACTTAATGATCTAAACGAGTATTTTTCATCATTTTCTCAAAAATCTATCAGAGCAGTTGTAAAAACCCATTTAGATGAATTGAGTCAACAAACCCATAATATTCCCTCAGACAGCCAGTTTCGTTTAAATCCAGTATTAGAGGTAGATGTCCTTAAAGAAATCAGGCGTATGCAAACAAATGCCACGGGTTCAGACAACATATCAATCTTATTAGTTAAGAAAATTCTTTTTGCTATTCTCCCTATCATTACAGCAATTTATAATACATCTCTCACAACAGGTGTTTTCCCCACACAATGGAAGTCCGCCTTAGTTCGTCCACTAAATAAAATTAAATCTCCATCTGAACCCCAAGACTACCGACCAATTAGTATCTTACCAGCTCTCTCGAAAGGCCTTGAGCGAATAGTTCATTCCCAAATATCAGATTTCTTGTTTAAAAATAATATTATTAATGTTTTTCAGTCTGGCTTTCGCCAAAACCATAGTACAGAAACTGCACTTCTGAAAATAACTGATGACATTCGATTAGCCATGGATCGAGATCTTTATACCTTACTAGTTCTATTCGATTTCAGCAAGGCCTTCAATACAATCATTCATAACATTCTATTTAAAAAGCTTCAAAATTTAGGTTTCTCTGAAAATGCTTTGGCATGGATAAAATCATATCTGAGGGACAGAAAGCAGTGTGTGTGCAATGACAATTCAATGTCTGATTTCAGAACTGTGACCTGCGGAGTTCCGCAAGGATCAATTCTTGGACCACTACTTTTTATTTTGTACATAAATGACATTAACACTGTATTGCGAAATTGCAAATTTCACTGTTATGCTGATGACTTACAAATCTACTCACACTTTAACATTATCGAAATAAACCAGCCTGTGAAGTGGATGAATAAAGACATACAACGACTTGTTTAATGGGCTTTAAAAAATGGACTTAAACTTAACCCGGATAAAACCCAACCCATAATTGTCTGCCATCAACGAATTGCCAACTCCATTGACCTACAAAATACACCGACAATAACTGTGGACGGAAAACTTTTACCATACGTTGAAAGGGTAAAAAGTCTAGGACTAATCATAAGCAACACACTTGGATGGACTGATGCAGTGGTGTACACCTGTAACAGGGTGTTCGCTGCTGTGCACACACTGAAACGAATGCAAGGACTTGTACCATTTCACATTAAACTTCTGTTGATCAAGTCACTTGTGTTTCCTTACTTTAACTACTGCAACACTGTAATCAATGACATGACTGTAGCCCTTAGCACTAAACTGCTAAGAGCACAAAATTACTGCATTCGCTTTCTGTTTGATTTACGTCATGTTACACCATATTTTATTCAATCATCAATTCTAAAATTAGCTGATTAAAGATCGATTCAAATTTTGTCATTGTTGTACTCTATTATTAATACGGATTCACCAAAATATTTATCTGAAAACTTTCAGTTTTTGGCGGTGAGTGGCGCAAGAGAAACTCGGTCTGGTGCACTAAGTCTCAGAATTCCAATACACAGAACCAAAACCTATAACCGATCCTTCACCGTTACCGCCTGTAGATTATGGAACTCTTTACCAGATCCTGTCAAACAAATTGAGAGCCGAAAACGGTTTGTGGCGGAGCTGAGACAAAAATACCTGGACCGGATGATTGGGGCAGGCGGCGGGGCTACTCTTTGAATCGTGACTGTGTCAATGGAAGACTGAATGGAATACTGTAAGTGTAAGTTATAGTTAATTAGCCTTAATTTGCATTGTTAAGACATATTTTTAAGAGGTTAAATGTAAGAAAGGACCATATGGTCCTAATTTCGCCTCAATAAAGAAGTGTTTCGTTCTTTCTTTCTTATATTTATAATTTTTAAACTTAACTTACAGTAACTTATAATTTAATTCCTGGACATAACTCCATTTATTTATTGTTTTTTAACACTAAAAAAAACAATAATTAACATATTCAATTGAGGAGTTATTTCTAAAGGTTTACTTATAATTTTTATACGTAGTATGTACTTATACAAGTGACTATAATTATTAACTAATGAATGACATTCGTTATTTATTAACTATATAAACGCTTTATATTTGATATTGTTTGAACGTTTATTAAAAAATCTCATATACATAAAGGACTGTACTCCAATGTTGTACAGTGAACAATAGATAGAATTTCTTATATCCAAGTTCAGGGTTAGAAAGTGCTGAATACTTTACTGCTTTATCATCTATGTTGAGATAGTGTTCTACATCGCGGACGAAATATATAAACTTTTAATTGTTAAGCGATGTTTGGAGGCAGTATAAAGCAATAAACGTGCATGATACTCAAGGCACCGGTCGCGCAAATGTAAGGACTAAAATTTGGTGTACGTTATAGCTTTTAAGTTATATATAATTAGTATTAGAATTTTATAAAACATAGGTTTTCAGTTGCTTTAGATAAATTCAGTTAATGAAATATGTATAATTATTGGAGTAACATCATTCAAAGATTCATGTTTAAAAATAGTAGGTTTTTAGACCCAGATGCATCAAATATGGTTGAACTCTGTTATGTAAGTAGTGAACCCATAATGATATCGACTGATATAATACTGTAAGATAATTTAGAATAATTATAGACTGAAACTGGCTGAGGTCACTAGGATATATAAAACTTTGCTGCCATTCTCAAAAAAGTTTAGGAAAACTTAAAACTGTAGGAAAGGTATTGGCAGTTAATTGTTATATTATTCTTATGGAAAATATGTAATATTCATGACGGACACAAACAAATAGAAACCAATAGGCCTACCCGGTCCGAACATTTCAGGCTCAAGTAGAATACTGCATGATCAAGTTACGTAGCCGCTGTCACTGATATTAACTGTGTTGTCAACTGGGCGGTGGTCTAGTGTTTGTGTAACTTCATGTACTTTAAGAATGGCATTTAGAATATGGTGTGACTTCTTACTGAGGTGCAGTTTCTTACTGAGCACATTGGTTTGGTCTTCGTCCAGGAATAATTTATAAATGTCATGAATTCAACAATAAATGTGTGGTTTAGCCGATTACAACAATTTATAGTTTTTAAACACAGTGTATATCTCTATAAATCGTTAAGCTAAATACCAAATTTTGCACATACGGAGTAACAAAAAAGAGAAAATTTAAAGTAATAAATGTGTGATTTGGGTAAGAATGTTTTAAGCCAAATAACATAGAAAAGAGTATAGTTATAAAAAATATATCAACTACTTTTTTATTTTTATAAAAATTCCAACAATACTTTTTTTCAACGAAACCCGTCCACGTATCAGCGAGAACGATTAATTTAGAGGCATGCAAGCACAAGTTAGGAGTAACGAAAACTTTTTCACTTGAAAGGTATTAGTTGTTTTGCATCAGTTATATACAAATTAAGAAATATTAACTATTTTCTATTAACAGTTGGATTTAGATAGAAGTCTTTATTCGTATCTCTAATTATTTAACTTTGTAATTAAAGATCAGTTCATTTCAATATCATTTTGAAATAGAAATTACTATAGCAATGTAACGTGAATATGATTTTGAGTTATTGTAAAACATTAAGAATATGTTATGAGAAAACAAGTTTTGCTCGATGTTTTCCTCTAAGTCAGTTTCTACTGTTGGTGAACGATATAAGTTAAAATACCAATTTAAACGTTAATATAGAATATAAAATTTTACTTCTCAGCAGAATTGTAGAAATGCAATATTACGTAAATAATACCCCGTTTTACTAAATTGAAAAATCTTATATTAAGAATTTCTTAATATACAGAACTAAGTCTACATTTAAGTTTGCATCTGAAAGAACAACTTAGTGCACAATTGGGTTATTGCATAAGAGTGCGAGTATATAACGATCTGCCCTCACAATATAGGGACACAATTGAAAAATATATGGCACAATTACTTGCTCATTAGTGAATGGAACGGAACCGAGACCGCAAACATACATGCAAGAGTTCTATAAACATTATGACAATAGCTACATTTCAAACTGTTTATCGTTGTTATTGTTCCCAATCATGTAGACTATTGTACGCGGTATAGGAAATACATTTGTACACCCATATTTATTTCTATTGTTATCCTTTATACTCGATCAAATATATAACAATTTGTACAAACATCATTCAGAAAACAATTCTTTGTCATTAGACCATGTTTCGATTAAAATGGGTTTAAACGGTTCTATTCTACAGCATTCTAGAGTGCCTTGTTCCCCTCAACAATCCGTAGTGTCAGAATTCCAACCTCGTACTGAGCAGAAGACAGTCTCCATTTGGAAATATATGAAGTTACCACTTGAACTGATGGATTTTGAATTGTTTGTAGGGTTTACCTGAAAAGTGTCATCACTGGTATTTGTTACTTATCGTATTACATTGTTTTTGTCATTACATTGAATTATGACTTTGATAGAAATATTTCTTCAGTAAAAGAACAAACTTTTATTTCATTTCTGATTTTATTTGAAAGGTAATAAATAGAATCAGTATTCCTATAGAAATAGATGTTTTTATGAGGTTTAATGGTCAAGGAATTCCTTAAAATATCAATTACAATATTTGTGGTAGTACCAGATTTTTCATGATTAAAGTTTATTCACGTGACTCAACCGTTACACAATTGAATACCTCTTTTTTGGTCGAAGATAAAGAGATTCTATAGATCACATTGATTAAAATAATGCAATTCCAGTGATATACTAGGTTCTATATTTTGTTAAAAGTTGCAGTTATTTTAAAATAAACGTAGTAAACTTTAAACGTATAGATTAACGACGTGAGTAATTCTCACCAACTAAATAACTCGAAAAATTACTTAACTGAGCGATACGGTCCATTGATTGATGTTCTAGTCGCAGTTTCTTCCTGGACTATAATAACCTCAAATGCCTTTCAACTTTTCTTTATTTCAAGTAGACCTAGCTCTATTCAACAAAATAATCTCTGTCCAAGACAGTATAATCCTCATATGGTAACATTCGGTTAACACATCTACACTCTACACACGGCTTCCAACATACAATATTGTTTTTTTTTTTTTTTGTATATAAAGAAGTTATTTATTACTCTTTGATGTATTGATAAATTATACCACTTAAATTGAAACTATGCAGACTAGTGACTTATTTTAATGTTAAAAAGACAACAAGTGGCTGCAATATTGATTGGAAAAATTTTTTCCTCTATCAATAACTTACACTAAAAGCTACAGTAAGAGTTTACTTAGTGTTATACAAGTTGATGAATATTATACTAAACTTACGTGTTAAATCAACTATACATACCTTTAAGTGAGTTTATGCCCTTCATTAGACGCAAAAAATACTTGTTGTTACAAATAATCAGCCAAAAAGATTTCTTATTTACTATAATCATAAATAACTAATAAAATTATTTCTTATACAGAAGTAATATCATCAAACTATCTGTCTGATAGTGTAGTTTTGGTGTACTCATTAGTAATAATAATAATAAATAAAGAATAAAAATTCCTTTATTTCTTATGCGTTTTTTAGTACATAACTGTTTTTCAGAATAACTTGCGTCAAATGGTATATGCCTAATAACATACTTATCAACTAAATAACAATAACACACATTACAACTTACAAACTATAACAAAGATTACAAAAACAGTTAAAACGCTATTAATTAAATATTTTAAGGCAACTCAAATACAGAAATGAAAATTATGTCAATAGAATATATAAAACTTCTAAACCCTATAAACTAATATAACAAGATCACTACTTAATATGCAAATCCTTTATTAACATCTTAGTTGATTCTGTTGTGTAATATTTTCGTAATTTTAGTAAAATATTATACCATGTACAATTACCTAAACTATTGCTAATTTGATGAAAACATTATTTAGAGTTTCATAGAATTTAATTGTTTTTAATCAAGAATTGAAATTGTGATCATCAAAAAGACTTTAAAAAACTTAAAATATCTTTATATATATATATATATATATATATATATATATATATATATATATATATATATATATATATATATGTATATCCCCTCCTCCAAATGATTATTTGAACGTTATGCAGATTGGTGAATTTAACCTCCAGATTATAGTTTATCTATTCCCCGAGGTAATTTTTAAATATTCAGCCACTAAAATCAAGGGTTAATTTATTTGCACCAGGTATAAATTTTATTTTTATTGCTGGAAATACACTCGTGTGAACATAGTTCAAGAAATCGGTGAGTAATATTAATATATGTAACACATCAATAATGTAATTGGGCCTAATTGGTTGTGAAATATTATATTGGTACTATTAACATTTCCCCATATTGATAAAAAATAATTATGAGACCCATTTAAATAATTCTGTTGATCTAATGGCGTGTGAAGTTTTTAAATAAACAATAAACATATAGATATTGATAACAATAAAAGTATGTCAACAGTACCACATTCTTGACATAAAACTGAGATTGAGAAAAAGAAATAAACAAACAAGAAACAAGTTTTAGGTAGTTATTCAGTTATAGGATAAGCCAAAGAACGATTCGGAAACTACAGCAGGAGACAAACTAAGAAGGATATCAGGCAATGCATTGCAAGGCAAATGAACATGTGACGAAGTTTGGTTTGAGAGACGTTATTACTTGCTGATTTTGTTGGGATTGCCAGGATACACCATGATCAACTAGTGACGTAATGATGCATTATGATGTACAAGAACTAAAATACCATTACCACATTAAGTTGAAGCAGGAGGGATACCCAGTCCTCACTCAATGCAAAGATTCATATTCCTTGGGGAGACTTCGCTGGTATACGATGTGAACTGTTCTTCTCGTTAGTAAAGCACAAGGGAATAACAAATACCAATCGCCCAGCAAATTCCTATTCCCTAAACTAAATATAGTACAATATCACATCATGTACAATTCAATATAATATAATGATGGAAAATCAACCAAACTTTTATAACAGAGAATTGTATTACACAAAATTACAGTTATTGGTAAACGGATCGGTAATCTCACTAAATGTGTGCAAAAAAGAGGTCAAATTGGACATGGCATTAATTACTTCAGGTTAGATCTCAAAAACTTTACAATCGAAAGATCTGAAAATATCATTATTTTGCGTAGCATTTGCAGTACTCAGAGCTACATAAAATAAAACAAATGCTACATAAAATAAAACTACTAGTTCGCGGAGTCATACAAACGAAGAGTGCGCAGCACATACAGTAAAAGTGAAGGACTAACTTTTGTCAGTTACAACAGTTCATTGAGCTACAACATTCCATTCTATTTGAAAATTTAATTTAACTTCTGCTCACCTTACTTTTATTGCAGCGTCTAGTATATGACGCTGTCTCAGACTACTTCGTCGCCTACTGTCTTTCAATCTCTTGAGATGAACATGCCTCCAGATTCCTGAAGTCAAGTCTGAGTCAGCGTCAGATACAAGACGCTGCAATAAAAGGAAGGCGAATTGGAGGTAAATTAATTTTCAAATATTGCTACCATAGCTACAAAGAAAACATGTAGTGCACTCAATTTGCTCCTGATGAGACAAGGAGACTACCAAATCACCTATCTATAGGTGTTTCTGACGTTGAAAAGATGTACAGGTTCGTTTGGAGTTTCTTCGTCGGCGACTTTCTTTGGATCTGTTCAGATGAACATGACTCCAGAATCAAGGAGTAAAGTGAAACAGTGTCAGATATCATACGTTGCAATAAAAGGAAGGCGAATAGAAGCCTCAATTAAGTTTTCAAATAGAATCCACCCTTCCTACCTTAGCTACATTACATTGTGTACCACAATAAACAACCTGTGCGTGGAGTAGTTCAAACCAAGAGTGGGCAGCACATACAATAGAAGTGAGGGACAAACATTTGTCAGTGACAACAGTTCATTCATAAATAACGTCACATTGTATACCACAGTAAACAACTTGTGCGTTGAATGGTACTAACAAAGTGTAAGTAGCACGTAGAGTGAAAGTGTGTGACAAACATTTGTCAGTGACAACAGTTCATTCATAAATAACGTCACATTGTATACCACAGTAAACAACTTGTGCGTTGAATGGTACTAACAAAGTGTAAGTAGCACGTAGAGTGAAAGTGTGTGACAAACATTTGTAGGTGACAACCACTCATACAGCTGGACAGTCGCCATTATTATTCTGTCACTTGCCGGCTGTCAAGATATAACAGGTTTCTCTCTGGACTACTAAAAGACCATATCTCTTACGATTTGAGTACGCTGACATGCAAACTCTAAGGGATAAGTCTGAAATATTATGTGTAAATACAAGGCAAACTCTAATAAGTACTGATTATTATTTTTAAATATTTCACTGTTCCGATATAGTACACAGCTCATTGCAGAAAAAGAACTTTACCCATTTATTTATAAAGGAAACGTTTCCTTAAGACTATAACGTAGTTACTAAGAAATCATAGAATAATACATATTAAAGTATCCAAAAACAGTCATTGCTAGAAGTGTGTTATTATTTATCTTGTAAATTAGAATGCCAATACGATATCGATTTTGAAAACATTATTTATTCAAAGTTCCAGAGTTTTATGACTTCATATCCTTTTGTATCTCTCTCTGTATTGTGGTGGTCTTCTTCATTATATTCAAAGAATTTACTCCACTCTCTAACCAATGGGCTGTTAAATAAAAAAATGTGTCCCTTGCTGCTGGTCATTGTGGTACAACAACCTAACCAGTAAAGTGTAATAGATCACCGCTCCCAAACATAATTGAGTGTTCAGGTCATATGCAACCAAAGATTGGATTAAAGCGAGTAATTTTGTTATCCAATAAACCATAGTCTATAAGATTTGAAAAAATGTCTAGAGGAATTTAAATACGGAGTATCTACTCAGGTAAACAATAGTACCGATAAGAAGAGCAGCGCAGATAATAAATGAGATGGGCAGGACCTTTTCAATGAACAAAGTTTTCGAGCAATGCAGTATTAAAGTCATTATTATAAAAAATTATCAACCGGACTCTTTAGGTTAAAAAAAACCAACCAAAGTAAGAACTTGGAATTAAAGAAAATTTTTGCTAGCACCACAAGAGGTGAGAAATCAGATAAGGAGTACATTAGAAAAGGAGTCGTAATGATCCAAACGCTTTGAATATTAGCTGTGTGAATGGAAGAATGAACGGCACTTTGTGTTAGTAAAGTTTAGTTTGATAAGCTTTTTTATACTGTTAAAATAATTTTTATTTAAGAGGTTATATGTAAGGAAGGACCATGTGGTACTGACTTTGACTCAATAAAGAAGACGTGTTTCTATTCTATTTTGTCATAAACTAAAAGTCAATAATGGACCTCATTGAATGTTAAGAGCCTACCAATAACCGTTATATATATAGATATGGTAATAAAAGGAAAAATAGTGAAATAATAAAGTACATCTGTATGAGGATAGCAAAATTAAACAATTATTTGGTTGTTTTTAATGTTTTGCGTGCGCCTGAACATCGGGTGAAGAAGATAAATGTGTTATTTATTGTCAATAAAAATTTCTTATGCCAGTCTGAATATACTCATTCTTCACCTGCTGAGCATGCACCCTTGAAAAATACACACTGATTGAGGACGGGATACAACCCTCCTGCGGCTCCGATGGCTCCATGCAGTACTCACGGTTCCAGGTAGTATGCACGACTCCATACAGCACCAATGGCTCTGTGCAGCACCTATGGCTCCATGCATTACTTAGGTTCCAGGCAGCATGTACAACTCCATGCAGCACCCATGGCTTTGTGCAGCACCTATGGCTCCATGCAGTACTCACCGTTCCAGGCAGTGCGCACGACTCCTTGCAGCACCCATGGCTCTGTGAAGCAAATATACATACATGCCGCACCCAGGATTCCAGTCGGCATGCCCGAATCCGTGCAGCACATATGGTTCCATGCAGCACCCACGGTTCCAGGCAGTACCCGCCACTCCTTGCAGCACCATGGCTCTGTGCAACAAATATACCTACATGCAGCACCCAAGATTCTAGGCAGCATGCGCGAATCCGTGCAGCACCCAGGGCTCTTTACAGCACTTGCTTCTTTGATCTGGATGTGTGCTGTAGCCTCCTACCTACTTCAAGGAGTTCTCGAGATACTTTTTTCAGTACCCGATGAGATTTTATATCTGTGTGAATTTTTATAGGTTTTTGTTAGTCAAGAGACGATTGCCTCTTTGTGGCGAAGGATTATGTACCTTAGAGTAACTTTTACGTATAAAGTACGATGGCAGTATATTCAGCATTAATCTTTATATATCTAAAAGTTGAAGAAAATTATATAGTATTATGTACTATATCGTAACTAATTTTTTTCGGCAGTTTCCTTAAGTACTGAACGTCACCGTAATAATACAAGGATATTAAAAGTAATATTATAGCTTAGTAATACAAGCAGTAAAGTTTTTTCTTGCATTTAGTAAACTAAGTAAGATTAAGGGGCACTCCACACATTGAAATAAATTTCGATGTTGCACAGGGTTACTCAGCTTATTACACAATCGAATTGGTGGAGTAGCATTCTACAAATCCAATGTACACGAATTTTTATCAAAGGTTGTCACAAATTAGTAAATTTTCCTTAACTATACCAGTTATTTTGTTATTCGAATTTATTAATTTTAACAGACGCCATTTTTTATTATTAAAGAAAATAACACAACTATTTTTATGAACTCTCCTTTTATCAGTTTGAATATATGTAAATTTGGTTTCTTTAGCTTGACTATTTTTAGATATAATAATTTGTTTAAAGAAATAAAAAATAGCGGCTAGCGGATAAACGAGACTTTTATTTATTTATATTTATATAACATATATTGTTTAAAATTATGAATAATGTGAGTACCCACAAACCTTTATTTATGTATAAATATTGTTGATGATATAATATTTATAGTTAGAAATGAATTTTTTTATATAGCAATAACAGTTTTGATTACTAAAAAAATTACAGATTACAGACTGAGTCTAACATATTTTATTAGTTTCTATTTTAAATTTCATTCTGAATAAGAAGACACTATGTAGGCAATTAGGAATGTCAGCGTTAAAAGAACTATTGCAATTAAGGTTATAAATATGAGTATAAGTTGCACACAGTACTTTGGTATGTCCTCTGAAGTGTCCGATTAAGTCCTGTCAACAGCCAGTGTTGACTACAAAACGTTACAAGTACTAAATTCAACAAATATTCAAAAACTCATTGAACCTAAAAAAGGAACTTATAAAAGTAGAAAATATAACAAATGTACGAGAAGAGAGGGTTAAATGTACTGAACCCCCCAACAGGAATCGTCAACAAAGAAATGAGGGCTCAATAAAGTTGAGCCGAAGCAAATATGGTCACAGTAGATACAGATTCTGATAGATAAGATGAGGTGATAAATATATCAATTTATTTAATTATTTGCTTTTAAGTAATGTTAATTGTTGGCTTGTAAGTATTGTTTATTGTAAGCAATCATTCTGAACAGATTTTAAGTTCAGTTGACTAACTCCATGGAATTTTGTTTGTTTTAATGTAAAATGTTTTAAACAATTTTACTCAACGTTTTAAATGTAGATTGCATATTTTGTATTTTAATGAATTGAAATAAATAAACTGGATTGATAAAAAAAATGTACTCGTATAAAGTAACTTTATTCTGGACAGTTACACTATGAATCTATAAAACATTTATTAGCCAAAATAATGAAATTTTACATCAAGAGTTTTATAGTACATGTTATTTTAAATAATTTATTGATGTTTAAATTTATTCCAAGCTTATTGATTGTGTGTGACTATGAATATATTCTGACATGAATATTCAGTAAACCACTAATTTTAGCTTATATTTTTATATGTATGCATTGGTTTGAGTAAATACAACTATGGCTAGATCTATTAAATTTCACTAGACTCTGAAACACAAACACTCAGAAGTGAAATTGTTTATATAAGACAGGGTAGAACATCTCAGAACGCTAAAAATACTCTCACCAATCTAAGATCAATAACAGTTCGGAACTAAATTTCGAAACTGAAGTTGTGAAGATTATTTCATACTCATTGGGGAAAATAATTATCATTGGTATGTATAGATCCCCCAATGGGTGTAGTAACACTTTTTTTGAGCAACTAGAATAACTTTTACCAAGTTTTTTTTCAGGCACATTAATATTTGCTGGGATTGCTTGGACGTATATAAGGATGCCGATGATATGTTGAAAGTATTTAGTGATGGCTTTCATTACTATCTCGACATTTCTTGTCCTTTCTGAAAAAACTAAGCTAAATTTCAAACCTCAAAATAATGTCATGGATAACTAAAGGAATCTTGGTTTCTCGAGAGAGGCTAAAATTATATTACAAACTATTCATCTCATCTCAAAACGAGGAATTCAAAATATTTTTCAGAACTTACCGGAGGATCTATACAAGGGTCATCAGAGCTGCCAAAGCTTATGACGTTAATAGAGCCTTGGGTAGGAGTGAAAATATTTCCAAAACTGCATGGAACATTATAACTGGCTTTTCTCGTGATAACAGTTCCAACAAAAACTTCAAATCGTTTGCACTTCGAATTGATGACAACATAGGTGAAGACAAATTGGAAGTGGCAAATAAATTCAATCAATACTTTGCCTCCGTTGGTTCCTTGGACCCTTTGTTTAAGAAACCACAACTACATGAAATTGGAAACCCCGTTGCATCCATGGCCTTGGCTCCTGTGTGTGTGGTTGAGGTAGCGCGTGTCATTCAAAGTCTGAAATCAAAAACAATTTTTGATGCCAATGGACTCTCTATTTGGTTACTCAAACGCTGCTACAAGCACATTTTGAGACCACTCACCAAATTGATCAATTTGTCATTGGAAATGGGAATCTTTCCGTCACTTTTGAAAACAGCCAAAATCATCCCAGTTTTCAAAAAGGATGATAATTGCCTGTCAATCAACTATCGTCCGATTGCAATCCTTTCAACTTTCAGCAAGATTTATGAAAAAGTTATATATGAAAGACTCGAAGGCTTTCTCGAAAACAATGAGATCCTGAATCCGGAACAAATTGGATTCAGAAGAAACAAATCCACAATTGACGCAGTGAACAACCTTTTGGAATATATTTTCGATGGGTTGGAAGGGCGAGAACATGTGATAAGCATATTTCTTGACCTTTCCAAAGCTTTTGCTGTGTACACCATGAAACACTGATGCACCAGTTAAAAAGGTGTAGTGTGCGGGGTCTCCTGTACTCATAGCTCTCTTCCTACCTGAAGGACCGGTATCAGTTCGTGGAGATTTTAAACGTCACATCTATCAATATTAAAATGGTCCATGGTGTCCCTCAGAGATCTATCCTAGGGCCTCTTTTGTTTCTAGTGCATGTCGGCAGACTGAATTCAGTAATCCAGTATGGGAAACTGTTTCAATATGCTGACGACAAGACTCTCTGTTTCAAAAGAAAATCAAAAAAATATCTTGAAATCAAATCATTCATGGAATTGAATTCATGCATTCAGTATTTCACTGACATGAATTTGAAAACCAATCAATCCAAATCAAATGTCGTACATTTCTGCCTTTGTCAAAACAACAATTCAGAAGTGCCAGCCGTGTTTATGGATGATGTCCTTTTCGAGGAAACGAATTCCAAAAAATTCCTGGGAATGTACATTGATAGTGGTCTGACATAGAATGACCATGTCGACCACATCTGTACAATTCAAAGCTCGTCTTAAACGCCTATTGGTGTCAAAGGCGTTTTACTCTGTCGAGGAATTCATGATGAGTCGCTGAGATAATTAAAACGATTATATGACTGAAATTGTTGGATCTGAAGTCAGTGTAGCTGTATTTGCTTAAATGTAGAAAATATGTGTCTGACTATGTTTAAATGGTTGTATTGGATTAACAGTGGATTAAAGTTGGTCATATTTTGACGATAGCGATACAATGATATATTGTGTGATGCCATAAAGATCTTATTATTATTATTATTACTAGCAGCGGATATACTGGATATCGCATCTGCGCGGCATTAACACACATATGCCGTACTCGCACGGGCGGAGCGAGCGCGCGGACAAGCCGCGGCACGACCAAAAAAACCAATTATTACCAATAAAAATACTCCATACTCGTCATAATGTCCCAGACCAAAAAATGTCATTTTAATTTGAACCTCCTCAATATTGTATATTATATTATGTTACATTAAGGGGGGTCTGTTCGCCTATCTCCGTAATGTTAATTATATGTAATTTTTATAGAGTTGTGTTGAACCTACACTGAAATGTTTTATTTTATTTTATTAATCATGTAATACTCTAGTCACTGACACAAGGATTTTTGTTTATTTTGTATTTTAATTTTTCTACAAATTTTTTAAAAACTTGTGTTAAATTTCAAGTTTTTAATTCAGAAATTTAATTTTTATAAGCCCAAAAATTAAGATTTTACAAAATCCTTGTGTTAGTGACTAGTAAATACTAAAACAAACACACAGTGAAAATTTCATAAAGATATCTTTAACAGGTCCTGAGAAAACTTACATCAAAGTTAGAAAATACAAATTTTGGGAAAACGCGATTGAAAAAATCGTTGTACTAACCTACAGTGAACTTGGTAACATCAGTAGCTGCCAGTGCTGTAGGCTGGTTTGTCTGCTTCATCCTGCTCAAATTGGTCCTCTAACTTTCTTTTCTTCAATGCCTTAGCCTTCCTGATTTTCTTCTCAAGCTCATTTGCAGCTAATTCGGCTTTCTTGAGTCGCTTATTCTCAAGGCTTTTCATTGCAGCAACCAAATTTTTACCAGGAGAAAGTTTAAGCTCATCTATTATTTGTACTCTACTTATCAGGCCATTATTAAATGTGCTTATAGCTAAATAAGTCCCATATTTTAGCACTGGTAGGCTAACAAAAACCCTTTTTGGTATTACAGACCAAATCACATTGTTCAATGATTCGTTTGGGTTTTGTGTTTTGCCCTTCACACATTTTTGCAAAAGCTCAGGATCAGCCAAATCCCTAAATATTGGCTTGATAGCAAGCATAACAGCTTTTGGCAAATGAAAGTGTTTGTTATGATCATACTCAGTATTATCAAGTAAGCTCTGGTTGAACTTACACCACGTCCCGTCTCACTTTGGGCAAAGCTCGTGTTGGGGCAAGGCCGCACTATACACCAGGCCGGAGTCACCCCCTCCACTTAGCGCGCCACGTCATCGCAGTGGCCGGCCGCATCAGCTGAGACAAGCCGCACATAGGCTACTACAAAAACTCTGTTAGAAATAGTGGAATTCTTAACTAAGAACCTAAAATTGTCCTACATCTTACTAGGAAAATTTCAAACAAATAGTTTAGAAGCACGTTTTGGCCAATTTAGGCAAATGAGTGGGGCCTGCTATAAAACTTCAGTAAATCAGGTAATACAATCTGAAAAAATGTTGAAAATATTAAGTCTCATGAAATTATACTTTGC
Source organism: Homalodisca vitripennis (assembly GCF_021130785.1). Lineage (NCBI taxonomy): Eukaryota > Metazoa > Arthropoda > Insecta > Hemiptera > Cicadellidae > Homalodisca > Homalodisca vitripennis. The sequence goes on along the minus strand of NC_060215.1, from coordinate 5,380,415 downwards.
AAAATATTCTGAAATATGTATATAAGATATATTCTCTCAGAACGATGATTTAGAGAAATGTGAAAAAGAAATCGTTAATCCAGTTTTTGACGAGTTTCAAGTAGATCTGAATGAAGTTAAAGTTACAGAGAATGATATGTTAAGTTTAGTAATTGGTGGTTATATCAGCCATATTATTTTAAAGAATATATCATGTAAATCGTGCAAGGAATTGTTAACCCTTGGTTCTGACTCAAATTGTTCTATCGGTCCTTTACGGAAGGATAATGTTTACTTTAACTTAATTGATAGGGGTGCCTTGAAATACCCCTCTGATTTCATTATTCAGGTTATTGTTATATCTTTTAAAGTTTGTTTATCTGATAGATATGAAAGTAAATTTCTTCTGAGAAATAATCAGAGAGCTATCTTAGAATTTTTGGCCTTAAATGAGAATGAAAAGTGTAACAGTTGTAATGTAGAAAAAGTAGACTTACAGTACAATTCATTTTTTCATTTTGTAATATTCTTTTGAATAATTTATTCCAGACCAGCAACTGATTCAATGAAAAGAAAACAGTCTGAACAGAATTGTAGTGTAAAAACAAAATCTAACAAAAAGAGAAATGTTTCTAAGTTAAGTTCAAACTAAAATGTATAAAACACTAAACAAAATTGAATTTGTAAAATTTTATTCTAACAAGTAATAAGTATTGTTTATGTTTATTTGGTATTTATAATTCTTTGTAATATCAGATGATACCTACATACACTGTTTTACTAATATGTCATTTTTACCTTTGCAACTAATATTGTGACTACCTACTCGAAATAAGCATACTTTTATAAATTAAAATAAGTTTTTGAACTCACTTTTAATCTTCATTTATACCCCAACTTCCAAATATTGAAAAAATTTAATAAGTCTTTTGATAGTTTAAGCCATCAAGTAGATTTATAAAACAGCATGAAGTGAAATGTTCTAATTTTAGTACACGTCTTTCAAATCAATTTTATTATTTTTATACATGCCAAAATAAGACAATATTGCCACAGATTTAAAAAGGATGATGTAAGCTTTAATTTGATATAACATATATAATTTTACTCCAGATTTTAAGCTGTCAAATGGCAGGTTGTAAGTTGCGTATTTTGCATTGAATGTAACGGCCGCTCCTAGCCGGTACGGCTGCTACTGTGACGTCACAGCTGGATGGCTCCGGCCTGGTGTATAGTGCGGCCTTGGTTGGGGTTGTTCGTTAGTCGATAAGACGTGGAAAAATTCAGCCCGAACTGCTTGCTTCATTTCCCTTACACTTGATGTGTTCCGACGTATAGCCAGTCCATAATAACTTTGCAGTTGATGAACAGCAGCAGTAGTAAGTCGACCTTTTCCGGACATAGATTTGTTATCTTCAAGGAGGGTTTTTACCCGACGTACTTTTTATTTTGAGTAAACGTGTTCCCATTCTCTTTTGCACGTGGCCTATGCATTCAAGTTTGTTTATTTTTATTTCTTCTCCATAAACTTGAGCTTCATTCACTGATGCATAGGCCTTTGAGTCTCCATCTCCCAAGTAGTTGAGGTAGCGAACATTATATTCCGGCTCTGACCTCCGAAAAACCTCTAAAGCGCCAGCGACCTCCATTCCTCCGCTGCTACCCTGATAGTTTGCTTTACAGCTGACTACATGAACATTTTCACACTTATTTGGGCATTTACAAAACTTTGAAAGGATAGATACATCTAGTACTTTCCCTGTATCTACTGATGTTAGAGAAAGAATGCCATTTTGAGAGACATGGCCTCTCTTTTGCCATGAACCGTCTAGTGCAACGCATAAGTTATGTCGGTCCCCATCATTACTGCTCACTGCTTCTTCTACGGCGTTTCTCATACTTTTTTACACATATTTTCTGCTACTGTGCCTAAAACTTGTTCATGTTTTCTATAATGAACTGGAGGAGGAGGAAGATTTAGAGTGCCACACAAGATTTGGGCTGCTGTGTGGCCTTTGCCAATGCTGCGCATACCGTGCACAAGACGTAGGTTCAAGTCGTAAAGAGTTACAGATTTTCCATTGATATTTTCAGTGATTTTATTACAATTGTCAATAGACCTTTTTTTGTCTGTACAGTTTGGACACTACACTGAGAAATTTACTGCAAGTCCTTCAACAGACCGCCTTTCAAAAATCAATTCGTGCTTGCAACGACTGCATCCTGCGATTTCATTTATGGCTTCGGCAAGCGAATTCAAATCAAATATGTCATATGCTAAAACCTCATTCTTCTTATTATAGTATTCAAAATTACCTTGAACTTTCATTTTTCTAACAGAAGAACTAGGGGTGGTAGGATTATCAGAAGTGTCAGTGCTGGTGGTAGGCCTGGGCAAAGTTTCAGTATTGAGGTTATACATAGCCTCAGAAGATCTATCAAGGCTAGATTTAGTCTTTCCAACATGCTTTCTCTTGGAATAACACTTGAAACGATTCCCGATTTTCTGTTTATTTCCCATGTTAACTTGAAACAACAACTAATATTCACAAAACTCGAATAAGTAAACTGTCACTTAGTAAACAACACAAATTGAGAAACACTCTCACTGACATCACATAAACAAAGATCACATGACAAATAGTACACCTGACAGAGACAAAAATATACATCAAAAGCAGGGTAGCCAACATAACATAACAATAAGGAAACAAGAATAGTAGTAGTATGTATGAATATGATTAAAGCGGTGGGCCACCAGCGGGGCTGCCTCTTTCACCATAAATTGGTTGCAATGCTTTCGAAAAACTTTCTTTTCAATAACTTCTAATAAAGATAGAAAGAAAATAAGCACATCTTTGAAAAGGTGAGGTTCTGAAGAATATAAAACTAAAAAAAACCAAAAAACTCAAAAAAATGAAATTTTTGGTACGGACCCACGCACAGGCTTCAGCCTATGTGGGTGTCAATTTCCTTTAATGTTTGTAAAGTTTATTTTGTAAATTTTTGGAAATAAATCTTTTTGAATTGAATTGAATTGACCGCCCATGTTGTGAGAGAATTGAAGTCGCTTGGTCTGGGTCAGCCGCGCTAACGCGCCGGGCCGTAGGGAGAACTCCACGAGGTCTACGACCGGTAAGCTTATTTCTAGGCTAGAACACGCAGTTCGTTTTTCTTACGCCAGGTGAGGCGAAGTGTTTACCATCAGGGAGTCGGCACGGCCCGAGAAAGTCGCTGGCGGGACCATAAGGCCGCCGCAGTCGAGCTACTCGAGCCGCCCAGGAGTTTGCGCCGCGTGTGATCTGCGTACCGGCGGCCACAGAGGACCGTCGGCGTTTTCGCGGCAGTCCTGTGGGTCGAGGACAAGGACAATGATTTTCGGGTTGGCTACTTGAGTTCCAGCTAAAAACCATTTCAAATATGTTCTACAGGCCCCTACTGTACTTTGGGAGGGTTTTGACTACTTTTTATTTTTCACTCTCAGGACACCACCACCTCCCTATAAGAGAACTAGAATTTCCATGAGACGTTCCTGTGAAACGTCTCGCAAAAACCTAAGGTGCATATCGGTTAAATGTTTTTTTTTTAAATTTAACAAAAATAACCTCCGATTATTGTGTATTGCAACGTTTAAAGAACAAAAAAAATCTTGGCGATTAAAAAAAAAATTATTTACTGAGATACGGGCGTTCAAACAAAGTTTGGACTTAAAAAATAGTCAGGACTTAGAACATTTTCGGGACTTAGAAACATTTCAGAGACAGAGGTGCATATCGGTTTGTAAAATAAATTATTATTACCGATGAAAATGTGTGTGCGGGCATCTTTTGAGCATTTTCGGTCTCTTGGAGTTCGGCCCTAAAAAATGTATTAACCGAGATACGGCCGGTCAAAGCGAAATCGGGAAAATGGTACAGATTAGAAGAAAGTTGTAGATTGATAAAATGACATAGACCGCGTTACCTACACGAGGCAGTTGGAGTTGGATTTTTAAGATTATTTTTAAAAAAGTCACGGGACTTTGAAAATTTGCGATTTTGACACCAAAGGGGGGAGTGACACCCTTCTCGGCGGTGCATATCGGTTTGGTAAAAAGTGTTGGCGAATTCTGCTTCGCAATGATAGAAAGAGCAGACATCGAAGGATCAAAAAGCGACGTCACTATGAACGCTTGGCCGCCACAAGCCAGTTATCCCTGTGGTAACTTTTCTAACACTTCTTGGTGAAAACTCTTCAAGCCAAAGGATCGATATGACGTGCTTTCGCAGTCCCTGTGCGGACTGAACGGCGGGATCAAGCCATCATTTGCCCTTTTACTCTACGCGAGGTTTGTGTCCTCGCTGAGCTGGCCTTAGGACACCTGCCGTATTCTTTGACAGATGTACCGCCCTAGTCAAACTCCCCGCCTGGCAGTGTCCTCAAATCGGATCACGCTAGGGAGTATTTGGCGGTCGGTGTCGGCGCGCGCCGCAGACGACGCCGAGCCGCGGCCGGAACCCGAAGGAACCGGTTACGCGACTCACCGACGCACACCCCGCGCGACACCGGCCGCCGGCAACCCTTGAACGCTTGGCGCGAGAAGACCGTACCGCCGTGCCGAAGCAAGCGACGGACGCCCTCCGCCCATCCGAGTAAGTAAAGAAACGATGAAAGTAGTGGTATTTCACCAGCGACACGGGTTGCCCCGATCTCCCACTTATGCTACACCTTTCATGTCTCCTTACAGTGCCAGACTAGAGTCAAGCTCAACAGGGTCTTCTTTCCCCGCTGATTTTTCCAAGCCCGTTCCCTAGGCTATATACCCTCGCTAATAAAGGGGCGATCGTAATTGGCCTCCAGTTCTCAGGACGACCGAGGTTCATCCCGGGTTTCGGAATCAAGGTGGTCCGATTCTTAAGCCATGACGAGGGGAAGGCGCCCCGACGCGACACACCGGCTCAGTCCCCAATATCCCATCCAGGACTTCCTGCTAGTGTCCCTGCCGGGGACCGGGGTCGGGAGCCGCCCCGGGAGGCGACGCCGGTAGAGAGTCCACAGGCGGTTGTCTCAGTTCGCGCCTTGCACGCATTTCCCGATGGGGGGTGGTCGCAACCGGCTCAGGTTTCCCTCGGGTGCTTCAACCGAAGCCTCCGACCCGTGTACTCCCCCCCAGTCGGCTCGGAGTTGGCGCTCAGTCCCCGAAGAGTTGGCAGAGAGAAGAGTTGGCCGGAGCGTTATGGCCCACGGGGTCTTGCCAATAGGGTTCCCCATAGGAGTCATGTCCCACTGGGGAAAAGTCACGTCCGGTGTAGTAGTCTCGTCCAGGTGCCCCGGGGGAGTCATGTCAGGTAGCGGCGGATGAAGATCCGGTCCTCCTCTTCGGTCCACCTGGAGCTCCGCGGCCTTGTCGGTGGAGGTGGTTCAGTTGCACCGGCAGGACGCCTGTCCTCCTCCCTAAGGCATTCGGCGTTCACCTGCTCAGGGTGGTGGGCGCTACGGTGGACGCCCAGCCCTCGCTTATTGGGGAATACCTCCCCGCAGTCAGGGCAAAGTACGCCCACGGCTACGGGAGACCCCTTAAACTTTGGGAGATGCACGGACGCTCCCCGGTATGTTTTGAAGAGCGTCCGGCACCCCTTACAGCGAAACCTGAGCCGGTTATCGCCATGTTGATGGTCGTGATGGTCCGTCAGATCCTTGGCGAAAGTGAACCACGACTGGCACAGGAGACATTTAGTCGCCTCCCATGGCCAGTCGTAAGTGGCCATTTGGACGCTAGCTGCCCAAAGTTGGGGCGTTGTCTGCGTTGCCAAGCGCTCCTGGCGTTGTAAACCGGGGGGAGCGTGTCCTCACCGGAGTCCGAGGCTTTCTACTAGAGTAAAAAACTGGAGGGTTCTGTTCAGGTGTGAGAGTAGTTAGCTCCCTCACCCTACACCGTTCCGGAGAGGCTGCCTCCTAGGGTGGAACGGTACACCCTTCTTGCCCGAAGGCCTCATGGTATCCCATGGTGTCTCCCCCCTCAGAGTGGCTTACGACCCTCAGTATTGGACGGAAGTGCCAAGGGACCGAACTGGCTTCCTCAGGTTGACCGGACTTGGCCAGTGTTCTCGGTCCTCTTGCGGACTGGGGATCCCCCGAGGTTCTCACCCGAGCTCACCCAACCTCCCCATTGGGGAGGGAGGACCCTCCCCGCCAGGGAGGCCTCAGGCAGGCAAGCCTCCCCCGCAAAACCACGTGACCGCAAAACCATGGAGTGTACCTGCGCCGACCCCAGCGTCCACCGGGGTTGGTTACCCGATCTCCGCTGGGAGTGCTTGGCCCTGCTGCCCGGGGATCCACCGGGGTTCTCACCCGATCTCACCCAGCCTCCCATTTGGGGAGGGAGGATCCTCCTCGCCAGGGAGACCTCTCAGACAGGCAGGCTTCCCCCGCGAGTCATGTCACGGGAGGGGCCAGCCATCCGACCCTGCCTTCCACCAGGGCTGGACACCCGATCTCTGCCAGGGTTGCTCGGACGCGAGATTGACTGAGAGCGCTGAGAGCATAAATATACCGCCAGCAAGGATGGTAGGGGTGAGAGCAGTGGGGGATATGCGTGACTCATTAGCCGCCATGGCATCCACCCGGGGACTAGCAATTCCCTAACACGGATGAGTCCGAAGACCGTGTTATTTATTTAATATTTATTTAATATTTTTATTTTTACCTACCTAATCCTATCTTATTCCTAGCTTACCACTCTACCTCTGGGAACTAGCCCGAGTCACCACACACTAACCTATCATGCCTTACCCTAATCTTAACCCTTAAAGCGCCGTAAGCGCATATGCGCGCGAGGATCGACTTTGCTCTGAACGCCGTAAGCGCGTAGACGCGCAATATACTTGTTTTTACTATTTTGCACTGTTAGTTCAGAGTTTGTCCGCTAGACTGTGAGGGGTGTATGTTACAGTAGTGTAGCGGGGCTGTGCCACATCACGTGACAATCTTTGTGTTTAACGATCGATACTGAACCGGTTTTTGTTGAACAGCTGGCAGTTTGGTAGTATTGCTCAACGCCGCAAGCGCATTTATGCGTACGTCACTGCCTCGCCGCGCGCCGGGCAGCTCTTGTGTTCTTCTTCATAACCTGTTGAAGCAGTGCGAATAGTTGATCGGTAAACTACTTTGTAGTTTTATGTGTTATATGATCATCTTTTTATGAAAGTTATATATTTATAAACTTTTGAAATAAACGGTTTCTTGAATGGCGATAAAAGTCTTTTTTTTCCTCGTAGAAATATTTTTACTCCTTATATTTATAATTATGTATTTTAGCTCTTGTTCCGAAATTCTACATTTATGTTTATTTTTTTTTATTTAGGCTTGTTTTTACTCCAATAAGTGTTACAATATTTTATTTACTTCTATAAACATCTGAAAACCATTTTGTAATTATTATAAAAATAACACCCGTTAAAGGACTAAGAATTTGGAAAATATTTGGTTTTCAAATTTGTGGCATGTAAATTTAATTTTTTATTATAACTTTGTATTAAATATGTAATATACTTATTTTCTAGTTCTATTCTAGTACATATAAGCACGCAATTTCATCATTGATATACATAATAATAAAAGGAAACAGTAAGCAGTAGGTAAAATTTATAAAGGAGCTGGAACGCTACATAGTAAATCATGTGTATTTTGGGCAATAAATATGATAAAAGATATTTTTTTTGCAGTTTCTGTTTTATTTTGTTACCTAAAAAAAGAAATTAAAATTAGCGTTGAGAAAATCTAATTTTAATTTTTTATAATAAATGAGCGCTAATCCAGAGTTTAGCTGAAACTGTTTGGCGCTTTAAGGGTTAAGACTAATTACCTTAAACTTACCAATTCCTTCCATCTCCTCAGGTGCTAAGCCTGAGTTCCTACCACGAGATTCCCTCTGCCTATCCACCGCTAATTTCACTTAGCCAATAGGCTAAGTCCACTAACTTACTATGCCTAATGACTAAACCTTACCTATCACAACCAACTGGCTGCGTCCTTATGCTAGACTAGCTTATGTGTACCTAAAACCTTAGGTTTCCGACCACTCTTCCGCCATCATTTCTTCTCTATCATCCTCATCTTTCTTTCGACCGATGAAGCGCACTACTCTTCAGAAAATCTCGACGGATTCCTCCGTCTCAACGAAGCTCTTCCTTTCCCACTCAACACCTCTCTCCTCGACGTATCTCCTCAACTCACCTCTCTCTTCTTCGTACGCCTCACATTCCATGAGCACGTGCTGCGATGTCTCGTGCTGGCCACATTTCCGGCACATCCCGTCTCTTCAGAGGTTGACCAATCCATCCGACCATCTTCCTTCATGACGCCTCCCAGCAGCACCTCCTTCTTCAACTTCGCTCCAATGATTTTGTACGCATGTCCCCACGGGTCTTCCTCTCCTTCCTCCATCTTTCTCTCACAGTATTCCCTCTTCGCCTTCCTAATTCCCTGGACGTACCTTATTCTCTCCTCCACATATTCCATCCTTCTCTCTTCCATCCTCCTTCCTCGCCATCTCTGCAGCACCGTCCTCATCCTTCTCTTCATTTCCTCTAGCGCTTCATTTGACAACGGGCATCTCGCGTCTTGTCCTACCAGTGTCGGAATTGTTTCTTCTGCCGCTCTCCCTAAGCTCTCCTCTATTCTTCTGAATATCTTTTCTCCTTCTTCACCTTCCCTTCTTCTCTCTTCCAATCCCGCTGCCTCTCCCCGGGTTGCTCGGCCTTGCGGTCCGGGGATCCACTGGGATTCAATACCCGATCTCACCCAACCTCTCGACTCTGGTTTTTTTTCAGGTGAAGTTCATATCAGTTTGCTTAACCTGGTCCTAAGATGGTCAGACCTATGGGTTTGCACTCAGCTTCACCAGGATCACACTGGTTTTGGATCATATCGGTTCCAGGTTCATATCGGTTGAGGATCATACCGGTTTGGCAGGCCCTTGTGTCTTAACAAAATCCTAAGACCTGATGTGCCAGGACTTGTAATTTGGTCCTCGATGTTTTGAGGATCATATCGGTTTGGTGAACCTGGCTCCCATAACAAACCCAAGTCTTATAAAAATATAAAGACTTGTTGGTTTGAGCAAACCGACAAGAACGACTAAGAGAGAGAGTTTCCTCCCCGCTAGGGAGGTCTCTCGGACGGGCAAGCTTCGGCCACGAGCCATGTCGTGGATGGTGGTGAGGCTTGCGCAGACCCGGGTTTCCGCAAGAGTAGGAGACCTTGCCTCGGTTCGGGTTGCTCGGCCTTGCGGTTCAGGGATCCATACGGGTTGGACCCGGTCTCACCCAACTTCTCAGTCCCCTGATGGTATGGGGATCTGAGAGGGAGTTCCTCCCCGCTAGGGAGGTCTCGCGGACAGGCAAGCTTCCTCCAAGTGCCATGTCAAAGATGGTCTTAGGATAGCGAGCGTCCTCATGGAGTTTTTGGAGCGAGAGGACTAGCGTGGAGATGTGTACCCAGCTCGCTATCCTAGGGGAAAACGTGTCGGGCGTCAGCATCCCATGGCCTACACGTTAGACCGTCCCTCTTGTCCACGTGACAAGAGGGCAAGGGAAGTTTCCAGTGGCCACCGCGAGGAGGTCCCCGAACTCCGGAAAACAATGTTTTATTCCGGTGCGGTAAAACTGCCGCAGAGCAACTATGACGCGTGAGAACCGCGCTCTCCACAAGTACTAATAATAATAATAATAATATTCTTTATTGCGTGAAACAATTACAATATTGCATGGCATGCGTCAACGTAACTATATAAAGTACATACAATGCAATACGATTCTTGTATGTATCAGAACCGGGGATTTTGTGGTTGTTAATTAAAAAAATGTCATCCCAGCGGCACATCATGAACTCATCAGTTGAGTAAAATGCCTTTGACATAAGAATATGTTTTAGTCGAGTTTTGAATTTTTTTGGTTCATTGAGTTTTTTGATGCCTTCAGGGAGCCTATTCATTAGTCCGACTCCAACTTGAGATGGTAAGTGTTTGAAAGCTGCCATTCTGTGCCGTTCGACTCGAAAGTTATTCCTGCCTCTAGTCCCATATTGGTGGACATCCATACCCCGCACCAACTCGCATTTAAGTCGACAGTACAAGGCCACCTCGAGAATATAGATACAGGGAAGGGTCAGCAAACCAAGCTCCCTAAAGGCATATTTGCACGACTCTCTGGGGTTTAATTTTGAAAGAATTCCTACGGCTTTCTTTTGAGATCTGAAAACTCTTTCAAATCTGTATTTGGAACAGCTTCCCCACAATTTAAAGCCATATGTCAAATGTGGATGTATCAGACCGAAATAGGCCATTTTTAATAAATCCAACGAACAAAAATTTGCAAGATTGCGCAGGACATAAATTCCCAAAGCAACCTTAGAGCTCTTTGAAATTTTTGAATGGGCAAGTGCCATTTAAATGAAAAACTACTCGCTTTAAAAATGAATTAAAGGCTTCCTCCACTTGATCGAAAGAGTCCAGGAATGACCACGACTCCTTCCCGAGACAATTGTTGAAAAGATCAACGTTTGCAGACTTTAAATCTCGTTTTATTTTCACGGAGAGAGGTTCAAATTTTGGTTTGGAGTGGGTAATTATGCCTTCCTGGGCGAAGTGATCCGAGATGGCCACGTTCAGAACAGAGACCGAAACGTCTGGGATGTTTGTGATGACGTTGTCGATGGCCGTACTCGACGCGGCAGAGACTCGTGTTGGTGAGTTCACGGACCATGTTAAACCGAAAGAAGATAAGATATCGCGAAGCCGCTGGGCCAGGGGGTTAGCGCAGACCAGAACGTCGATGTTGAAGTCACCTACGATAATGAACTTCAATAATTTTGAATGAAAGAAATTTAGGAGTGTTTCAAAGTTGTCAAAAAATGTGGTTCTGCACCCATTTCGAGATCTATACAGGGTGAGTTTTAAGTCCCTTCCCCCCTATTATTTTTAAACCGTATAAGTTAGGAGGTTTAGACTCCGTACATATTCGTTAGACCTAAATATCTTGTTTTTCATGGGTTCATTGACTCTCCACCTCCAATGGGGGACGGTCCACGAGGAGTAAGCCGAGATTCTTAAATGTGAGCATAGGTTGATATGCACATCAAATTAAAGGTCTCTGTAAGTAAAATACAATGCCGCAAACCGGACCTCAAAAGGTTCATCCTAATGATAATTACAGGGTGTTAAAATGTACAAAATAGTAATGTGCTATTATCTGCGTTTTATCGCGCAACTTTTTAAAAGTTCATTTCAAAACAATTTTTCTATTGCTGTTTATTCTTCAAAAGACACTTTATTTTGTTGTGTTAAATGATTTTAAGGGATCACTGGAAGTCGTACTAACCTACTTATCTCGCTTTCTTAACTAATTACTAACCCATTAATCCATTTAACATGCTTAACATTCTGCTTCCGCTTTACCATGCACCACCTTACCAGATCCATGCACCACCTTACCAGATCCGCTAGTCCTGAAATAAATCTTCTATTCTCATCTCTTCCCTATCTCTCTCTTCCTTCTTTCTCCCAATCTTTCTTACCGCTCTCCTGAAAACCTCGAAGATCTCTTCGTCCATCACAAAACTGCTTCTCACCCATGGGAGTCCCTTCTCCCTAGCCTTTCTCCTCAGCTCCTCTCTATCCTCTTCATAGCCTTCGCACTCCATCAAAACGTGCTCTGCCGTCTCTCTCTGCCCGCACTGCCGGCACTGATCATCCTCCCTCAAACCAAATCCTTCCAGCTTCGCTGCAAAATTGCCATGCCCTGTCAAGAATTGACTTAAATAGTGGTCCAGCTCCACTCTCAATTCCTGTCTTTTCCCTATGTCTTGCCAGAACACATAGGTCTCTCTCCCTTTGGTTGATTCTGTCCACCTTCTCTGCCATCTCTCTGCCGTTTCTTCCTTCCTTCTCTCCACTGACTCCTTCTTCTCCATTCCTCCCTCTACGTCTCTCCTTACAGCCATTTTCTCCTGGATTTAGCAGATCCCAAGGAGTTTCCGCCGCCAACACCCTTATCGCCTCATGCGACACCGTCGCATAGGCCATAGTTCTCCCCAGCAGCAAGGTCCTTTGGACCGACATCAGCCTCCTCCTAACTCTTATATCCTTTAGGGCTTCGCCCCACACCTCACATCCGTACAGAACTATGGGCATGATCACATCCCTGTAGATCGTCCCTAACATGCCACAGCCGACACCGCCATTCGCCCTTGCCAGCCTTCTGAATTTCATAAATATCACTTTGATCCTGTATTCCAGATCCTCCACATGTTTATAGTATCTCAATCCCGAAGTTATCCTTAATCCTAAATATTTACATTCTCCAACACATCTCAATCTTCCCTCTCCTACTACTCTTACCACAGGCATCCTTTCCCGGTCCAGCTTTCCTTTCAACAGCATACACACAGTTTTCTCCTTGGAGATTATTAACTTTCTGGCCTCACACCATTCAATCACCGCCAACGATACCTCAGAAGCTCTCGCCTCTAACCTTGCTCTGCTCCGTCCTCCCACAAGAACCAAGCAGTCGTCAGCATACGCCAGCGTCCTTGTATCCTCTCCTAACTCCAATCGGAGCACTCCCTCAAACAGCACACACCACAGCAAGGGCCCCAACACTGACCCCTGCGGACATCCCATCGTCACGTCCTTCATTCCTTCCCGAAAACAATCTCTTACTAACTTCCACAAATTACTCGGGCACTCCCATTCCCGTAGCACTTTCATAATTTCCGGCCACCAAGCACCGTCAAAGGCTCCGGATATGTCCATAAATATGCCCAACACATATTTATGGTTCAGGTCCACCACAGATTCCTCCATCTTCTTCAGAGCATCAATCGTCCCACGTCCTTCTTGAAATCCGTATTGATTCTCTCCAATTCTACCATTCCGTCTTAGAAAATCTCCTAACCTCTTCACAATTAACCTCTCCATCACCTTTCCCATCACGGGCAACAAGGTCACGGGTCTGTAGCTCTTCGGATTCCTTCTATCCTTATCTTCCGACTTAAGAAATATTTTAATCAGCCCTTCCTTCCACCTATTCGGGAATCTTCCTTCTCTCAGCACCCTGTTGGCTCCTTTCTTCACCTCTTCAGCTATCACATCCTTCACTGCCTTTACCATCTCTCCCTTGATGCCATCTAAGCCAGGCGCTTTCCTACTCTTTATTCTCTGAATCGCCCACTTTATCTCACTCATTTCGAACCCTTCTTCATCTTCTCCTTCTCCTTCTCTTTCCATCTCGCCTCTCACCATAGCTTGATCAAACGTGTCACCTTCCACCTCATCATCTGGTACCAGCACTCGCAGGAATTCTCTCAGAGTCTCATCTATGGAGCATGTCAGCTCTCCATTTGGCCGTCTTAGCCCACCCAGCAGCACTTCGCTTTTCGATTTACCTGCTATAATTCGGTAGGCGTGTCCCCGCCTCCTCTTCCTGATCCTCTTCTCCTACTTTCAGCCTTCTTTCCCAGTACTCTTGCTTCGCCTTCTTAATTCCTTTCACATACTGGCTTTTTACCTCCACATACATCCTTCTATTCTCCTCGTCTCTTCTCCTTCTCCATCTTTGTAATTTGGATCGTATTATTCTTTTAATTTCAAGTAGCTCTTTCGTCCACCACGGGCACCTTCTATCTCTCCTTTCTAAGGACTCCTTCATAAGTCAAAGGAGTGTTCTGGGTCTGATGTCACTCACAACACAAACACTGTAATTTCGGAACTGGAGGTCAAGATTTCTGACATGGAGGCAGAACGTGGCAGATTTCTGACCACCGTACAGGTGTTGGAAGCTAACATTAATTATTTAATTAGTGAAATTGTAAGACTGGAGGGGGAGGTGCTGTCGGGGGCGAGGTATGTTGGTTCTCCCGATCTTATGGCTGAACTGTCTGAGTCTATGGATGGGGGGGAGATGGATGCCTTACTGCCCGTCCCCTCTGTTTCTGGTCAAACCTCAACGGGTTCTGCTTGTTTAGAGCTTTCAAGTGGCGACAGCCTGAATTTTAAGAATGTTTTATTGATTGGAGATTCAATCATACGACATGCAGGTAAAAGTACTCAACAAAAAGGGGGTCATATCGAGTGTTGTCCTGGGGCTAAAATTAATGATATCAAGCAGAACTTGTTGAAGCTAGTTAACAGGCAGTTCTCTGTTATTTATTTACATGTAGGCACAAACAATCTTATACGAGGCTACAAGGGGGGGCCTGGCTACAATGGCGGCCATGGTAAACGTCAAGCACTTCACAGCATGGCGGATTTGCTGTACACTGTAAGGACTCAGTTTCCAAATTCCAAAGTTTTTGTAAACAGTGTACTGACTAGAACTGACATTTCATACAAGGCCCTTTTTCACTTTAATGAACAAATTGAGCTGATGTGTGGTAACTTTGGAGTCACTTATGTGGAGGCTAACTGCTCTGTAGGGAGGCGTGACCTGGCCCGAGACGGACGACACCTCAATAGGAGAGGTATAACTCATCTAGCTACGCTTTTTGAGTCTGTTTTCATTGCGGCATTGCAGCGGTCTGAGGGTTTTGAAAAGGTGTTGACCCCTTGCACAGATTTTTTATGAGTGGTCCCCCCGGGGACTCTGCAGTGGCAAATCTTGGACACCTGGATAGCCCACCTGATACTGTAAAGATTCTTCATCAAAATGTTCAGGGTATAAATAACAAGATTGATAATTTTCAACTATTTATTGACGCCGAAAATGTAGATATAATTTGTTTATCTGAACACCACCTGAGAGATTTTGAGTTTGAGGTTTTGTCACTGCATGGTTACACTGGTGTTACAGCTTTCTGTAGGAAAATTTATCAAAAGGGAGGTGTTTGCATTTTTAGTAAACCCTCAATAAAACACAATGTTTTAGATTTCTCCCGATTTTGTCAGGAGGGTAGGTGTGAGCTTGCGGCAGCGATTTTTCAATTTAGACAGTTTCCTCTTCTTGTTGTTACCGCTTATAAGCCGAAACCTTTTTCAGCGTCAGTGCAAGAACATGAGATGTTTTATGAATGTTTATCCGATTGCCTCCAAAAAATTATAAATCCAGAAGTTAGAACTGTTGTTGTGGGTGATTTCAATGTTAATCTCTCTGTTGCTGACATGAGAGTAGATAGTCTTCTATCCATGATGGCATCTCACGATTTAAGCAATAAAGTAAATTCATTTACGAGGGAATTTAAAAACTCCCGGTCCCTAATTGATCACGTATATACTGATCTTTCTGAAGACATTTTCAGTTGCTCTGTCGTGATAAATGCACTGTCCGATCACCATGCACAAATCTCACATGTCAGGTATTTATCTAGTCCTGATTGCCCTAAGTTTATGCTTAAGCGATCATTTGTAGAAGATAATGTTCGTATTTTTAGACATCTTCTGGGTGGGGAAACATGGTATGATGTTTACGCAGCTAGAACAATGGATGATAAGATGAGCTTGTTTATGTCCTCTATAGAGTTTTATTTCATTCAGGCTTTTCCTGAGAAAAGGGTTCGGATTCGTGGGCGTTCTCCAAATGCCAAAGTGTCTTTAACCCAGGAGCAAATTGAGCTACGTGATTTGGTTGCGCATTGGTATTATAAAACTAAAGACCTGAGTTCTTCTGATGAGAGAAGAAAACAATACCTTTCTTTGAAGAGGCAATATAGGGCTAGTGTGAGGGAAGCTAAGTCATCTAAAGTTAAACATTTACTGCAGACTTCCTCAAATAAAGTTAAGACTGTGTGGGACATAGTGAACGAGCATAGAGGTAAGGCAAGAGTTTTGGCAGATATCCCTCGAACCATCAAGGATAGTAAAGGAGTCATTATTAGGGATCCGAAGGACGTTTCTAACTTGTTCAATGATTTCTTCATTAATGTGTCGAATGCAAGTTCATCTTCCATATCGTTGTCTCTTCTTCAACAACAATCATGTGCAGGGGTGTCTTCATTTTTCTTTTCACCTGTTTCTGAAGTGGAAGTATCTGACATCATCAGATCTATAAAAGCAAAGGCTTCTTCTGGCTTCGACAATATATCATCGAAGCTTCTTAAATCATGTACGGAGTATTTTGTTAGGCCACTTGCTCATTTGATAAATTTTTCGTTTGAAAATGGCCTGTTTCCTGACATTTTAAAGTTGTCTATAGTGAAGCCGTTACATAAAAGGGGACTGGTTGAGGAACTTGATAATTTCAGGCCTATTTCGATTGGATCGACATTTTCTAAGGTGTTTGAGAAGGCAGTTTTGATAAGGTTAACGGCTTTCCTGGAGAGTAATAAAGTTATGTTTGACAAACAGTTTGGCTTTGTCAAGGGAGGCTCAACTGTGAAGGCAATGTTTGCTCTCTTGGATAAAGTTGTTAAAGCTCTTGATGAAGGACAGTTTTCTACTGGTATCTTTTTTGATTTGAGAAAAGCATTTGACATGGTTTCGCATGAACTTCTTTTGCAAAAGCTTGACAGAGTGGGTGTGCGTGGCTTGGCAAATCAATGGCTGTCATCTTTCTTGAGTCAGCGTAGACAAGTTGTGGAAATTCCATACGTTGACGTAAATACTAGGAAAAGATGCTTTTCTGACGAGCAGATTGTCAAGACGGGTGTGCCACAGGGCTCCATACTTGGACCCTTCCTCTTTATTTTGTATGTGAATGACCTCAGCAGTTGTGTTTCGAGGGGCTTGTTGTGTTTGTTTGCTGACGACACATCACTTGTAATTGATGAGTCTTGTCGTTTCAATATGGAGATAAATACGTTTGTTCAGTGTAATTCAATAGTCCAGTGGTTTCAGAGTAATGGTTTGGCCGTGAATACTGATAAAACTACATTGCTAGATTTTTCAATTTCATCAAGACGCAATGACTCTTTGAGTGTTTGGGTTGGCGATACAGAGGTTTGTTCTGAGCAAATTGTCAAGTTTTTAGGCCTAATTGTCGATAGGAATCTTAGCTTCTCCTTTCATGTAAATCATGTCGCACGTAAAGTCTGTGCTGGTATTTTTGTTCTTCGTAGACTTTCATCTTTCACGGGCACCGATGTGCTTCTAACTTCATATTTTGCATTAGTTTATCCCTACCTTTCATACGCTGTTGAAATTTGGGGTTTTGAAAATTGCAGAACAAACCATGTCTTTCTTTTGCAGAAGAAAGCGGTGAGAGCTATTGCTGGCATCCGTCAATCAGAATCCTGCAAATCACACTTTAAGAACTTCAATCTGCTTACTTTTCCAAGTATATATATTTACCACACATTGGTCTTTTTTAAGCAAAACCAGGGCATTTTCGAGTCACTAATTCCGCAGTCCGGACACTGTCTCAGGAATAGCAACAAATTAAATATTCCCCCCCATGCAACCTCTTTTTTCAAACATCACTGTTTTTATAATGCCGTAATTTTTTATAATTCTCTTCCTGTGGACCTAAAGAATGTAAATGATATAATTGTCTTTAAGAGAACACTGAAGGCTTTTTTAATAGAAAAATGTTTCTACACCCTCAGTGAATTTATTGGAAATAAACAGTCTGTATGATGTAAAATTATTTAGTTTTAATAATTTATTAATTATAATATATAAATATTAATAATTGATTAATAATAATTTTATAGATACAAAACTGTACATGTGTTTTTTTTTTTTTTTTAATATTTATGACGCAATCCAATGCATGTTACATGTCTGATGGAAATAAAGGATATTTGATTTGATTTGATTCTACCTTTGGTATCGACTCATTAGCCGCTTTTATAATACTCTCCTCCAACCGTCGGAATATCTCCTCGCCGGTCTCTCCTTCACCTCCTTCTTCTCTCCATCTCCTTCTCTCCCGTACCATCATGTCTTTGAACTTTCGCCAATTAGCTTTCCTCAAATTCCAAGATACTTTCTCCTCATTCTCTTCGCCTTCTGCTTCTCCTTCATTCTCCCACTCTATTTCGGTCACTATCATTCTATGGTCGCTTTTCAGCTCCTCCTTCACCTTCCAGCTCCTTATTCTCTCTCTCACGTCACCTGTTACTAAGGTCAGGTCTATATTTGAGGTACCACCTCTCGAGTCCTCAAACGTTGCCCATTCGCTTACTTCATTGATAATGTCCAGTCCTTCAGCAAATGCCATCTCCTCCACTTGCTCTCCTCTCTCATCCGTCCCTTCAGCATGCCACATCCTTGATTTCGCATTGAAATCTCCAGCTATTATAGTTCTTCTTCCTCCTTTCCTTCTCAGCACTCTCGCTATCTTTCCTCCTTCGTTTCTAAACTCTCCTTGTCTCTTACAGTATATGCTCAGTATAGTCAATTCCCTTCTTCTCTTCAGTATAGTCATGAGCATCAGCTCGTTGACTTTATTTGTGGCAGACAACGCGTTCTGGTGCACAATAGAAAATGCTTGAATGCTATGATGAGAGCCTTTTTACCCGCCGTTTACCCGCGCTTGTTTGAATTTCTTCACTTTGACATATAGAGCACTGGGCAGAAAGCACATTGCGTCAACACCCATGGAGGCCATCGCAATGCTTTGTTTTAATTAGACAGTCGGATTCCTCTGGTCCGTGCCAGTACTGAGTTGATCGTTGAACGGCGACCGCGGAGACAGGAGGTCCGTTCCGAAGTTACGGATCAAGTTTGCCAAGTTCCCTTACATACATCATTCTATTGATTAGAGGCTCTTAACCTTGGAGACCTGCTCCGGCGGATATGGGTACGATCCGGTGCGAACTTTCCACGTAGCCCTGTCCCGGATTTTCAAGGTCCGAGGGGAAGATCCGGACACCGCCGCAACTGTGGTCTTCTTCGCGTTCCAAAGTCCCTATCTCCCTGCTAAAGGATTCCAGGGAACTCGAACTATAGAGAAAAGAAAACTCTCTCCGGATCTCCCGACGGCGTCTCCGGGTATCTTTGGGTTACCCCGACGAGCACTCGATGAGGGCCCGCATTGGAACGGTTCTAGGAACAAGTCTCTAATGTAGGAACTATTTCAATAGTTAGAATAAGTAAATCGAGTTAATATAAATTATAATCATAACAGATGTTATATAATGAGTGATTAGGTGCAAGATAGTCTAAAGAGCCGTCTCTAATATTAGTATTTTATACTATCACCAGAGAGTGAGTACGATCCTCATCTGTCTAAATCACTTGATATATTAACTATTTGATATAGATTGGATATGGGTAAATCAGAAATTCAGACTTGGACGAACTGTGATTTCAATTGATGTTCTCCATTATCTCTCCAGATTTGTATTATCAATGCCATGGCAAATTCCACATCTAGCCAGGGTGGTCAAGGGACTGCTCTTCATTAGTAAAGGATTTCGGTAGCACCATATCTTCTAAATCACGCTGAAAATAAATAAAAATACTGCCCTGCAAATTAGAGACCCATCATTCCTCTGGTACTAGTTGGTATCAAGATTTGAAAGGTGTACTCAACCACGATATGCTAAATATATACTAAAGAAATCCGTACAAAGTAAACAGAACAATACAAAATGACATTGAGAGCAACGAAGGGTTAACATTTTATGAAGTATTTACATGATTTTTTTTCTTTGCGCTGCTTCCGGAGTGACAGGATATTCTGGTTGAGTCCGTTTGGAGTTAGGGGCCGTCTCCTATTGAGATTCACGCGGAAAACTGTAAGGCACTAATTTCAAGTCATGGAAGAAGGGAAAACCAGCTTAGCATCAGTCTCTCTAGTCAAAGCAGGCAGGGGTGGCACACCCTTTTTGAGGCTAGCAAGAACCTTTGACTTTTAGGGAACGAACCCTGCCAACTCCAACGATCATCTCCCGCATAGACTAGACCTATCGACATATCCTTGTGCCCCAGAATCTCGACATTTGCGGTTAGTGATGTGCCACTTCTGGACAGCCATATGGTTGCCCAGGTTAAAGGGACACTTAGTTTTTTTGCTGTACCCAATATGGGTTTAACTGGAAGATATAAACCAGGCAGAATTAAACCCTCTAGAGATATATATGTTGCACTATATATTTAATCCCTGGAATTTTTAGAAATAGGACGGTAAAATATGAGTTTATGCGTAATACTTAACGAAAGGTTAAAGTAAAACGAGTAACACGAGAAAAGCCCGAACATATCTGCTGATATTAAATATCGTATGTCCTGGCTTACCGGCAGTTGCGTGGTGGCTCTCACAAATAATATATATTATAAATAAAACTTCCAGCTTATAAGAAGTTGGAAAATGATAAAATATTTCTCAGTATAATAAAGTGATTATGAATTCTAATATGCCAAGATTAACACAATAAGTTGTTCTCACACAGTTTACTGAGGATTAAGCATTACTTAGCTTTTGTACGGACAAAATTATGTTTGTCACAATTTTGAATTACGTGTTCCCTGGATACATAATTACTATGTGAAATACGTACAGACGTTATACGTTTTGAATAACCATTGTGACGGTTAAATAGTAAAACTGTTTTCCACTTTACCTATCTAGATTATTGCCAATTTATTATGATTATTTATTTATTAATTTCCTACATTTATGGGTAGGCCTTGATAACCTTAATATGAGGTCCAAGGCTCAGTTTATTGATTTCTGTACAAGCAAAATTTATAAAATAGTATATTTACTCCTTGACAACATTGAATGGTAAAGTATTAAATAGCATGGTAGAGGCTCACCTTAGCCCAATTTCCACTGATGCTAAAGGCCAGATTTCCTTGGCTTCACCACCTAATCTGAACAGCCACGTGCACACTATGCCAGTCTGTCTGCCGCTCGTAGCACGGAACAGGTCACACAGACCAGCAGTTGGTCAAGGTCAAGTCGTTCTTATCGCTCACCGTAACAATAGTTTAACCTTTATCTACACGGCTGGCTGGCGTCTAAGTAGTATATCCTTAACTCAATTCTAAATCCTTATCAAAAATACTAAACAGCCCAGAGTTAAAAATTAAAATTAAAACTGCTATGTTACTAGAGTTTCAAATTTAATTATCTTAAACAACTTTATATTTCTAGCTAAGGATGGTTGAGAATACCCTAATTGTGCAATTGCATTACAGAACACATAGTGATGTGTCAGAATTGGGTGGCAAGAGATATTACGGACCAGTTTTTGCACACAAACAGCTGTTAGTGGAATGGTTTGTGTAAATCATCTCAGACAAACACTTGCTAACAATAAAAGATTGTTCAAGCGTACCTCTGCCAGAATCCTCAAGCAAGTACGAACTGCTGAGAGTTATAGAGTACAGATATATAAGCAGATAACACATAAACAACTGTTTAGAAATAATATTAGGTAAGAATTTTCAATTTTGAAATTGTATCAATACATACAATTGAATCATTTTTTAGTAACACTTATATGCCCAATTTTTTAAGGCATTTAAATATTTACACAATTCTATATAAGAGCAATCTAAAATATAGAAACTTAGTAATTTTTTAATATTTCTAAAATAAAAACATAAAATATAGTTCTTTCTTTTCAAAAAAATATATAGATCTTACTTAGTTCTAATGGTTTTTGTCATGATTTTCAATTCTGTTCAATTTACTAGTAAAGGCCATAAAAGTATATGTATCACTGTTAGAAGAATGGAAAACAAATCGGAGAAGTAAAACAAATTCCTGACAATCGGTCAAAGTACAAAAATAACCAAAACTCATAGAAAGTAACCCCTTAAACTTTTAAGAAATATCTAAAGTACTTGCATGCTTAGTCCTAGATACCAAACACAAAACACTATAAAAATATGTCAATATCACAAAGTGTTACCACACAAATATGAAATGTTACTATTAATTTATTTATGCTACAGAAGATGAATTCATCGAATTCCAAATGTACATTGTACACTATATAATCAATCAAAAAGTGTCATAAGGCGTATTATTGTGGATTATATGCTACATTGGCATTTATTAATTACAGCATACAACTGTGTGACATATGTTGAGGAATGAGTATCAAACTATTTTAACATGTTTTGTGTTATGAGTTACTTTTCATATCTTCTTACAAAAACTCATATAGCTAATTAGTTCCGTTTTATATGTATAATTCAAATTTTATTTGACGTATGCTATTAAAAAATATGTTTCGATATAATAAAAACAATGTTTTAAACTGTTCTTTTTCGTTTTTATGAAAATAGTTATCTTAAACATATCTTTGGGTAAAATTTAGTAGTATTTACCTATATGTGTGAATTTAGATAAGTAAAGTTTTAAGAATATTATTAGGAGATCGTAAGTAGATATATTACCAATATTTGAGCTTATATTTGAATGCAAAAAGTTTCAATTTAGATGTTTACATACTTTAGATGTCAATAAAACGTAGACAACACTATTAGAGCACGACACATTAATAAAGCAACTAAAGTTATTTTTCGGTTTTTATGAGTAATAATACTAGTTATGATCCGATAGGTAAACTATTCTTATAACTAAAAATATTTCAGTAACGATTCACACGAACTCATTGCTATTTTCACAGTTTCTAAGGAATGCTGTCCACAAGCTCTGATCTAAGTTGAAACATAAAACTTCAAAGAGAGCATACTTTTCTTATATCTGACATGCTCAAAAGTTACTTTTCAATATTTTTTATTAGCTTTATTGCTCATAATAAACCATCGACATATTTCTTGTTACTGCACGACTTTAACTAACAAATATTACATGTAACGCTATTTAGATAATACCACATAAAAAATATTCACGAGGCCACCAGATGGAATAAGAATACTGTATTATTGTTAGGTTTGTAGGGATCGTATCCAGTCGCTAACACAGATACGTTGGAATAGCTATTAACTTTATAAAATCAGATTTTTTTATTTCATTAATTGGTGAAAGGGTGCACTTAATATTTCAGCTGTCACATATTTCATAAATCTGTAAAAACTAAAACAAGAACAACACGAAAAAGTTAAATAATCGTAATTACTAGTTTTATGTACTACGTAATATTTAGGACAAGGAAACAATAGAATCACGAAATGAGACCAAGCAATAAGCAAATTTCTGTTACGAGACCTGCAGGATGTGTGACCACTCACGTCTTAATAAAATTTACATACCGGAAGAAAACAGTTTATATTGGAGTAGATCAAATTGGTTTAGATAGATAGACATTACACGCTATAGATAGATAAAACCTATGAAACCGGCGTCTCAAATATAAAGTTATTAGGGCGAAGGGAGTAAGAGCGATATGAATTTTTAAGATTTAGAGAAAACTTATTGAAATGAGTGTCGTATTCTTACGACAGTCTACACAAGCGACACAAAAATTCTAAGCGCAATAATATTCCTAGTATAAAAGATCGTAGTGATATCAGCTTGGCTGGGATAATAAAAACAATTATTTCATTAATAAAATCGTGGAAAATTTCTTCCTATTAATAAAAGTTATTGACCGAATTGAAGAAAATATGTGAAAAAGTCTTTCGAACATTTACATACTTTCGTGGCCAATTTGTATCGTAAAACATTCCTCAGTCCGCTCGTCATGTTACTCTTAGTATAAAAAGTATCATTTTATTGAGCTTCTTCACAGAACATGAGATACTTTGTTACCCAATACCGTCACTCATATTGTAAGAGATTGTATCGTAAAAAATTGCTTAGTCCGCTCGTCATGTTACTCTTAGTATAAAAAGTATCATTTTATTGAGCTTCTTCACAGAACATGAGATACTTTGTTACCCAATACCGTCACTCATATTGTAAGAGATTGTATCGTAAAAAATTGCTTAGTCCGCTCGTCATGTTACTCTTAGTATAAAAAGTATCATTTTATTGAGCTTCTTCACAGAACATGAGATACTTTGTTACCCAATACCGTCACTCATATTGTAAGAGATTGTATCGTAAAAAATTGCTTAGTCCGCTCGTCATGTTACTCTTAGTATAAAAAGTATCATTTTATTGAGCTTCTTCACAGAACATGAGATACTTTGTTACCCAATACCGTCACTCATATTGTAAGAGATTGTATCGTAAAAAATTGCTTAGTCCGCTCGTCATGTTACTCTTAGTATAAAAAGTATCATTTTATTGAGCTTCTTCACAGAACATGAGATACTTTGTTACCCAATACCGTCACTCATATTGTAAGAGATCTTTTAAGCAGGGAAACAAGAATTAGATTTGCTTAATATAAGATTTGACTAAATAATAAACTACTTAAAATTATGATAGGATTAATTTTATTCAGCTGCGTTGATATGGATGTATATTAAGTAAATATCACTATATATAATAGGTGCTTTGTTTAATTGTGGCATATAAAATATAGTAATATTTCAGATCTTGTAGGTTTTACACTACTCTAAAATGTGCTGTAATTCCAATGTGATACCGTGTCCACCAATCTTATAAATACAATGTAAAATAAATTATAATTTACCTGAATTATAAACTTGTTTTACAATGATTTGTATACGCTGAACTGAGGGTATACATTTGTAGAGGATCTGTATACGCCACTAATGATGTATGCTACCTGCCAGATCCAGGCCCTATGTTATGCCGCAATCCATCCAACACACTCCAACGACATATTTAATTGTATATATAACCAAACTGTCCGGTTTAAAAAAACAATATTGTTTCTATAATTATTGTACATTTGTCGAATCTTATTTTAAAATAACTTATCTTACTTGATAATGTTTAAATATTCTAAGAAGTTATATTATTTATTGTTGTCATTTGGAATAGACGAGTGTGCTTTATATGTTCATACCACGCATATTGTCGCAGTACGTTATAAAGTGTACCATAACTATCAGTTACATTTTTTAAATCTTTAGCCTACTAAATTTAACCCTATTTGCCTCAGTCCCAACATTTTTACTGGTTATAACTTTTATATACTGTTAGGCCTGCCTGAACGTCTCATTTCTAATGGTGTCTCAATGACACCAATAGTATAAGAAGTTTATGGATAAAATTTAAACGTGCGAATCTGTTAAATGAGATCTTGAAAAATGGAAAACTTAGGATTGTACATGTATTTCATCACATTACTTCTCATTAGAATGTTTTCAGTAAGAGGAGAAGATTACTCGGAGAATCGAATAAGATATTCCAATAGAAACAAAGTATTCAAAAATGTAATAGTTGCAAGAAAAAACTTCCTTTCATCGATATATTTATAAAGGCAGAGTTTGCTATTTTGAGGTTACACGCACCACGTATTTTTTTAAAGCGGTCTAAATTACGATTCAATGACATTTGAATAGGATAAATGAGATTTTAATTCTATTTATGAACAATTTTAAATGACTTGCACTTTTAGAGAAGATCGTTTACCCTAAACCCAATATTTCTACTTATAACTCACGTCTACAGATAACCTTGACGGTATACTGTCAAATATTTTACTATTGTCTAATTCTTTTCTTCTTTAGTTGATTTTCAAATCCGAGAGATCTACTGGAGGTTTAGTGTACTATCAAGACTCAAACAGTCCTTTACCCCGTGTGGTTTTAATCACACGTCAGTTATATAAACACGTAAACTGTCAGTTCGAATGATACACAGTTAAAAATTAAGGTTTGTCGTAGAGAGCGAATATGTAATCCAGAAAGGAGGTGGTAAGCGGGTGACGAGGATTTCATCTCGAGAAGTGTTTATGAGTCACTAATATCTATACAGCTTCTTTACAACTCTGTTATAGAAGGTTGTAAAGCGTAGATTATACGCTAATTAGTGTTTTCATCTGATATAGATAGGGTTTATCTACTAGGTGATCGTAATACAGAGGTTTATTTCATCTCCTCGAATGGTAAAAAATTATTTCAAACTTAAAAGTTCAAAACATGACTAATGGTGGCGGTTTCTAATCTTTAGTGTTGGGCACAATTAAATAGGTTTAGATAATGTGTAATTTATGTATCGTTAAATTGGATGGTGTATATCAATCGCTGTAAAAAATAAACAAAGTAATGTAGGGAAATAAATATATACGCCGTAGAATGTGTTAAAATATGTATTATATATAAGTTAAAATATATTTTATTTCTAAATACATGTCCAAGTTTGGTTAGGGACAATGATTCATTTACATCACTAAAATATATACTATTAGCATTGGTGGTTTGTGTCGTCAACGTGAACTGTGTGGTACGCTATAATGTTGATTTTTATATATCTAAAAATAAAAATTTATATATTAATATTTTTACAAAGCCTTAGAACATATAGCACTATAATATATCGTTGTTTTCGATGCCCTTTTAGTTACCCGTTTTCACAGTTTTCCGTAAATCATGTTCTATCCCAGAGCTATAAACACTTCTTTTATACGTAGGATGAAATTTACATGTTATATTAACCGTACATTGTTCAAGGGAGCCTATCAAACGCATTTATCTTTGTTCGACGGTCGCTTTTGTAATAGGTACAGCGATGTAATATACGTCTGTTTGTACGGGGCATATTATGTTCGTGATTGTACGAATTGTCTGATTCATTGTTCCGGAAACACTGCACTGCAGTCTAATTTCAGCTTATAACGAGAAAAATGTAAAATTTTATAGCAATACATTAAATAGCTACTTCTAATAAAGAAATTTACAGTAAAAAATTTACACTTTATACTAGCTGCAAAATTTATTAAATTAATTAATTAAACACTATTACTATTTTAAATTATCAGTGTAAAATCATGTTATAGAATTAAATATTCTGCACAAAAGTAAAATTATTTACTCAGCGTCACTGTTATGAGACGTTGAAAACCAACAACTTTTATTTTTATACTATAGGTACTACACTCAGGATAATTACTTTCAGATGTACATGATTTCCTTATAAGATCTTTCCCTGTGTGTCCTAGAATGCCTTACGTGGAGTGTATTGTTCATTTAATCTACATAAACAATGGTTCAGCAATTAAAAAAATTGTCTTTACCTTTTTTTTTAATTTTATATATTTTAGACTAAATTGCGATCTATATCATACTTTTTTGGAACACATATTGGAATAAAACTATATATAAGATCTTAGCGTTAACAAATACCCTTGTCATTATCAATAAAGTCAGGTTAATAAACCAGTGGAATGGAGGTCAGGGCCTTCGTATACATGAGATAAATAAAGTTTGAAAAAGGTGAGGGAGAAGGCTATGGTAGTTGATGCAGTAGATTAAGCTCATTACGTATTTGGAGATCCTCTCTCTGCACAATAATCTCACAAAAATATCAATTTTACCAGCAAGTCAAGTTTAAATAAACACAGGAGTTCCTGTTCTTTTATCGTCGTTTGCTCTCTGCCATTGGATCTATTTTTAGTTCTATGCAGGTATCTTGTGCCAAATATGTAGAGATTTGCGAGATGCTTTATTGGCGATGGAGTGGAGAACTGACTTTAATTCGTATTTAATTATTTCAGACTGAAGAAGGTCGATGTTCCTTCGTACTCCCTAAAATAAGATTTGATGGTTTCAATAAGGTCAAGATTTTATTGTTACAGGAACGAAATGAAAAGTGTCAATGAGATGAGTTTGTCCACGTTATTGGGCCAATAGAGGTTTATGAGCTATTGCATGGGGTTGTTATTGGCTCGGTCGATGTCGATCTCTCCCATCAAAAATTACTTACGTCATGAAAGCCTGGGTTTATCACTCTAATCATGTAAGGCTATCATAGGTAATACATCAGTATAAATTTTATGACTTAGGCAACCTAAATTTAACTACTACTTCGATGTATACATTGCCCAATAAACGATTTTAAGGCCATGTAAGCGTGGATACAACACTCTAATCCGGTAACTTTATTATCACTATTGGAGTTGTACACATGCTGTACGGATTATTGAGTAAAGAAATTAGTTGGTTGAGTCGACTGTAAATTTATCCCAAAAATATTGCTTTCTTTTACTGAGCCTTACATCAATTAAGCAATTTAAATGTATTACTTTAAAAATCAGTGGCATAATAAAGAATGGATCATGTCATGCCTGCCCTCGATGTTGTAAAATAGAGATATCATATCGACTGAAACGAGAAATTGACTGTTAGATGTGGGTTTCTCCCACTTATCCAGTTAATTATGTACTCATAACTTCATCACTAACCTTATAGCAATGGTAACATTAGAGGTGTTATGCTTATTGTAACCAGTTAAGAACATCTGGATTGCTGCAGGTTTCTTTCTATATCAAGTGCCACTTCTGAAATCATCAGATTTTATAGCATTTGGTTCATTTTTCATTGCTACTGGAACACTACTTTTTCGTAGTATAAAATAGTTTTTTTTTCCAAACCAAAACATTGTTTCTGAAATATAGTCTCATGTGAAGAACACATTAATTTGTTGTGCCTACAAGTGACCTGATCATCCTTGCAAGAAGACAGATTAGGCTTAATGCCATGTAAACATAGAGATTTTTGTTGCTGCGTCTATTTCCATTTTTACAAAAACCAACATTTGTAGAATTAACACTAAAATCATGTTGGGGTGGTTCCGATATTATAACTTAAGATGTACAGATATTGGTAACAGACAGATTCTTTACCACAAGATATGGATATTTGTGTCGGAAATTATACATATATTTTACTGTTCTGATAAAATTACACTCAAATAACATTGAAGTTGTGAAGTTGTAAAAATATTAAAGAATAGCTACTGAACCCTACAAATCCACACTTCTTTATTAACTGTATAAAAAATTAAAATGTAGAAATTTTGAATGACCCATTTTTCATTGTGGTAATAATTATACGGAATATGATTACTTTATACGAACTTAAAAACATTTTACTTTAGTAATTTACTGTCTTTTCCTTTTATTTATTATTAACTATGTGAGTAACAGCTTGGAAATATTGTGCGTAAATATTTTGTAAGAAGCTTAAATGCACAGGCTTTTAAGTTAGGTCATTCATGTTTTCTTTGTCAACCGGTGAAATTCAGTATGTTATTTATGTTCCTAAACGATACTGGCCTTGAGATATGTACTGGTTATTATTTTTTATCCGTGCAATGTTTGCTCTACATAATGTTTTTTTATAAAACATGGTGGCTTCTTGTTCATGCAGTTTAGTGACAAAACGCTTGAATGGGAGCTGTAAATAACAACATTAAAATTTATCAGTTTATTTCATAGTGATGTGTGATGAAATATGTGTAGTAAACAGTACATAATTAGAAGTCAATGTAAAAAGAAAACTCTTCCCCTTAGTCTTACATTATTTTACATTATTAAAATAATAATAATAGTAAGTAAATTTTTAAAGTCGTTTGAAATAAAATAGATGTATAAAACATGTAAGATAGAGTGACTGGGTTCCGGAATATATAAACACAGTATTTACTTTGCCAACTTCAGCTCTCATGTTACGTACGTATCAAGTCTCTGTATTGGTGAGTACAGAGGTTAAATGTCCCCTGGGATTCATATTGGAAAGTTATGAACATGCTATCGCCGCTTTACTTCTGCATAAAGTATCAATAATGTGTTTTTATCTCTAATATCATGTTGCCGAATGTGATGCCACATACATAGTTGTGTGTTATGTCTTTAAACATAGCACTCGTAGGTTATCCAAGAAGTAAATCTTTTAAAAACCCAGCATGAGATTAGTTATTTAACGTATGAATGTGGATCCTGTGTTCATCTGTTCTTTATAAGGTCAAACTTCCAAAAACTGTTTCACCAACAATATTCAAGTGGCCGAAGAAACTGAGAGGTTGTTTAATTGATAATTTCAACTTTTAATTCATATTCTGAGGCCGGAATGCTCGACTATGTTGCTAGAACATGCTGTGTGATTGGTAACTAACAAGAACACGACAATACTAACAATTAAGATATGGGTCTTTGTCATTTTCTGAGAATGGGCCATACGCTAGTCAGCGGGCTCTAGGTGAATTAAGGGTGTTGTACCAGTTCAGAATACTGCAACGTGAGGCTGCGAAATTGCAGCTCATTCGTGTAATTCAATTATATTACTGGTTTCGCCGTTGATATACTACCAACTCCCACCTTTTGACAATATAATCTGAGAAAAGATACAAACAAAGTGAAATCCAAGAATGCAGAACGTTACAGTTCTGAAGTGGATTTTAGAATATCTTTAAATTATACGACAATGTTATCATCGTTACCGTAAGGATGAGTGGAGTGCATATTTTGAAGTATTTAATTTTATTCATAATTTTATACTATATGTAAGCACAGTAGGTATTGTAAATTATCGATTATTGCTTGCCACGAGCATAATGACAGACTTGCAGCCTACTCCATGCACCTACTACTGTTTCAATATGTACAATAATACAAAAGAATTGAAAGGCAGTCGCAGCTCCCTGCAATCTTGTATTTTTGAAATGATTAATTGCTTTTTATTCTCACTACAATATAAAAATGAAATTATTGGTTTATGATAAGATGAATCAGAAATAATCATTCTGGAATAAAATCTTGCTAAATATCTTGTAAACACAGCTTCAATTGTTATTGCATATCTCCTCGTACTTATGTTTTTATCGTTTGAGGTTGTTAGATTTCATTTAGTTTTTTTTAATTAAATAAATTCTTAAGTTAGTGTGAGGTAAGGTCCAATATACTTGAGTAACTTTTCCAATTATAACCAACAAAAACACTAATTTTTTTCAAGGATTCAATTACAGTGTTGCTTTGTTACCATTAGGATATTATAGATTTATTTTTATTTATTTTTAAATCCCATCAGAACCAAACTAGTAGTAAACAGGAATAAGAATTAATATTAACCGTGCTGAAGTAGCATACAGGGTGTGCATTTTCTTGTTTCCAACATTGGTATCTGAAGTTCAGCAGGAAAGGATACATGGAGAACTTTACCTACATGTATTTTTTCTTACATGCAGTGTCGAATACTGGGCTGGGCTTTCACAGTAATAACTAACTTTAAATATTTATTTTATCAACAAACTTCGGTTTTATCTCGAAACAGCTGCTATTTGTTATAGCTTCAACAGTTTGAACTCAGATTTGGGGCATTGTGTTCTCCTAATAGAGACTCTTAATTACGTTGCTTTAATTTCGTCTCATTGAGAATAATCCACCAATGCTTTTTATTATTTCAGAAATTCGTTCAACAATTTTTAAAATCTTTCGGGCTATCCTCTAATGTGATTAAAAATAAGATGATTGTATCAAAAAGTAAATGCTTATGTATGTTATTAAAGTGTAAACATGTTATTATTACTAACATCTACGTATATTACGTGTTAATAATAATAACTATAGTAGGTTCTCGTACCTGAACGGTAAGATAAATAAAAAAATTACAAATATGAAAACAACTTAATATTTACTTTTACACCCAAACCATCAAGAAAACTTATGGTGTTCTATAACATATTTTAAAGTGGACGGTTCCAAAATTTAAAAATTATTCGTTATTTAAATGTTAATAAAAAGTAGGAGTAGACCCTAATTTGAACTTTACTGTAATAGTAAACATATATTTTCAATAATGTAATAAAAAGTATCAGTTTATAACATTAGTATTAACTTTAATTAGTCATTTATGCACTGGCCATGAATATACTACAATTGATTGTTGGAATAACATGGCTACTTGAATGCATCATTGAGATATGTCAGGTTTATAGGTAACGGTAATAGCTTAACATCACAAATGTTAACTACAACAACGGCAGGTAGTACACGTAAATGGCGTCCTAGATTGTCCCTCATTGCTATCAGACATTGACATTTATACACCAAGAGGAACAAGATCGAGGTAAATTTTTCTAAGGAGATACAAGCCCATAAACTACTCTGCAAACCATGGAATGGCTAGACTCCTAAAACTGGGAACTGAGGCAACATATATTGATCTCTTTGCTGAAAGCGCACAGTCACTGCGAAGGAAGTATAACTTGCATTGTGCACAGGAGGGGAGATGATGATCATAACTATAAAGAACCACTACATCAACGCATGCTTTACCTTTACATTCCTAAATGCCAAATCCTTTTTCTTACCAGCAATTTTTATCCTATATCCTCATAGCTTTATGTTTTCAATTCACTGTAATTATTTATTTTTGTTATTTTTATTGTTAATTATTACTTATAAAATCTTTGTTATGGTTGCTTTGTTAAGTTTGTAGTATTTTATACAGACAGGTTTCTATACTCTTTATCCTCACTAATTACTTGTTGCATTTTCTCATTGTTACGCTTAAACTGTCATCTTGTTATCTGTTAGCTTTGTTATTGTTGTTATTATTATTATTATTGTTCTCATTGTTGTTTTCTAGTTGTATATGATTATTATTGCAGACTCTAAGTATTTTATATAACCATGTATTATTTATAAATATTTGGTCACCTGTTGCTATGATAGTTTACTCACTGAATAAGTGCTACTCATTATCATCTAACTATTACTGTTGCATTGTTTTATGTAATTTTTGTAAGATATTTAAGCTGTCTTGAAATGTTAATATATAGCAAATAAGTACTTTAATGTAAAAATGGTGGAACCGTTGATAAATAAATAAATAAATAAACAGCGTAGAAAGTTAATTCATAATAAGCAGCAATACTAAACTGTATAAAGAAACTCTGTCAGTTATCCAAGAGAAAAAAGAGTTATAACCACTTTTTCAGGTTACAAAAACTACTGTTTTCGTGTATTTAAATGATTTATGTATCACGATGAGTGTATTGGGGGTCGTTAGTAGATAGGGGTGGCAGGACTTCCTTGATGTAAGATGTCTTCCCGGGAAATGTTTGGCCCTAATTCTGTATTATTTCACACACACAAATTATGAATTTGTTTATGATTGGAGAACCCGATTTATTCACTAAATGAATCTATACAAAGCAATTATAAAAAATATGATCATTGTATCAATACTTATATTTATATAAAAGGTGATAATAGCACTCAAGCATATAATATTACATGTTGACTAGAATATTTTAGAATAACATACCATTAGAATAATATTCCTGATGTATGCCAATATTTTAGAGTGTTAATATAATTAAATACCACCTTACTGATTTAAAGTTTCTTTTAAGTACTAAACCCACCATACTAGTCATTATGGAAGTGTTACAGCTATGTATTAAATGTAATTAATCTTAGTTCAAGAATAATATTCACCGTCAATATGAGGAAACGGCTATGAGTTCTTCACTGTCTTATATTTTTGTCAATAAATTTATAGACGACAAACACCATGGTCACATCTCGGTCAAAACTGAAAAATTTGACGAAGATACGTTTATAAAATTCATTTGTTTTTCCTCATGCAATCTCTAAGCTATATACAATTTTAGACAAATTAATAGTACAGTATTTATCATTCCATCTGTCTCACATCGGAAATGAAATTCCAAAATAAGGTTATTTTTATATTCCTTATGTTAAAAGACAGGGATGTATTTTTAGATTATGGGTTTTAAAAGAAAAAGCGCACAGGAACATAATAAAACTATCAATTAAATAAACAAAACAGCTCTCAAAGAAATGTTGACGTAATCGATTTTTATATAAAAAACTTCTTTTCAGATAACGAATGCTTAAACCAGAAATATGGAAATTGCATATGATATTAAACAGAACATGCACACTCAGTCAATATCAAACAAGTTCAAACGAAACCGAAAAATTTAACAGAATCATTAATGAAGAATAAATATGAAATTGCGTTTATGTTAAATCCCTTATGGTTTGTATTATCGGAAAATAGAAAATATCGGTAGAAAGTTAAAGATTGGAATTATGCTTAAAACACACCAAATTCATAGGTAAAGTCTCATAAAAAGATAACAAAAAATAAGAACCAGGATTCCAAAAACTGTTAGCCTTATAAAATTTTGTTTCAACGGGGAATACATAGACAAAGCAGAAAGTGCACTAAACTGAAAGGCCAAAAACACACACAAACGCACGATATAGGGGCTATCATCAACAATGTACATCATTGCTGGTCAGAAGATAATCGTATGGATTGTGATAAAGTGACAAAGAAAAACTATAGTATTAAAAAGATTACAGGCTTTTAATAAAACTGGGGCATCAAGGTATGGGTTTTAGAAGTTCATCTAGAACGAACTTCTAATAAGAAAGGCAAATCCTCGTTTTTTCCGATTTCCATCATTTCCTATGTGCCTCTGATCAGTTTTCAGTTGTGGTTTGTTTACTACAGACGTATTGTGACTTCTTGTGCAATTGCGTATTATTCATTAGTGTTTTGATTTCGTTAAGAGTTTGCTTAAGAAATAATATGCATGCAGATTTGTTTGTTTCGTGAGTTACACATGGTCAACGCTTTTATTTGTTTATCTTGGCAAATAGTTTAGTTATAAAAGTTATCTACTTAAGGAAGTAATCATATTGGAAATCTATACGTTGATATTTTTCTCT
This sequence comes from Homalodisca vitripennis, assembly GCF_021130785.1. Taxonomy (NCBI): domain Eukaryota; kingdom Metazoa; phylum Arthropoda; class Insecta; order Hemiptera; family Cicadellidae; genus Homalodisca; species Homalodisca vitripennis. The sequence goes on along the minus strand of NC_060215.1, from coordinate 5,346,041 downwards.
AGACAATAGAAAATGGCCAAATAATCAAGTTTAATTACCACAACTCACTCGTTTAAGCTCATGTAATTTCAGCTATAAATAAGCAGACAGGTATAAAATTAAAGGTGAGGTATATTTTAAGATTTGGTTTAAAACACAATATTAATGGATTTATCCTATTTCATAATTGTTATTGCAAAATTTATAGATTTGTTAATCATACCTTTAACCTAATAACAACATAATGGAACTTTGATGGTAGCCAAAACTATAAAGTATTATGAAAATATTTATTAAGCCTATACATGATAAAGCATAGAAATTTATGTCTTAAAAGGTATTTAAAACTCAATCTATACATAATAACTGTATTGTCCATTATCTTTAATTGAACTGACTCCAAAACTACCATCAAACCCCTGAGTTCATTGTTATGATATTCTAATTAACATAAAATATCAAGAGAAGAATTTAGTTTTGTGAGGTATAAAAACGTTCCTATCTTTGACCAGGCCTGGGTCCTCAAACAACTTCTCATAATTCAAATTTTAATTAACACAAATGGAGGTTTTATGAACTCTCAGTGGCTTCAGATCCTTCCGTATTTAGTTTGCTGCATCTGTTGGTCGCTCTGAGCTTCAATTTGTTCGGTCAATGTTTTATTTAAAGAGACCTATTTCCATTTTACACATTTCCTCAGGCTGTAATGAGTTTAAATGGAGATTATACTCGTAAATACATATGAGTTTTTTATTTATATGGACACTTTTGCTGGTATGTACTCATGGTCTAATGATTAAGTTGCCTAAAAAGTAACTAGCAACCTTAAAGTATGTCTTTTAAAATTACCTAACAAGAGAATAGAGTGCCTAATGTCGGCACAGCAATTATATTCTCGCGCGATAAATGTTTTTGAAAAACTAAGAGACCTAATAATATAAAAAAGTTACGGTTCAAATAACAGGGTAATGTTGATTTTTAAAATTTTACTACAAAAGTATTTAGTTAAAGTCGTTAGTTCCTGTATCGTGTATTGAAGTTTTATGAAAAAACTTTGAAGTAGAAAAACTTCTCTTAGCCGAAACCCGTTTTCGAATCTGTAAGGTATTTGACTTGTGTGGAACATATTTTTATAGCACGCTTTATATTGGAGAATGAATAAAAGCGTCTGAATGACTTGAATCATGATGTATGAAGTTTATAGAGCATTGAATTAGTTTATCGTTGCCTCACTACCTACTACGGGTTTTAGAATGGCTCTTCTTTGATTTGTCCCTCATAGAAGAAGGCCTTGCATAATTTACAGTGATAATGGCAAATTTTTTAAGGAACTGTACAATGCACTAAGAGAAAGAATTCGAATAAGGCCAAGAATAATTCCAAGCTTAACACATAGAATGGCGTATTATCCATTGACTGAACCTTGTTGTGGTGATTGTTACGATAGGTTCCTAAGAATGTTGAATACAAGTCCTCAACAACATGATGTTCCAAATATGTCTGTTAACTTCGAATAGAAGATTAAAGTATAAGCTGAGGCTGAAGGAAGAGATGAGAAAAAAATTTAGATAAGAGTATTTTTGGAAACTTATTCGATGTGAATCAAAGTATTGTTTTAAGATGTCAGTAAAAAGATAATTCACTGATCAATCAGAAGGATTGAAAAAGTTATTATTAGACAACATGACTAGTGTAGAATAGTGTATTTGAATATAAGTCGAAGACTATGTCGACTATTGCGATAAATAGTTCAATTAGAAATTGTTCCAGATGTAAATGTTGGAGCGGCAGAAGATACAAATATGGGACCCTCTGGTTTGGGACAAATTTATTTTTAAACAATTTACATAATATATTAATTAGGGTCAGGTTAGTTAGGAGATCGTTTAACTAAACCTATGCAGTTATAGGTTTTACCTGAAAACATCATAGAAGGGGGTCTGTATTTTAACCACGTCAATATTTTCTTTCAATGTTTTTACCTAATTTTTTTCTAAAACCACAATTCGGACTCTTGGCAAGTTGGACTTAATACAAGACGTCTTTGTACCTTGTAATAATCTAATGCTTCTAACTTGTAATAACTATCCCAGTAATGCCTATTAATGGTTAAAATAATCTTGTGACATCCTTTTACATAAAATCATTATTTTTACTCGAAAAATATTGCATTCGCCTAGTTCATGTTGCATGGGGAAGCGATGTTATTGTTGTCCATGAGTTTTTTCCCGAAGTTCTACAATACCGGTGCCCTTATCTTGCCTGTATCTTGGCGCTATCTGATCTTACTCAGCCTGAAACAAAATTCCAAATTTGTAATTGTGACGGACCCACACCATCTGCGCTCACTCACTGTTGAGGTTCGTAAACAGTAACTTTGACCTGCTGCATTAATGAACTAAACCTTCCATGACTATTCTCAATGTTTGTCTAAATATGTTTTGTGTTGTATTAGAACAATGTTTGTTTAGTTAAACAATTTTTTCCATGCATACGAGAGGATGACAACTGTTAAGTAAATGTATGCATTTAAAGAAAAAAAAAGAAGGCAGTAGAATAATGATTAGGAATCAAGTAATGACGTGATATCGAGTAGCGAATAATATTTAAAACATTTCTGACTGATTCAGGTAGAACATCGCCAAACTTTCTATTTGCATAGCAACGACATTAATGTAGGGAAACGCCGACTGCATAATCACACGCATTTAGGTTTCCCAATAATTCATAAATGAGTCATTGCTCTTAATGACATTTTAACCTTGTTCCAATAAAGTGAATCGTGACAGTAAAGTATTGCTACACTTATCATCAACTTGTTTGATTGCTCTATGAATTATGATCAATAACAAAAAAATGAATAAATTAGGATGATTACATGAGATTTAATAAATTCAGTTGTTAGTCGCTAAACAATCACTAGTATCAGCAGTTAATTAATTAACAGCTGTTTCATTCTCAACGCATTTTACACTCTGTTTAGTGATCCCATGACACGTATACTTTAATTGTCTCTAATTCCGTAATCGGATACCATTTGTTTAAAAGGATTGTAATAACATTTACATTCCCACTCTAAATCCGGATTTTAATTTATTTTTGATAGTCTATAGGAATAGTATATTTAAACATTGTTTTTTTATTATTGCATAATTTAGACTAATATTTAGAATTTATATACATATATATTGAAATATTTAGTCGATAATACTAATTTGAGATTAGGAAATAACTCTCCGACAATTTACGTCCTGGAAGGAGTTGAACAGGCAGTTCCTTATGTTCAGCTGTAGATAATATTAAACTCATTTTTATTTCTTATAACTCCTTTGTCATTGTCATAATTATACCTCTCAATCCTAATTTATCAATTTAAACTTACCTTTTGTAAATTTTCAAACGTCAGTAAAGACATGCTTTTATATACTCACAAATGTATTTATTAATAATCATGAAAGGGATGATAACTGAAAATTTGTGAGCTTCTAATACTAATACCACCTAAAATGGTATTTCATTAGATTATTGTAAATGTCCCTAAGTGAGTTATACCATAGATAGTGCATAAAGCCATAATATACAGAATTCACATGATGTTATTAACATTAAAATTACTTTGTTATTGTTTATTCTATCACGAATCACTAACTTCTCCAATGAAATAAGCCAGATTTCGTTCGTTAATTATCGCTTTTGTTCTCCCTAATGACTCCTTTTAAATTTTATTCTGAACTGCTTAATAATTTAAATAAAGTTTTCCTCAAGAGAACTGTATCATTAGGTTTTTCTTTATTAATATAAATATAATGTTGCTTTCAATATTTTTCTCTTTTGACAAGATGACCACTTTACTCAGCAAGGTTACGTTAAAAATAAATTATTCAAGTATTTCTTCATTGTCTCGCCCATTAAAAAATGGTCAATAACACGATAAAGTTTTCATGGTTAGTTAAAGGTAAAAGTAAACATAAAGAGACTATTGTTTCTAAAGCGTTAAGTACCTCTCTGATACTTAACCTGGTGACCAACGGCTAACATAAAATACGAGTATTAGTAATTTTAAAACATTTGGTTGAACAATGTAGTAACAAATTTCTTTCTAAGTGAACACAACTTAAAATATATTTACTATCTTGCTATATTCTCACTTTTTATTTGTTCTTAACAACCACAAACCTGTAAGTTAGGCGTTTTTAAGGTTACAGAACACATTTAATATTACTCTTTAGTTTGTCTTAAAGAGTTGGCTTAAGATATTACCTGGACTTTAATTGTCATTTTCAAAAACGTATATCAAAAATATCGTAATATTTGAATACTTATATTAAACCATAAACATTTCATATTGACAGAATATAATGAAGTGCAAACCACGTTGCTGTTCAGTGTTCAAAGCTCACAAGTATACAGTTTTGCCCATAAAACATAAACTAATGATATAGTAATAATTAAAAATAATATTGCAGTATGAAGTTCATCATTAAATAAGTATTATGATCCATGCATTGTTTAACGTTTCATTTTGATTATGGAAAGATTTCTAACCAAAGCGTTTTAAGTGTCATATACATATAGTAAAATTTAAGAAACTCAACACCTATAAGCATTTATCATTTTTACCTAATTACGTACAAAGTTGTATCAAAATATTCCCAATGTAAAAGAGAAATCTTTTACTGCAAAAATTCAATCTGAGTATTGTGGCGCTGAGTCTTTAATTCAACCCGTCTTTTGATATTAGGCCTCACTCCGTGTTCTATATAATTAAACATCATAGGTCCCTGCACGAATACAAATAGGACATACAATACAGCATTCTATTTTCAATACAGAAATTCTACATGGATATGCAAGAACACTAGTACCTCTTGAAATTCAGATTAATTCTATTTTAAGTGATTAGTTTTCCACTAATATTCATCTGATTATCTTATTACTTGATTGCAAAAGTTTTTCAGCTTATCAGCTTCATTCATTCGTTCTACTTAACAATGGATTTAAGTTATCATCTACTTGAACATTTCTACGGCACTACTCACGTTCTAACTTCGGACCGATTCTCCCTTTCAGTGTCCTGTTACCTTTACTTCATAGCATAATTAGTTAAAATTACCTCACTGTCTCCTTGTGATGAAAATAATAAAATTAAATGTAAAGAAAATATGTCTTATTTTACCACGTGAAGTTAGGGTTAAGACATCCTCTCTAACACTTAATCTGGGGACCAACGGCTTAAAGGTCACTTCCGGACCACCACCAACGGCCGGACAGGCGGGCTGCTTACAAGGACAGGATCGCTCAGCGGTTACCCATTCAAGCAGCAGCCACGCTTGACGTTGCTTGATCCGGTTATCTTGCGATAACCGTTGTACCCGCTACACTGCGCCATTAGTTAACAATAAAATAAAATAAGAAATACTGTATTCAACTTTATAGTTTATAGAACCATAATAACAGTTAATACTTTAACAACAACGCAATAGGTACAGACGTTTATAAACAAAACTTTCTCTTGATTATGACATACTACACCCAGAAAATATTTAAGGAGGGTAGAACACGTACTCACACGCTATACGTTTATTAGGCATACTAAAGGAATAGGCACAGAAAAACATACATGGAGCTTCTTGATTCTCTTACTTAAACTGATATACTTTTCAAAAGAAGAAGAGTTTATAAGGAAGTATAATTTTTGTAAGGAAAATCCAGTTATTCAAATGTTGAGTTTGGCTCGAGTTCGACTTTCTCTTAAATGCAGCATCTGATATAATTATTACGCTGTTGCAGACTTGACTCCTGAAATCTGGAGATGCGCAATTGTCACATCAGATGAGACAATGAGAATACCTTTTCAAATTTCACCAAATTTTTCAGTCTGAGTGTCTCTGATGTCGAAACGATGCGGAGTGCCCGTTTTCAGCTTCTTTCTTCATCGTCGCCGACTGTTTTTGGATCTGTTAAGACAAACAAGACACCATATTTCAGGAGTCAAGTCTGCAACAGCGTCATATTTCAGATGCTTCACTTAAGAGAAAGGTGAACTAGAGGTAAACTTATTCGCATTGAATCAGGCCTTTCCACCATAGCTGCGTTATGTGAAACCCAGTTGTGAGATATTTTATTTTAATGTTCTTGATAAAAGAACAAAATTGATATCAAAATTTACTATAAAATCCAATATAGCATGCAATGGAGTTTAGAGTGTTAACTTTGTTACATTGTTTCAGTGCTCATAAAATATTCAAAACTCGGTTTCTATGCTTAGTCAGTTTCACCTGACTATATATCAATTTCCAGATATAACACTTTCATCGCTTACAAGATTTGAAAGTTTAGACTCATCCTTATGTATACATGAAAAGGGAGTTATTATTATATTTATCAGAAACGATCTCTCGTTATTTTATTATGTTTTGTAAAAGCAGATTTGAAAATAATGAACTACTACAATATTAAACCAGGAAGAGACTATTTGGAGATATTTTGAGATCTATTTTACTTATATTTAGTAGTTAAATAGTCGAACGTACTTAAAACTATTAAGTGCAAACATTTTCAAACTAGTATAAAATATATTTTCTACCAACAATTTTACAAAAGAAATTACACATACATAATCTACAAACATTTAAAAAAATCATAAGCTTGTTTATTTTACGAGTAATGAATACGGTTGATGATAATAATATGAAACACAGAGGCTGCTAAGGGGTGAAGTGTGCAAAAAATTAAATAATTTTTAAATAAACGTTATAATTGAACGAATGCGCGCCTTTCTCACAATTACAAGCGGAGTTAAAGGTTACATTTTACCTAACTAAAGCGTTTAGCTATGGAACACTCCCTTTGTTGTTAAAGCGTTTCTGTTTTTATCCAAAAACGGAACAATTTGGGTGACATTGTTCCACCCTTTAACGATGCTTGTCATTTTACCTCATTTATGTGAAGCAATTATGCCTACCAAGCGTAACCTACATTGGGTTTATGAGTAACAAAAGCATCATGTTAAAGTAAGGAGTCACAACACCATAACTTTACCTCTTAAGGGGGTTCGGTATCCAAAAAATGAAATTTTTATAAATTTTCGTGTTTTAATATTTTATTATTCTATGACTAATTCCTGACATTTTAATGCAAAAACTATTAAAATCCGATGATGGGAACTATTTTTATTTTTATTTTGAAAAATATACTACATGCCAACAATTTAGTGTTTCCATTGCAACTGAAGTATTTGTTATAGTAACACTGTTGTATTCTTCCAAACTATGATTTAGATTTATGGGTTGGTACACCTGCCTTGTCTACTAAAAAAAATACAGCTGTCTATAACTGTATTCAGTTACAATAAACCAATTTTGTGTTTGTAAACAAAACAAGTTCTGTTTGGTGGATTGTAGTTACTGTTATTTTGTTTGTAGAACGCATTTGATTTCTAAAATGCATAGAAGTAATAGAATTTTTAAGAAGAGAAAAAGTGAGTTTTACAAAAAAAAAGTAGTTGTAGAGTGTGAAAGCAGTGGTAGTGGTGTTGTTTTGGAAGAAACTGTGGAAGATAGGTTAGTTGAGAGTGAAACTGAGCCTAGTCCCACGCCGAATAATGAGGACACAGATGATGTTGTTAGTGCTTCAAAAGTGAAACTAGGTAATATCAGTCAAAATTATAAAAACATAACTGATAAGGAGCCTAATTTCCAAAATGATATTGTTGATTTTAAAAAACTTATAAATGTAATTTCTCAAATAGCAGTATGGAAACAGTGTCATCAACCGATCGATTTTAAAATCAAGTATCGTGTAGGCCTTTTTTTCTCGGGGAACTTTTCATGTGAAGGTTGCAATGAAAAGACACTGGCCTCTTATGAAAACTCCTTAGTCTTGCAAAATAGACCTAATGATGATACAAAATTATATGACATAAATGTAAGATTGGTGTATAGCATGCGTACGATTGGCAGAGGCCAGACGGCTGCCGCTACACTATGTGGCGTACTAAATCTGCCCTCTCCTCCATCACGGTTTATGAATTACACACAACTGTTAGGGTATGTGACTGAAGATGTTTGTTTTAAGATTATGAAGGAAGCAGTAGAAGAATCAGTGATTATAAATGAAGGTAGGAGGGATTTGACAGTAGCCATAGACGGGACATGGCAAAAGCGAGGCCATACATCACAAAATGGTATAATCACTGCAACTTCTGTGGATACCGGTAAGGTAATTGATGCAGAGATTTTATCTATGTATTGTCGTTGTAAAGACAAATTAATTGGACAACATAGTGATAAGTGCAGCGCAAACTATCTGGGAGTAAGCGGAGGCATGGAAGTTGTCGGAGCTCGTGCGATTTTTCCATCGGTCCCTACCCACTTACAATATTCGCTACGTTGAATACTTAGGTGATGGGGATTCGAAAGGGTTTTTTAGTGTTGTGGAAAGCAAGCCCTATGGTGATGAGTGCCTGGTGAAAAAACTAGATTGCATTGGGCATGTGCAGAAGCGCATGGGGACTCGCCTAAAGAATTTAAAATTAAAAGAGGGAAAAAACAAACAACCCGATGGAAAAACAATAGGCGGTCGGAACAGACTGACTGAAGCTGCCATATTAGCCATACAAAAATATTATGGTCTAGCAATTCGAAGAAATGCAAGCAATTTAGAAGACATGCGAAAAGCTGTTTGGGCTGAGTATTACCATTTGCTATCCAGCAATACAAATCCTCAACACGGACTTTGCCCAATAGGGAGTGAAAGTTGGTGCAAGTACCAAAAGGCTATGGCTTGTAATGAAACTTATGACCATTCCAAACATTTTCACCTTCCTGCTGTCATCATGAACAAGATAAAGCCTATTTTTACAGACCTAAGTGCACCTGATTTGCTTCGTAAATGTCTCCACGGTAAGTCACAAAACCAAAATGAGTCCGTAAACCAACTAATCTGGTCTCGCCTGCCAAAAACTGTCTTTGTTGGCATACACACCTTGCATTTAGGAGTGTATGATGCCATAAGTTCCTTCAATAAAGGAAATATGGCAAAATGTATGGTTTTACAACATCTTGGAATGACTGTTGGACATAATTTTTGTGAAGCAATGAAAAAGCTGGACATAGCTCGCTTACAAAAAGCTCAACGCATGGCTACCGAAGTCGCAAAAAAATCAAGGCAAGCTCGCTCAAGTGCCAAGAGGAAGCTGGAAGATCAGTGGGAAGAGTTGGAGGATCCTGATAACCCTAGTTATGCAGCTGGATGTCATTAATATTATAATAAAGGTCAGTGAATTCACTTATTTGATGTGTGTTGCCTTTAGCTGCGATTTCCCGAAAATTAACTTTTTTATCACTTATGTACCTTTTTCTCAAGATCCACTGATCAGATTAACATAAAAAATACACATGTACTTAAGACCAGTACACACATTTAGAGCGGAAAGCATTATAAAAATCTATTTTAAATTTTTATTAAAAAAATTATAATTAAAAATTATTTAACAAAAATTAATAAATTTTTTATTTACAACAATTTAAATAAAAACTTCTTTTTTTAACTTTGTTCCGCTCTAAATGTTAACACAGGTCTAAATAGTAGTGTCCTAAAGTTTGATGATGATAGCTTTAAAGGTTTCTGAGAAAAAGGTACATAAAATTGGCCAAATTAACATGGGAAGGATAGGGCATACCGAACCCCCTTAAGCCTAGTAAACAGTTTACAATACAAACGTAATACAAACATTACAGTTTACTAACTAGTATTGTTACATTTTAAATGTACCTCTTCCACGTAGTTTTACGACCCTCTTATTTTATAAAGCTTAAAGATAAATCACTTTATCAATGTTGGTCAAACAACAATTAATACTGTTTTCCTCGTTTTATTATCGTTCAGTTCTACCTAACAAATGTGATTCTAATTTTGGGATAATCAAGTGCTGCTTTTATCTAATACATTTAAATTCAATGATCAATGCATTGATAAATGTACTATAAATGTAAGTTTGCATTGACAAAAATATATGAATTGTCGTAAATAAAATTATACTTTTTGCGTACATTAGTTATCAATAAATGTAGCATTAAATCATAAAACTATAAAATAAACTTAAGCCTAGCTGAATGTTTGTATTTATGTTATTTATAGTTTAATGTAAAATGTAACAATGCTATTTGCTAAATTGTTTGTAACACGGAATTGTAAATTGATACATTTAAAAAGCGAATTTGGTAAGATTTTCCCATTTAATTACAGTTTAATTTAATATATACCTCACTGGTGTGCAAAGAGATCTAAGGAAGGTTTGTTGCTTACAGTCAAGTTTCAAACAGAATCATAAATTTCTTTATAGAAAGGGTTCATACATACTTACTCAATGGACGGAACTATTACAAACTTTAGACAAATTATCAGTCTAATTCTCCCAAGAGTGGAACGATCCCCGTTGCTCAATTATTATAGTTGTACTGCCTTAACTGCATTATTGTCAAAATAGAATCATAAATTTCTTTACAGAAAGGGTTCATGCATACTTACTCAATGGACGGAAATATTAAAAACCTTAGACAAATTATCAGTCTAATTTTCCCAAGAGTGGAACGATCCACTTTGCTCGATTATTATAGTTGTACTGCCTTAACTGCATTATTGACAAAACAGAATCATAAATCTGTTTATAGAATGGGTTCATGCATACTTACTCAATGGACGGAACTATTACAAACTTTAGACAAATTATCAGTGTAATTATCTTTAATGGCACGCTATTAATTAAGGAAACATTTTCTCAATTACTAATCTCTTGATCCCTTATGACCAAAAGTTTAGTAGATAAAAGAAATCGACAGCGTTTTATTTCAAATTTGACCTTCTTGTATATTAAATCACTTTGCAATGACTTATTGTAGTTTTAACTTTTGCATATTCCTCCTAATATACATATCGATAAAAGCTGTAATTAGATTAACAATAAAAACTCTCCCCCAATAATACGTTGAGGGATATACCGCATAGTATCAACATCATATGGTTCTGTGTATTAGCTGCTGTGGATAGACGCACACTCTAGACTGATACCCGTGACTTAAATTAGATAACTTTCCATTTACTAAGCACGTTTCCATAGAATACGTGCAACAGTTGCAATTGATACCACTAAATAACTGTTATACTGATTAATGTAAAACAACTATTTACGCAGCTTTGCATTATATTAAAACAAACAATCTAAGTAGCTGTGTAATGTAATCTGCTCTCTATAGTTGATACAAACAATGTAGTAACTAGCTGGGAACATTATACATCAGTACGTACGTATTAATATAAATAAATGGTTGACTTATGTAACACAAACCTCTTGAATAAAAATGTATAGTTAAAAATGTGAGATGTATATATAGTTCTTATATTTTTATCACAAACACACAAACACACACACACGCACACACACACGCACGCACACACGCACGCACACACATACATACACCCCTACACAATATACTTTATATACAGTAATAATGACTGGCTCCGTACATTTTTGTACCCTCATAATACTATATTTACTTTGTCCGAATTGTTCATGTATTTTATGCCACACCTTTTCTCCAATCTTCTAACAATACTAAGAGTTACCATATTAGTTATATTAGTAATACTATCTTAAATTAAGTAAATACAAGAATGCACTGTTTACCTAGTAAAACATATGATAAGTATATTGTAACTAAGTACCTACTTACTATAAACAGTTCATCTCAACTCCTAATTCGATAAAGAATATTGCATACTAGTAATGTGTGTAAATGTATTCGCACGCTTACAGACGTCAGTTGCCCTGCAATGTATTAATTATGTAGTTATCATAAGTTGCTACAGTGCAAGCGGAATGGTAGTGCAACTAGTGTTTCACAAACATACGGAATATTTGAGTCTCAGCTCTGAGAGTTACCACACTAGATGATGGACTAAACTTTCCGTACCAATAACTAAAATATTTCTGTATTTATTGAAACTATATTGAATAAAACTGTAAATCTACCATCAAAATTAGGTACTCACTAAGGATTTTATATCTGTGAAGTTGGCTTCAACGTATTTGTCAGCATTTTAAATTTTAATGTTAATCGTTAGTTTAGGTTAGTTTATACAATATCAACGTTTGCTTGGATTTAAGTTCGATATATGATTTTTGCAGGCCAACTTCACACTAGCCTCAAAATTCTGACACTCACGATATTTTTTTCACGTTAATCGTTAGTGTATGTTAGTTTAGACTTTATCGACGTTGTTACTGCATATACGTCTTAAAATAGTTTGGAAATAATGAATAGTAGATTTACTGAGTATATTTCTGAACACAAAATAGATTTCTTATAATATATTGATACATTATGTATTACAAACAAATACCATTATGGTACATTATTTTTATAATTTAAGCTTAATCTGTATTCCTTATTTCAATTAGACATTTTGTTTATTTTGATCTATATGTCATACCAAAAATTGCATTATGTTATCTTCCATCATTGTCTACCTTTAAGCCAGAAAGAACTTAATTTAAGAGCTTATAACTCTATTACATCTAACCAGCCTTTTAATAAATGCCGAATCTCTTTGAAATCTACCAGTAAAACAATCCCACTAAATAATTTGTGGTTAATTGTTGAAATATTCAGCATTTATTATTTGCTATGTTACGATTTGATCATGCATCGTCAATGGTTAATACCCTTGCTTGATAAATGCTAGGACAATATAGACATCACACATATAACCTAACCTAACTTTTAACAGCAACCCTTCTAATATTCAACTACGCCATGTTGAACTGTGATGATATTACAGTAATACCTAGGATATCTCTGTTAGTAACCCTGTCGTAAATACATAATTTATATTAACGATATCCTTTCTCAGTTGATTGGTTAACTAATATAGCTATTATTACCTGATGATGTATTCCTTTCAGGTACAGACAATAATGTGGGTTCTTTGAAGCTGAGATTTAATGGTGCTTCTACTACCATTCAGTACTGGTGTAGCGCCAATAGTCTCTAAGAAAAAGACATTTAAAGTGTTGTTTACTTCAAGTAGGCTCAGGCCCGCACAGGCAGAAACATTTAAGTTTCTGGCACTTCATATTGACCCTGGCTTGCGGTGGGAGACTCATGTAAATTATCTAAAAATAAAAGTTTAAAAGTAGCCTACATTTATGTTGAGTAAATGTTATTCTTACAGTTTATCATAGTAATATTTACAGTCACTTTTCCTATGGTGATACTCTCGGGGTTAACTATTCCACTGTTATTTAGTTATTACATTTGCAGATCAGTACTCGTAAGTTGTATAGCTATGACTAGAGATCAATGAAGTCATTATTTACTCAACTGCAAATTGTTAAAATTCCAGCTTTATATTTTAGATAGTTTATTGTATGTAAGAAATAATATAGAACACTTAAAATCGTGTGATGATCTCCACAATTATCCTACTAGACTGGAAAAGAATACTTTTATTTATTTTAATAAACATTCAAGAAGTGTTAAAAGCTATGAAGTCACTGCTATTAAATTATACAACAGACCTTCGACTGATATAAAGGATCTGCCTCATAGCAAGTATAAATTAAAAATGAGCAATTTTCTTAATACCAGCCCTCTCTTTAGCACTGGAGAATTCTTTGACTTAAACTTGGCACATGTGTATGGTTGTTTTTAATGTCTTTGCAGTTTACTGGATTTATCTTGCTCTATTGTTAAGTATTGCAACTTTATTCTAGTTGCAATACTTATATGTCATGTTTATAAAATATTAAATCATAAACTTCCATTCATTGTTAATCCATTCTGTTTGAAGACTCTGTTTGTTTAATGTAATAGTATTTTAGTTGCAGCCTCAAAGTAAATCATATGATGAACCAATAATGGTAACTCACTTTAACAGTATAACAACTATTATACAGTTATGAGGGTAAATGGCTGTAATGCCGTTAAACCTTGCCTTAACTTACACCAAAACCACTTTAATACCTTACTGATCAAAGCTGTTCCATGGCTATTTTATTCAAAAAGTATAAAAAAGTATTGCTCGTGGTACATGAATATAATGGAATGAAACGGATTAGATGTCAAAACCATTATGTAACAAATATTGCCTAAAAGTTGGATACGTGATCCAAGCAGCATCAATAGTTTACCAGATATACTCGAAGCTAGGTAATACACGATGTGGTCGGGATAGGGTACGTAGTCCCGCCGCCTGCTTATTATCTGTTAACGAGAATAATACACAATTAACATCGGCTTAGTTGTGATAGCCTCAAACTTACCCTAATTAATAACCATCTCCACATGCGGTATACCCTCAATCCCATTGAGCAGAATAATGTATACATATATACCAAACGATGTGGTCGGGCTAGGGTACGTGGTCCCGCCGCCTGCCTATTATCTGTTAACGAGAATAATACACAATTAACATCGGCTTAGTTGTGATAGCCTCAAACGTACCCTAATTAATAACCATCTCCACATGCGGTATACCCTCAATCCCATTGAGCAGAATAATGTATACATATATACCACACGATGTGGTAGGCCTAGGGTACGTGGTACCGCCGCCTGCCTATTATCTGTTAACGAGAATAATACACAATTAACATCGGCTTAGTTGTGATAGCCTCAAACTTACCCTAATTAATAACCATCTCCACATGCGGTATACCCTCAATCCCATTGAGCAGAATAATGTATACATATATACCACACGATGTGGTCGGCCTAGGGTACGTGGTCCCGCCGCCTGCCTATTATCTATTAACGAGAATAATACACAATTAACATCGGCTTAGTTGTGATAGCCTCAAACTTACCCAAATTAATAACCATCTCCAAATGTGGTATACGCTCAATACCATTGAGCAGAATAATGTATAGGCCTACATATATACCACAGGATGTGGTCGGGCTAGAGTACATGGTCCCGCCGCCTGCCTATTATCTGTTAACGAGAATAATACACAATTAACATCAGCTTAGTTGTGATAGCCTCAAACTTACCCAAATTAATAACCATCTCCAAATGTGGTATACGCTCAATACCATTGAGCAGAATAATGTATAGGCCTACATATATACCACAGGATGTGGTCGGGCTAGAGTACATGGTCCCGCCGCCTGCCTATTATCTGTTAACGAGAATAATACACAATTAACATCGGCTTAGTTGTGATAGCCTCAAACTTACCCAAATTAATAACCATCTCCAAATGTGGTATACGCTCAATACCATTGAGCAGAATAATGTATAGGCCTACATATATACCACAGGATGTGGTCGGGCTAGAGTACATGGTCCCGCCGCCTGCCTATTATCTGTTAACGAGAATAATACACAATTAACATCGGCTTAGTTGTGATAGCCTCAAACTTACCCAAATTAATAACCATCTCCAAATGTGGTATACGCTCAATACCATTGAGCAGAATAATGTATAGGCCTACATATATACCACAGGATGTGGTCGGGCTAGAGTACATGGTTCCGACGCCTGCCTATTATCTGTTAACGAGAATAATACACAATTAACATCGGCTTAGTTGTGATAGGCTCAAACTTACCCTAATTAATAACCATCTCTACGTGTGGTATACGCTCAATCCCATTGAGCAGAATAATGTATACATATATACCACAAACATATGAACAGTAAAGATCCATTAAAAGAATATCTATATACATAACTTATATACTAACATTATGTACGTACTTTAAAAAGTGAGAAAGGGATGAAATAATCTAGTATTTTAATAGGTAGGATTTTTAAAATGGCTAGTGTACATACATCTTAAACCAATTACGCTATTAGTAACGTGAAGATGAATTTACCATTTTATTTTTTGTACAAATTTTTAAAGTGAAATTCGCGAATACGATGAGAATATAAAGGAGTATTTTATGTTAAGGTTACCGAATATTGCGGTCATATAGTTAGTAGATCTCGTTGAGGGAGCGTTTAAGGTTATTGTTATTGAAATGAGTTTCTCATGCAAAACCAGACTACAGCACAGTCTAAAGTATTACAACGTTAAAATTATACTACTGCATAGCTACTTTATCTTCACATCTGTGACGACCTCAGGTTTGTTGAGAAATGCAATCTCACTCTACTGAATAATTGTCTACGATTGTTGTTATAATATAAATATTAGTTTAGTTTCGTTTGAAAATATTAATAGTTAAGATTGTTTCAATTATTTATGATAGTAAACAAACGCTTATTATAACCTAAATAAGATTACTTTGTACCAATAGCCAAATTAGAGCAACTCTTTTGCACAAAATTTAAAGTAAAAGTACATATATAAATTTGACTTCCCTCTTTGCCGAAACACTGCGTTGTTGTTTTCCTGCAAAATTATATTAATCCTAATTAAAGACAACGGGGAATGAATTGTGATTCCTGGTGGTTTCAACTGAAAGGCGACAACGCATTACATAAATCCTAATAACGCAGAGTTGATATTATTTAAGTGTACGTGCTATATGTTGTATGCTGTGCTATTGTTTTATACAATGGCTAATCTAATGTTTCAAGCAATAATAATATTAGATAATACATAATACTAATACTAAAATCTAATCGACCCAGCGTACTACACTAATTATAGAATAGAAACTTAATAATAAATATTAGAACTTTAAATTATGTAAATGTATACCCATGTAAACATCATTCTAGTATACTTTTACATTAATATGCACTGTGTTAGAGCAAAATGTATTTAAGCAAGGTCAGTATCAGTATCAGTGCAAAGCTAAAGGAACTGATTGACACATTCTTTGACGCATACATAATATAATACTTAATAATGCTCAGTTAAAAAAAGCGAGTTATAAGTTTGGATTGTATTAAACAGTTAAGAAATGGATTCGTGATGTTGAAATAGTAATAACTGTACTCGTGCCTTTATTTAAAGATGAATTTTGTGGAAGGAGGCAATAGAATAAAAACAGTCAGTATGAATAGTTTTTATATCGTTTGACGAAAGTAGACAGGTCCAAACGATCATTTACTTCTAAATATATAATTCTAAATATAGTATTTGTTTAATAATTGTGCCGCTCAGTCTAAAAAGGCAAATAACAAAGACAGTTGATTTAAATGATTTAATCCTTTACAAAACATAATTATTTTGATGAAATCCAAAATACTTTACTAAGCAAAATGTTTCATTAAACACATTATTGCCCGCCAGTACATTAAGAAAAGCTAACTATAAGTATGTGACACAAAAAAGCATAACAGTTTTGGAAAATATATTTAATGCTTTTGTAACAGTTAAATCGACTTCTTGTTAAATATCCAAAAAATATATAGGTGAATAATAATTAAAAGAGTTATTTATTAATTCATTAACTGACTGCCTATAATCAATAGGAAATGCCAGGAAATATCAAACTTTCGCGTTGTGGATTCTCAGTGTAGATATTAGTATTACCCTTCTTGTTATTTTGAGAGCATTTTTGTAACCAAAAAATGTCTTTTTAACAAATGAAATATAAACATTATACACACCAGGTAACATAAATTAATGCACATAGAAACTTAAGGATATAAATGTAAATATCATTCGCTGCTTCAGTTTGGGGTTAATCAATCTAAACATTTAAAAAAGGATGTGCCTTAAAATAAAATTAGGTATATATTTTATAAATAATTAATCGTATCAATTTAGCAATTAAAAATGGGGTTCAATTTGCATTCAATAGAGGCTCCGTTTTCTATAACCTTTACAAAACCATTATTTAACTTTATTATTTGCATAAAATAAGAAAGATCCAATTGTTATTACAATATGGA
The DNA here is from genome assembly GCF_021130785.1 of Homalodisca vitripennis. Classification (NCBI taxonomy): domain Eukaryota; kingdom Metazoa; phylum Arthropoda; class Insecta; order Hemiptera; family Cicadellidae; genus Homalodisca; species Homalodisca vitripennis. The sequence goes on along the minus strand of NC_060215.1, from coordinate 5,328,205 downwards.
CACAATCTACAAATATAAATTTACTCTATATTTATTTAGCGTCTTTACAACCAGGAAACTGAAATGAGTAAAAAAGAAAATTTAAAAATACATTAAATAGTTTTAAAATGGATCACACATCATTTTAGAGTGATATAAAAATAACGCAAAATCCGTTTAGTTAGAATAGAAGGTTATATTCTTCTAAGACGTATCTAATTTCATTTCTAAGTAACGTGTAAAATTCCATGGCAAGATTTTTTAGAATTTTACAATGCTTATTAATCAGTAAAGTGAGTAGGTGAGAAATAACATTTTAAAACAAAGTATTACGCTGATCAGTATTCAAGAGATCGTTTATTATAGGAGAAAAACTTGACTTTATAGCGAGAGAAGTTGACACTTGGACACTATAAGGGATAATTTATGTGGTGGGATGGTGCAGACATTCCAGTTCCTTCTCTTATCGGTTCACTTCACGGTCTATATATATAAATCATAGACGCCTGGCCGTTTCTATTCCAACATGTATTGTGGGGCATGTTTAATTCAACAATAACATGGCATTCAATAAATCCTAATACAGTTTATATTTATTTAAATGTCATATATAGATTAGATTTCAATATATTGCATTTAAGATTACAACCTTTGCGTAAAGTACTCTTACGATGTTATGGAAAGAACGGAAAATTTAAAAGTATTACCCCACTAAATGCTAGTATATTTCGAGGTTGTAAACTATACACTTACGTGCCGGTTTCCGTACCACTTAATATAGTTGAAAATAATTTGAGTCGATTTTGGTCATATCAAGGGATTAGCGATGGGTTCACCTTTGTCAGGAATATTATCTCATGTTGATCTAATGCACAATAAAGAGTGTATTTTCTCAAATAAAAATAAAATTTAGTTAGACATTCTGTTCTACCATATATATATATATATATATATATATATATAGATGACACACCAGTGCTTTTACATGGTTATTACCCGGAAAGTAGAATTAGTTTTAAAATATTTAATTAAGATATCTCCAATGTTATAATTCACAAAGAATCTTGAAAACTAAAGTAAAATAATTTTATTGGAGCTCACGTCAGAAAAAAACAAACAAAAAACTTGATTTAAGGAAAATTGCTCCAACCAGCGATTAAATGAACAAAAATCTTTCGTCCAGCATCTTATTGACAAAAGTCGTACATTTGCAAGAAAGGACGTAAACTCGATATTCTCGAAGGATGTATAAAACATAAATATATACACATTTCAAATATGAGGACTAAAACTGTAATAGTTTAAAACGAGAAAATTCAGTTTTCATTGTATCGTCTAGTGACGTAGTAGCTGCACATTTCAACCTTTCCACCATCCGCCCGGCCGTGACTAGTGATGAAAAATCGAATAGTATTCAAAAACAGCCCCGATATTCACGTATTCTAATACCTCAAAATGAACCTGAAATGAATACAATATTTCTGGAAAAATCGAATTTAAACCTACAGCATTCATTCTTTTGGACTAATAGTATTGAAATACAATATGTAAGAGCTGTATTCTTATTCATAAAAAAGTATTCATAGGAGGGATATATATGAATATATGTATATACATATATATTTTGGAGAAATAATTAACAGTTTTTAAACTTGAAATATATGTAATTGTACAAATATACAATTAATAGAGACATAAAAGTTACATAAACAGTAAAGACAAAACTAATGTTTATTTCATGTTGTGTATAAACAAAATACGACTGAGGTTTTTGAGTTCAATCTATTTCTACGATCGTTGTTGACAAAATCTGCGGTAGAAAAGAGTATTTCAGTTGGGATTGAAGTAGCAAGTAAACAAATGTATAATATTTTTTCAGAAGTTCGTACACCATGGGTATGACATATTTGTACGAGGCACAAGTAGGGAAAGGGTGTCCCCACTTTTTGGCAGGCCAATCCCAAGTAACAAAAAAACAATGGATTACGGGAAGGAAAACAACAAGTCTCCACTTGTCTTTTAGAAATACTCAACGCAGATAAAGTATTCGAATAAAAAGGGGCTTTGTATTCGATTATTTTAAATATTCAATTCTCTCATCACTAGTCGGAACCGTGTGTGCGTGATAGGCCTATTGTCGCGTCGTAATATTCGTATTTAGTCCATCCTTATTGAATTTTTGACGTTGTATTTGTGTTATTTACAATGTTTAAACTTTGAAAACTCCTTGTTGGTAACGCCTAGACTGGACTCCAAGCAGCTTTTGGTTGCGTTTGAACCCTTTTCTTTCCGTTCTTTACTTCTTTATGTTCTTTGTATTTGTATGTATTAACAACTCTCCCACCTGATGAAGACGATGATGTCAAATCCTCGAAACGTTGTGTTATACCTTTTGTATCCTACAACGGCGGCAAATGTCCGAAATCACGTTTTCCTTTAATGTAGCTCATATTTTATTAGTTTATTTCAATACTAATATTCAGATATTTAAAATGTAATTTTTTATCATTTATGTAATATCTCGAGTATTTGGCCCTCCTCTCCTCTTGGATTACCACTGCACTGTATTACGAAATATTGTAAAAGTTAAGTGCGTGGCCTTGGAACTATTTAATTCTCCAACAACACGCTCTTACGGCAACTCAAGGTACTACCAGTTTTCTATGTGGCTGGTAGATGTCACAGGTAGTTCAATGAAACTTGTGAGAGGCAACGCACTATCAGTTAACAAATAGGGACATTTATTTACACTATAGACTTACTGACATGTACATACAGGACTCAGATTGTGTTTAGATTTAATACATTTGCACAGTTGCGAAATTGTTATTTCTTTACACTTTTTACATCGTGTGTTTTAGTCACTAACGCTTGTGTGCTATGTCGCTTATAGATACGCCAGAAGAGCAATAGCCATTGGGTGGACAAATCTTAATAAGGTATTTATAATCACTTATATCATTTAACGTCATTTCATCCCCATACCTCAGCAACTCATTTCAGTGTTAAATTAGTTTTCATGTAAAATTTCTTAAAGATTTTCCTTTGATATTTTAGTGAATGAAACTATTATTATTAAGAAACGTTAGAAATATTTTAGTAAATATATTACCATAGGTACTGTTGACCGTTTATACCAGAATTAATATTGTATATTTACAGCATACTTCATTACTTATATAATCTTTTAAACTCAAGTAAGTCGTTATTTTTCCAACTCAATTAAATTACAAGAATACAGTGAGTACGACTATTCTAAGTTAAGGGGAGGCGGTACCCCTATCTTTGTAATGTTAACATAGGTACCATTATCTCTCAGAAACTAATGGACCAATCAACCTAAATTTTTTTATACAACATATATAGGTATTTAAGCAACTACTGAGTTTTTTTGGTGCTTGTATCTTAAAAAATAAATTTTTTATGATTTTTTTTTCAAACCCATATTGAAATATCAAACTTGGAATTTAGAATATTTTTTTAGGTACCTAATTATAATAGGAGGCATCTCAAAAAAAACTCAGTAGGTGCCAAAATACCTATATAAATGTGTGTAAAAGTTTCAAGTTGATTGTCCAAGTAGTTTCTGAGAAACGTGTACCTTGTGTGCAAAAACTGTAAAAAAGTAAATTTGCGGGAAATCGCAAAAAAACGAATATAATGACCTATTTAGCTATGTTATATAATATTTTTACCTATATATGATATGTAATTGGTTTTTATAATTAAATGTGATCTTTATATTAATAGAATAGGCTATATATGCTTTTAATATTTAGAATTATCTATATTGGAAAAATTTGTATATCAAAAGTAACGCGATGCGGGTTAGGCCTATAGTCATAACGGAGTGAAAGATAATACAAAAAAAAATTAATTAGGCTATATTATTTCAAACATTTTTGAGTTTAGAATACATTTATAAGAGAAATAACAGGAAGAAAATTATGAAATAGAACTTATACCCAGCCACAAAATAGGAGTAAACAATAACAAAATTATAGAAAAAAAAACATGCAATTTATTTACCGTAGCATTAGTGCATTCCTGGATCATATGCAGGCTCCTCTTCAAAATCCTCCTCAATCTTCTTCTTTTTAAATTCCTGGTTGGTTCCTTGCTTGTCTTTGAAAGTCACTTATCGCACAATTTGCTCGTCGCACTCGCTCGTAGTCAAAACTTTTCATTGCGTCAATTGTCCTCTTGCAAGGTTCAATGCCTACTGCTCTAAGCATTTTGCATTTTGCTATGTTGCCATCATTAAAAGTAGAAATAGCATCATAAGCACCAAACTCAAGTGTGTTCAATGTCACAAAATCTTTTTTTGGCACTCTAGACCAGATGACATTATTGATGCTTTCATTGACATTCTGCGTCTTACCGTGTAAACATTTTCGAAGAAGGTCAGGATTTGCTAAAGCCTGAAAGATTGGTTTCAAGGCTAACATTATAGCTGAAGGAATGCTGTTCTTATGAGAATATGGCTCTTAGTGTGCTTTGCCTTGTTGTATTTACACCATGTATTTTCTCCTGACGGCAAAGGCCATGCTGAGGATTGTCGTCCGTCGAAAGTTTTATGAAAATATATGGCCCAAACCGCTGCCTTCCATGTTCTGTAGGTTATCAAGTATTTTTCCTAATAGCATTTCCATAATAGGTTTTTGCAATTGATCAATTATGCCATCTGTTAGTCTATTCTTTCCACCTAGTTTGCCGCCATCAGAAAGTGTTACGCCTTTTGAGTCTCTTTTTAGTTTCCTTAGCCTAGACCCCATTCTCTTTTGAATATGGCCTATACACTCCAGTTTCTGTATTTCCACTTCACCATAAGGTTTACTGTCTGCAATAGTTTTGAAACTATTTGTATCTCCATCACCTAAATACTCTAAGTACCTAACATTATACTTATTTACTGATCGGTGAAAAATAGCTAAGGCTCCAGCTGACTCCATACCTCCGCTCGAGCCTTGATAATTTGCCGAACAAATAGCCTCATGTTGTTGTTTGTCCAAACAATTACAAAAAATTTAGATAACACTTCTATGTCCATAACTTTTCCTGTGTCAAACACTTGTACAAGTAACAATTCCGTTTAGAGAGCTAAAGCCACGCCGTTGCCAAGTGCCATCAATACCTACTTTTAAGTCGCGTTCGTTCTTACTAAGGTTTTATTTTCCTCAACAGCCTCATCCACAGCAGTTTTCATGGATTCATTCCATTTAACCTGTTTAGCCTTGTCTTTTTAAAAATTTATTATATCGAAACGGTTTTGTTGGAGGTTGCGGAAGATTCATTACGCCACATAACATTTTGCCTGCAGCCATACCTTTCCCGATAGACCTCAGTCCATACACTAGTCTAATATTTACATCAAATAGAGTCTTTTTTTTTCTAAATTAATATTCCTAGAACTATTAAATTTATGTACATATTTACAATGGCAACAATAAATCTCCATCTCAAAAGCCAGGCCAAAATGTTGAGCAGCACGCACTTGTAAAACCACTTTTCTTGCAATTTTTACAAGTGATGAACTAAAAAGTTGATCTGATAAAATTTGCATGTTAATAATTTCATTGTCATAGTTTTCATCACAATTAAACATTCTCATACTTATCTATGTTTATTTTCTTTGAAGAGCTTGACTGAGATTGTGTTGACATTTCAGGCCTAGGGGTAGACTCATCTTTTGACATCTCATTAGGGGTTAGGACTGGCTGGTTTTCTTTTCCTACCACCAACTCCTTTACGGGGTTTAGCATAACTACTTTTAACACGAGGCATATTTATACATAAACAATCTTGTTAGCAATAATAAATATAAATTACTAACTAAACACTCACTATATCACTTCACAAAGCACCAAAACACTAAGCAAAACAATAAACAAACAGTATAAAGTCAGAAGCAGAACTCAAAGCTGATGAAATAGAAGTTAGTTCAGGCCTGCCAACACAACAAAAGCAAAATTAATAGCACACAAAAATAAAAGGTCATATGTATAATAGTACATGTGTGAATAAACGCAAGCGCTGTCACAAATTTCTTCCTGAAACATGATGTAAGCATATTTTAAAACTTTTTTTCTGTAGGTTTACAATTTTCAAATATACATGTATTATATATCATTGTGTGCAGAAAAAGCCGCTTAACATTTTAAAAAAATAAAAAAAAATGTGAAAAAAAATATTTTTCTGGGGTACCGCCTCCCCTTAAGCAGAATTAAATTGTAATAATGTTTTTGTGACAGCTTATTTAACGAACTCAATTAAATGACGAATACTTCTTAGTGACAAATCAAAATGTACTGATAAGTATTTGTTGCCGCAATAATTCATTCAGTGTACTAAGGTCTAGATACTATTTAACGTTACTCATTTTCAATAAGTGATATAATTAATTCACTTTTCTATTGGTCCACTCTTTTATTTTACGATTTAAACAGTTATAATGATGTTTCAATAACAGTCGATGTTTCTTGCTAATTGAATGTGCAAATATTGTTGGTACTTCTATAATTGAAGCAATTGTAATACATTGAGTATAAAATGAAACAATATAAACTGATGAAGATAATACAGGTGATAAGATCTATATTATTATGGGCATGGAATTTTTTTTATCATCAAAGAACCCTTTTTATTTCAACATTCTCACGGTAGAAAAGTCTTTGGAATCTTAAGTTCTTTACATAGCCTGGAAGTTTTATGACTTGAAGGAAACAGGATTTTTCCGGAAATTTCCCATCGTTAAGTGAAACAAAAAAATCAGTAACACAAAGTTTTGTGGATTGTTTCCTTCACAATCATTCCATTGTAAAAAATAAACTTCATTCAAAAAATTTATTTGCTTATCATAATAGTAGTCAATTTTAAATAATAAAATTTTTAAAAGAATTCCATACCAATTTAGACTTTTCATAAAACTTTTCAGGTAGAAAAAAAAGTGTAATATTTGTACATACAGTAAGAATATTTGTGGATTATTTATTATAGCGTTTGTATAAATCTTGATGACATGTTTGTTTCAAAAGTATACTCGTATATCTGTGTTCTAGTTATTCTCTGTTATAAAGTCTTATGTTTGCGTTTTTATAACAATAATAGATATACCATATAAGTCTTACGTGTTCTATAGGCATGCTAAGAATACAGTATGTACATTCAAGTTAAGTTTTTCAAGCCTAGACTCCACAAATTTCATCAAATGTTATTTAACATATCATATTTATGTTGAGACATGTTTAAATTAAGTATTATTATTGTTGTTGATACGTATGTATATTGAAATTGTTATCATGGATACTCTTTTATTCTTTATATAAAGTTACACTTATAATGTAATATCTGTTTATACGTTATCATCAGTCTGTGTTAATTTAAATTTCTGTATTTGATCATGGAAATAGTTGTAAAGCTGTGTGCGCCGGGGATAAAAATGTAGAGCAAAATAAAATAGTTACCACTCAAGCCTTATATGAATAATGCCGGTTTGAGAAGGTTTTATTTAAAAATAAAGTGTTATGTCTTTAGGACCTATTTTGACCATGAGCACATTTTGTGCACAGCTCTCGTACTAGTTTTTATAAGTCCATTAACAAAACTAGAACATAAAACCGTTTAACATTACGTGTAAGTTGTGACCCCTTCTGGTGGAGTAATGCGAAAGAAGGACGGTGTTGTGTAGAATAAAATGTACATATGTTAGAGGGATAGATGGAAATGAAGGACCACTGACAGACATAAATGAACTAGATGCAAAATGCAAAACCTAAATACAATATAAGATAAACGTGCACTGTGGCCTTTCGTTTTATAAGAATGCTGCAGAATTTTTAGATACCTATAGAGTATTTATTTTGCTAATAGGTTTACTGTACATGCATCTAAATGTTACATACGAAACTAATGTTTAATGTACAATACATACACACACACACACACAAACACACACACACACACACACACACACACACACACACACACACACACACACACACACACACACACACATATATATATATATATATATATATATATATATATATATATATATATATACATGTAAGACATATGTAATTATTAGTTAAATAAAATTCATAGATTCGATGTACAGATAGTTGCTGGAAAGGAAGTTTTGTATTACAATTGTGGATACTCACATCCGCCCAGACACCGATGGTGAACAAACAGGAAATGCTTGCTTAAGCAGCGGAAATGCTTATATATAAATAAAAACCGTGCGACGATGTAAGGGGCAGCCATGCTGATATGAAAAATTGGTACTCACCAATTATGATGGAGAGATTTGGCATAGGCGTGGCCATTGGAGAGCTGGCGGGAGAACAACATCAAAAACTGAAGAACAAGGAAGAGAGGGGGAGGTCGAGGACGGGAAGTCGAAAAGCGAGGTTCGGGAGTGCTAGTGTTGGTGTTCGTGTGCGGAAAAATATCTCTAGGCGTAATAAGTGTGAAGTGGAATAAAATGTAAGTAATTTTAAGAACTTAGTATATTTTAGGGTTTATTAATCATTTTCAATTCCATATCTATTTAAATGTTCACTATTTCGAAAATGTAAATTCATGTAAATGTTTAGCTATTTAAAAGAAAGTTTCTCACGTTAGTCCATGAACTCATAATTATTGCAACACTACAAAATTACTAGTAAATTTTATAATGAATTAAATTTAAAATAAATTGTAATGAGTAATTTAATATAAAATATGTCTTCAAAGTATTAAGGTATTAAAATTTGTGCTTAATATATCGGTTGACCCAATCAATTGTTCATTAAAATTTTTAATCAATTTAATGAGATGTTGTCACAAAATAAAATATGTGTTGTTTCATTTGAGGGTATTGTACTGCCAATCTAACCTATTATTAAATCCTCTTACAGCAACCCTTGCTCATAATATGTCACAACCTTAATCTTAAACTAAACCAAACTTAAAAACCTTACATGGTGGAGGCGCTAAAACTCGATTGGCATTCAAATTCCTCACATGGGCAAGCACATAGTTTCATAGGCTAGGTATAAATTAGAACTAAATAATATATATAAGAAAGCATTTAACTAAAATAGCCTACTTCAGTGACAAACCACTCATTTACCTAAAAGATAAATTAAATTTCCAATAACTCAAAAATATTTTCAAACCCGTAATTAGAGTAACGCCAAGTAAACTAACTAGGTACGTCAATGGACATGTATAATTAAATGGAAATCATACTACATGAAGATTTAATACCATTAGACACATACAGGACTTCCAAAAGTGACATAGTAAAAATATTAAATAAAAATGGAATACAATCTAGAGACACAGACACTGTAGCGGACATCAGACCTATCCTAGCGGCACTTAAGAACTTACCACGTATAAGCTCAAGTCACCCTAATATTAAAACCATCTTTAATAATTTAACTACACGAAAGACTCACCTTAGTGAAGAGGACAGGGAAAACTATAAGGATCTAGCTACAATCGAGGATTTTCTAGCGCAGAGAACTAATTTATATGCCACAGTACATAACCCTGAGGCGGACATCAAGACACAAGCACCCCCAAGCTTAGCACAACATTACAAGCCACTCACACTATCTGACAGAACTAACACAGCAACCATGGGGGAAAACATACCTCTAATATCAGCTGGGACTTACACAGGTCTCCAGAGCGAAAATCCACAAGATTTTTTAGACAAATTCCTAGTGGCAGCAACTTCAAACAGATGTACAGATAACACTAAAGTTAATTTATTCCCAGCGCATTTATCAGGCACAGCACTAACTTGGTTCAAACACTACAAGCAAAAACAAAGAGGGGAAGCCATACAATGGGACCAACTTGCTAAAAGTTTCATAGAGGCTTTCACTCCATTAGCACAAACCCAGAGTCTACAAATGATTTTAGAACACAAAATACAGGGAGAGAACGAGCCAACACTAACCTATTTTTTAGATATACAGGGTGATTCATGAAGTTCTCCCCCCACTTCTACAGCACATTTTACTAGTAAAAATAATGAAAAAATGTTATATAAACATAGGTCCGAAAACGCTTCGTTAGCGAGTTACAGCTAGCGAAAGATTTCGCCTGAATTCCTGGGTAAAGAGTAAAATAAAGCCATACTGAACTTTTGGAAAGGTTAATTAAGTAAGAAATATCGTCGATTCTTATGTATTTTTACCTGATAAAGCTAATAAAATAGGTTTCAGAACTGTACCTGTAGTAGTTTTTGAGGGATTCAGGGTTAAATGCAAAAAATTGGGGCACGAAACAATGTTTTTTTAAGTTTGATGTACAATAACTTTGTTAAATTGGTAATAAATACATAAAATCAACAAACATTAATTGTAGAGAATTTAATTCTGAGAAAATTGATATAATCAAAGTCTAAAATAAAACAGAAATAAGTACCAAAAAATCGATTTTATTCAGTACAATACATTACTAGTTGTAAGCAAAATTAATCAGGTTGGGCCAACCGTACGCACCTTTTTATAATAGATGTTCGAAAATGAGGCCATCATTATTAATACATTTTGCAGCACGTTTGTGTATTGCTTTTGTTGCGTTTCTTAATTTTTCAGGACTTCCCTGTAACTGCACAGCCGAATCCATAATACGGGCAAATAATTCATCACGAGAATTCACTTTTGTCTTGTATACAATGTATTTCATCCATCCCCAGATGCAATAATCCAATGGAGATAGATCTGGTGATCTTGGTGGCCAAGGGTGAGGCCCTCCACGACCAATCCGGTGTCCAGGAAATTGATGATTTAAGTAAGCAGAAACGGCACGTGAAAAGTGGGGAGGTGCTCCGTCATGCTGGAAGTACAAATTTTGTCTGAGATGTAAAGGAACATTCTCTAACAGCTGCGGCAATCTTCTTGAAGGAAATGCTAATAGAACTCAGCATTTAGGCGTCCAGGTAATATGAAAGGTCCAATCAGCCGATTGTGCAAAAGGCCACACCAGACATTGACGCTAAATCGGTGTTGAAAGTTCTGTTCCACTACCTCATGTGGATTTTCTTCTGCCCATGAGTGTTCATTGTGCAAGTTATTGACACCATCCCGAGTGAATCGTGCCTCATCCGTAAACAAAATACGCTTGTAGAGTTGATTATTAATATTCAAAAAGTTGCAAAACTCCAAGCGAAGCGGACCATCCCCTAGCTGTAGATGTTGAACCTTTTGTTTATGAAACGGATAAAATTTGTTTCGATTAAGTGACCTCCACACCGTTGACTGCGAAACTCCTATCCGCCTAGAAATACGTCGTGTACTTACACCTGGACTGCGATGAACAGCATTAATAACAATATCATCATCAAGTTGGACAGCTCGTTCATAATTGGTTCTAGTACTTGGTAGTGATCCTGTTTCCCGAAGAGTACGAAAAGTTCCTGAAATTGTTTTGGTATCTGGAATCCTCCTATTAGGGTAACGTAGTTCATATTCTTCTACAGCAGCTCTAGCATTACCATTACAGTAACCCAAAATAAAAACCATATCAGCGTATTCCTCTGATGTAAATAAGTAAGGCATTTTTTCGCTGAATAAACAATCGAATTATAACTCACAGAAAAATTGCATTTAATAACACGATTCACAGAACCCGATCTCCTGCTGTAGCTTGCAAAACACCACTAATACACAGTTCTAACGTAACAGTACAGAATACCATTGTTGATCAGCTGTTATTCGTGCGTTACCAACTTAGAAATTAATAAAACAAAAAACTGCATTTCGATGATTAGTAAACAATAATGGGAAAATGTTTGCTTCATTTATTTTCGAACATCGTAATAAAACATGATATTTTTATTTACAAACAAATTTATTTAACAGTTAATCTTGTTTTCTCAATTTATCTCATCATTAAGGAACAAACATTTTGTTTTTGTTTTATTTTAACTAAATACCGTACGGTATTTCTTTACAGCTGGTAATGTATTATACTGAATAAAATCGATTTTTTGTACTTATTTCTGTTTTATTTTAGACTTTGATTATATCAATTTTCTCAGAATTAAATTCTCTACAATTAATGTTTGTTGATTTTATGTATTTATTACCAATTTAACAAAGTTATTGTACATCAAACTTAAAACAACATTGTTTCGTGCCCCAATTTTTTGCATTTAACCCTGAATCCCTCAAGAACTACTACAGGTACAGTTCTGAAACCTATTTTATTAGCTTTATCAGGTAAAAATACATAAGAATCGGCGATATTTCTTACTTAATTAACCTTTCCAAAAGTTCAGTATGGCTTTATTTTACTCTTTACCCAGGAATTCAGGCGAAATCTTTCGCTAGCTGTAACTCGCTAACGAAGCGTTTTCGGACCTATGTTTATATAACATTTTTTCATTATTTTTACTAGTACAATGTGCTGTAGAAGTGGGGGGAGAACTTCATGAATCACCCTGTATTAACAACATGCCGAAGATACGACCCTACAATACAGGACAAGCAAATTATACATTTTATCATACAGGGACTAAAACCAGAAATCTGTGAACGAGTTATAGGCCTGAAAAACGACACCTTAAGTGATCTAGAGACTAATTTAAAAATTACAGAACAGCTAGTTCTAACACAAATGAAAAACAAAGAAAGGTACAATAGGGTTGCAGCAAACAGACCCTATAGTACACCCTTATATGAACAAAACATCATCCATAAACTACAAACAGAAGTTAACACCCTAACCAATTTTGTAGCTACCCTAACTACAAACCAAATTTCAAATCATAACCAAGGTACGAAAGGTCTCCATCCCCGTATGAAAACTCAAAATATAAGCCAAGATATGATCGAACACCTAGCCCTCACCAGAATAGACATATGGAAAGCCCAAACTACCCCAAACAAACCCAAAGGCCACCTATGATTAAACACGTTACCTTCAGTGATAGGAGAAGACAAAACCATCCCCAAATACAACCTGCTAGACAAAATAGGTATTGCACTATTTGCCGTAAAGACAACCATAACACTGAACAATGTTGGTTCAAGCAACGTTCATTAAAACTTCTCAACCCCAAAGTAACCGCTTGGCACCTAAAACCAACAATACACAAGAGCTGTTCTGCAGGTACTGCAAGCGAACAAACCACAATATCGAATCATGTTACAAGTCTAATTATTATAAACAGAATCAACAAAAAACGGGAAATAGGGGGAGGTCATACTAACCCTTACCGAACTTCCCCCTTACTAAAAGCGAAAACAAATAACACTATAGATCTTAACCAAAGGAATCGACAAACTTACAAATGTATAAAGTCTATGACATTTACTCCAACTAACCCCAAAGTACTACCACTATCAACCCCTGGAAAGACCAGTTCAGAAGTGATATTTAAAGCCATAGATTATAATCAAAAATGCCCACCCTTAAAGAAGATGTAAGAAATTGAACAACCTATTATTCAAAAGCCTATACACACTATAAAACTTCAATCTGTGTTCAATCCAACCCCAACCCAAAGCGAACCAAACCCCTCGGGGACAACAAATACAAATAAACACAGCTTTACAATAAACCTTGCAGTCTCAGAAAATTTCACACGACAGATAAAACCTAGCGCATTAAAGGGGGTTAGCGCACGTAAAACAGGACCCAGACCAGATTGTAGTATGGGGGAGGTAAACACACATACTGGATTGGAAGAAACCATTGAGATAGACACTATACAGATTTTAAATCACATAGAGCAACAGAAGAAACAGAATATGATAGATTGTACTAACTTGCAAGAAATAACGCAAGACAGGATACACAGACCGAGGAAAAATAAAACATTATTATTAGAGGATATTTATGAACTCATATTTAATTTCGAAAATAAAACCACGAAGAAGATACCTGTCCTAACAATAGACGTAGCCTTGACCACAAACCCTCGACATCCAGTACCCTGCATTATAGATACAGGATGTAACATAAACATTATTAGAGCAGACCTAGTTTGTGCAACAAAATTAAATACTAGCAACATACCCTCGTTGATATCGGCTAACGGTATACCATTAACAGTTTGGGGTTCGACAAAAATCGCTATAAAAATTGGCAAAGTAATACTTGAAGACACGTTTTATGTGACACCTGATCTAAACAGCCCAATATTGGTAGGAAACATATTGCTATTTCAGAACTGCGTGGAGTTAAACTATAAAAATAAAACAATAAAAATTACCAAATATCAGATTGAATATATAATACCTATGAATGAACAATGGCAGTTAGACATCAAGAATTTTAAAAACACACAGGAGTTAGAAGTACAGCAAAGAACAGATGTAACAGCCCCACAAGACATAATTATAGCACCACATCAGCATATTAGGGATGACTAGGGGGCATTGCCTTGTACCAGCGGTCTGGGTCGCCAAGGGCCCTGGTGGTTCAGACAGCTTAGTATGCAAGTAATGTTTCCCATGTACTCGTTTACTACAATAACAAAGCGTACTCTAACTTGACACAACGTACATATTATACTTACCTGAGCGGTACGTGTATATATAGCCTAGTAATAAAGAATATAAAAAATGATAAAGAGTACTACATATATCATATTTATTTAAGTTAGTAAATAACAGTGTTAACATAATATACCCTACAAGGACTCAATTTTCCTGAGATTCATCTCAAAGAAAGAGACATAGATGTTCTATATTATATAATCCTAGGATAAACAAATACTTCAATATATGACATGTAAATGACTTAAATGACATGTTTAAATATTACATAGCTAATATACCATTGATGGAAAGTAACATATATCTAAATAGCATGTATTAACACGGCAATATTGCTCATTAACAAACTATACAGCCTTCTTTTAGCAACATATATTATAATCATAATGATGACTATGGACAATAAGCACAAAGAAGGGATATTACATATGCCTCAGAAACAAAGGCGCGTAGTATCGTTTTTAATATAATAAATTAACATAATATCGAACCTTATTTAAGAACACTAGAGATCAAGATGCTTAGTAAATATTATTACATAAAGCTAGGGAAATACGACACACCATCGAGAGGTCATTAAAAGATTTCTGTAAATAAAAACCTTAGGCATAAATATGTATTAAATTATAAAATATAAACCTGAAATGTATATGTAACCTGTAGATATTTAGTTTTAGAATTTCGACACCAAAAAGCCAACTACAACCTGAGACACCAGTCTACAAGACACCAATCTACAAGACACCAGTCTACAGCACTCTAACCGATCCCATTACATTTAAACCAATAACAGTCTTAGTTTCAAATCACCATCGTTTTTCAACTGAAATGAAATATATTTAACTAACACTATATTCTTTCACTCCATTTCGCGCATGCTTTCTCTGCTGCTCGTTGTGTTCACATTTTCCAAGATACCCAAAACTACTCACTAAGGTTTATATGATGCGATTATTAATTTTAGACAGATTAAGGGAATAGTGAGTAGAAGTACCGGATGTAGCAAAATTGGATGTACCATTGTATGAGAATTACGTGGCCATATATTAAGTTGACTGATTTCACACTTCGTATTGTTAGGAGAACTATTTATAATTTTTCCAAGAGTAAGACGTACCCACGATGAATTTCCAAAACAAACTAATTGCAACCATACATTGTACATGGTCCATGTAGATTGTACAATAGTCTTCTCGTGATTGCCTAAAACACACACACAAAAACAAACATATAGCACTAGATTTTAGCTGATATTATAAGTGGTTTATAATATGTACCAGTTTAAAAGTACATATTAATTTGGACGACTATCAAAAATAATGATGAATTAAGTTTATATTAAGTCAGTGAGTGAGTTGAGAATAAATACTTGAAAAGAGTCATGCAGTTTAATGTATTTAACAGAGAGTCAGACCGGTGCCAGGCCCAAACCCCTTCGCTTTCTCGGCCTTCTTCCCCTGAGGGATTTCACCCGTGCGAGCTCCGGAGCCCACGCTCCTGACACCACCTTCGACCTTGCACTTACCTTGCGGATAAGGACCGGTTCCTCCGGCTGGTCTTACCCCGTTATGGGATTTCCCGCTTCCAGTTTGGTCTAGTAGTGTTGATTTGAGCTTCGTTGTAGATCACTTCGGATCTATCATTTGCCTGAGATTTTGGCAGATCTCAGTAAGAGTCTTCAGAGAAGCTCGGGAGCAGTAATGGCCTTTGGCTTCTGCGGACCCGGCTCCTTATTGGCTGCGTTTCGGGTCGATACACTCGGTGACTTGGACAGTGTCCCTCTCAGGGATTTCAGATGTGTTAAAAAGTGGGATAGCTGTTCTGTCCTGTTTGGTGTTTTATTGGGCCATCCTCCCTCGTCTCTTTTAGAGATTGCTGGGAGTTGTGTACCCTCGTCTCCAATGAAGGTTACTGGGTACTTGTTAGTGCTCGTTATTTTTTGCATTTCTGCGGTTGCTCCCCTCGTCTCGCTTGGAGGTTACTGGGGAGACAGCTCGGTCAAGTTCAGCCACCAGAGCCGTGTTTGGTGATTCATTTCGGTGATCATCCTCGGGCTCAGAAGTGGTCTCGCCCTTTGACCTCGGAGGCCCCTTCTTGGAGGTTTTCCCCGAGGCTGCCTGCCTCTGGTCTTAAAGCCACCGTGTCGTGTTGTGACCTGGTTGCCTCGAGGGGGTTTGGTTTGGGTACGGGTGCTTGCTCCAGCTTTGTCCTCTTGGCTTCCTCCAGGTCAGCACGTTCCAGAAGGACAAGCGGACGTTTCTAGCACCTCGTCTCCAAGCTGGTAGGGGTCGGGACGGGCACTTCCGTGTCCGCCTTCTCCACCGCTAGAGTAGGCTCCAGAGGCCGCTCAGTCGACTGCTGGTCGTTACTGGCCTGGTCAATCTCCATCGGGCTCTTCACTCGTTTCTCGCTTAGCCGCTGAGGGATGCACATTCGTGCAACTTGCTTATAGCAGGTAATGGGGCCCTGACTGATTGCCCTCAATCGTTGCCCGCCAACCGACCTCAGGGAGGTGGAGGATGGCCCACAATGTATTATCTCACTTGTTTCTTACATCACTGCCCCGGTACGGTACGAATCACTAAAATAAATTTTAAATGAATGCCACCCGGCAGGTCAGCTGTAGAACAATCACAATAATCACTTTTGAGCGATATCCGGGTATTATTTCCACAGAAGGAGATTTCGAATTCTCCTGTGGGCCCCTCAGTGGCAGTAGATAGGGCCAGAGGGAATCTCGTTAATCCATTCATGCGCGTCCATAATTAGATGACGAGGCATTTAGCTATTTGTTTTCTAAGCTATTTGTAAGCGTTTTCCTCTCTAAGAGTTCTATTTCTATCTGTTGTCTATCTTCTCCCTTCTCTCCTTCTTTCTAGATATTTTACTTCAGTTTCTTTAGTCTATCTTCCACTCTTTCGGGTGTCTTTGGTAGTCTTTCCTTTGTCTTTCTATCTTTCCTAGCAGAGCGTAAGCATGCTTTCTGCTTACAAATGCTTATCTTGTCTTCTGTTCCCTTCTGTTCTTTCTTTATTCTACTGCATGTTGTTGTGTGCATGTCCTCTTTTACATGAATTCTATTTGTCTCTTTGTTCTTTGTTTGTTTCTATCTTCTTAATTTTCCTTTTCCAGGCCCTAATCTCTGTCCAGTTGTCCTCTACAGATGTTTATGGACGTTCTGATGGCCAGCAGGGTGAAGTCCAGCAGCGTTCGTCTCTCGGCGATGCCCAGCTTCTTCAGCCCGGTGACAGTGGCTTGGGGTGGGCTCCAAGGACTCCGACGACCACGGGGATTACTTCTCCCGTCTTGGCTTGGAAATCCCTCTGGATCGTAGGGAGCAGCGGCTGATACGTTGTTACTTTCTTTAGAGCCGCTGCAGACAGTGACGCGACGTTCTCGTAAGGGAGAGTAACATCGACGATGAAGACACGGTCCCGCTGGTTGACCACGAGATCCGGACTCAGATGATTCTCCCCGACGTGGAATTGTTGCTCACTGGCCACGGTCCATCCTCTTCTCTTATAGTTGTCCTCAATGGCTCCCACGATCCAGTTGTGTCGTTCTATTCTTGCCCGTTGTCCTGCTGAGCATTCGCCAACGACATGGCCCAGGGCCTCCGGTTTTAGGCGGCACCGCCGGCACAAGGTGATGTCATTCTTTGCTGCACGGTTAATCGCCGTCCTGCTTCCGAAGATGTTCGTCCATAACTTGAGGGCGTCGATGTACTGCCCCGGTCTCAAGGCGTTCTGATTTAGGAACCAATGGTTCCCCAACGGGTTGTCTATTAATTGAATCCCTGACCGTGGGCATGCTGGGACGTCCACCTTCGGAATTCTTCATCCTTCATCTCCTGCTTGGCGATGATCAGATCCCTGGGAGTTGGTGGGTACGTGATCCAGAGCTGCCCAGCAAGCCTCTCCACGTAGGCCGGCCAGCCGCCACGCCGTCCCAGCTCCTGAAGCAGGGGGTCCTCCATGGCCAGAAGTGCGGTAGCAGCACGAAGTCCGCACAGCCGGTTCTGCTGTACCAGGTGGGGGAATCTTAATCCTTCATCCTTCTTGCGGGTGTAGAGCAGGCTGTCGGTGGTACTATGGTGGAGGTGCAGGATCTTCTTTAATTCCTGCCTTAGGTGGGCGTCAACTCGGCTGAGCTCATTCTGCGACGGCGTGTCGATGGCCAGACGGTGAGCGAAGGCCGGCACCACATTGCATCAGAAGAGTTACTTTCTGATGCGGTTTTAGGAACAATCGCCTGACCCGGGTCGCCGCTTCGCAGAGGACGTCCAGGTGTTGTTACTTCTGGAACCCTTTCCTGATCCCGAAGTTTAGGCCCAGGTAGCCGAAGGTGGAGCCGGCAGTGTAGAACCGTAGAGTGTAGAGTAACCCAGGCGTCCCCTTTCTTCTGGATGTGGAAAGCCCCACACTTTGGTGCTGAGAGGCTCGTCCCGACGTTTTCCAGGTATTCCTCAGTTCTGCGAAACAGCATCCCCATGCTCTCCTAGGTGTTGGCTAAGAGCGTCAGATCGTCTGCATAAGCCATGGCCGCCAGCCTCCGATCCCCGATGGAGAATCCTCCTCCAGATGCCTGCAGCTCCTCCAGCAGCGGGTCTAGCATCAGGTTGAACAGCAGGGGGGAGAGTGGGTCGCCCTGCTATACTCTCCGACGGATCACGATGTTGGTCCCGAAGGTTCCCAGGGTGGTCGTGCAGCCGGAGTACATCCCGGCGACAGTCTGTTGTATGCAAGGTGACACCCCGTGACTGCGTAGCACCTCTGCGATGGCATAGTGGGAGACGGTGTCGAACGCCTTGCTGACGTCGAGTTGCACGCCGACTACCAGGCTCTTCAGTCCCTGTCGGATGACGGCGAGGATCCAGCAGTTTATGTGGCAGCTATTCCCAGATCGAAAACCTCGCTGCCTCTCCGACATCGTCACCTGCCTCAGCAGACTCGCTTCCACCATCCCGCTGTACATCCACCCAACCAGGGGGGCTATGGTAATGGGCCTCAAGTTCTCCGGCTTTGACAGGTCATTTCCTGCCTTTGGTATCAGGGTGGTTCTGTTGATTAGCCACTCCCAGGGTACAGATTCCGGAACAGGACGATGTTAAAAAGGATTGCAAGGGTGTTAGCTGCATAAGGGTAAGATATTAGTCCTTTGTTCGTGACACCATCCGTTCCGGGAGCTCCTCCCGGGCGCAGGCGCCTCATCCTGCCTGCCACCTCCTTGGGCAGCACTGGGTTCACTCTGGTGTTGGGCTGCTGTTCCGCCCGCTGCATCTTGAGTGTCGTCCCACACGGTGTACCCCACAGGTCCTGAAAAAGATTTTGGGACTCCCTCCCTCGGCGGGTCACCCAGTTTGTCGTTTATGACCAGGTTGGCCAGACGGGAGGGGTTTTTCTTGTACAGGTCCTCGGTCCTTGCGAACCTCGTCATCTTTCTCCTGGTCTTCTCGCAGCGGGCGGGTCTGGTCCCTCTCACTGTTGGGCGTCTTCTCTCCTCCCCGGGGATAGCCTCTCTGAAGCCCTGGTGAAGTTCTTCCACCAGCAGGTCCAGATCCTCTCGGATGTTACCCTCCTTGGCTGCTAGGTCTTGGAATCTCATTCCTATTGGGGGCACCAAGAGGTGAAGGGGATCCCGATGGTGGGGACCCCGGTTAAGTGGGCTCTGATGGCGGTTTTAATTTTAGGGTTTTCTGTCACCTTGATGGTCGCCCAGATGGTTGGGTCTCCACTGACTGCCCTGGCTTTATTGCGCTTTCTGGCTCGGGCTCTAGCCCATATGTTCTCTCGCTCCCTAACCCTTCCAGGGTTATCGATCTGATGGTCGTGTTCAGGAGCGGCTCTGGTGATGTTTGTTGCGTCCGTTCTAGTATCTCTTGCGTATATTCTGGCTCTCCAGGGACCTGCATTTCACGGAGTTCCGGCGAGGGGGCTGCTGTTCTCCTTTCTTCGGTTCCACCAATATCCCAGCTTCCTTGAGCGTCTTTGTCCGATCCCGGACTTGCCGGTCGGTTTTATTGGGGAGGCACATGGCTATATATTGGGAATATCCTTGTAGTTTTCCCCTCGCTCGGAATTTCCTGTACCGCTTCACAAGCACGTTGTCCTCCTTCTCCGATCACAGGTTGACGCCCTGAGGATCAGGGGGGTGGGGGGAGGCGAGCCTCTCTGCATTACGTGTATCTGGTTAGCATGAGTTCCTGTGTATTATTAGGCTGGCCTGGCTTGAGAAGTTTCTCCCACATACACAAGTGTGTGTTGGGCCTTCGGCCGCCGCAGATGGTCCCCTACACCTGCAATAGTGCGTCGCCACACCATTCCACCTTCTGTGGAGTGAGTCGCACTTTGTGCATCGGAAGAGGAGAGGCTCTTCGACGTGTTGGGCTTCATGGTGTGCCCTCAGATCCAATGCCCTGGTAAACCAGGAGTGGCAAAGCCTGCATATACAAGCTACCCATGGGTAGTCGTAGACAGCTTGGACAATTTCCATGCCAGTAGCCCCTATAGGGGTGTTGTCTATACGCCGCTGCGCTCTGGCCTGTTTACCTCCCCTGGAAGCGGAGGTCCAGGGGGGCATTCGAGGCTTTTTCTTGAGTTTTGGGAACAGGGATTATAAACGTTATCTCGGCGGGGTTGGCCCCTTCGTGTAAGCTCCATAGGGGGGCTGCCCCTAAAGGCCTAAAAGCAGGCCTCCTGTGGCTGCCTCGCAGGGTGCACCCCTCAGGGTGGTCCTTCCTTGGATGTTCGTCCGGAAGTGCCATCGCACATTTTGGTTTTGTTCCTCCCCCCACGCACTACCTCGTGGGGGTTGGAAAGGTGAGGTTTGGCCGACCCTGGATTCCGCAGGGGTAAACCCCCACCTCCACCCGAGTTGCTCGGCATCTTGCGGCCCGGGATCCACCGGGGTTCAACCCGATCTCATCCAACCCCTTGAGAAAGAAAAAGGGGGAGTTCCCCCGCGCCAGGAGGGTCCCTCGGGCACGCAAGCCTCTCCCACGTGCCATGTCGAGGGAGGAGTTCGATTTAAGGAGTTCTTCGGTGTATGTTCTTCTTAAGTGGAAGTGGATTCTTATTAAACACTATATACGTTGAAGTCTATTACAGGTAAATTGTATTTTATTCTGTCTTGTTGTAATATAATCTGTTTTTCTTAAAGTCTTGGTTTTATACATGGAAAACAAGAAAAAATGGAAGTCTGTGGAATAAAAATGATGAGAACAAATGTTAAATTTTAAATTATTTTCCTTGCATGATCCAACTCTAAAAATCTAAATAATTTACAACCTACATAACCAAAATAATATTTTTTGGAAATAAATAAAAAAAACAGAATTGTGTCACACCTCTCAGCATAAAGAGTGCCACAGGCAACCCGTTGCAAATGTATATTTAATTTAAACAGTTTCTCCACTTAATCGACCCAATATAATTTTTCTATAATTATTTCAAATTTTTAAAAGTACACAGTGCCCATAAACACAGGGTTCCATTTTAGCATCGAAAAAATTAAAAACAACTATGTCATGTTGTACAAACAATATTACGGTGTTTGCAATCTAAGCATTTATGTTAATTATACACATTCGTTTTAAAATGAAGGCCAAAAAGGTATATAAATTAGCGCTATTTAGAGGGTAATATTTACTACGTAGTGAATACAGTTTTAATCATCAGGAAATGAAAAAAATGCTCCCATGTGTGGTACTATTTAACATTCGAGTGATGAACTTCCCAAATAATAATAAATCACAGTCTTTAATTTAATTTTATACCACCAACACGAAAGAATTATAAATAATGGTTAGGATGCTAAGAGCATTAAAATATGTAAAATATTACGTGTTTATGTTTTGTAAATTTCAAGTTTTAAAATATGGGACACACTTTTTTTAGAATATTCTTTACTTTAAAGATTTTACAACATAAAAAACTGTTATGTCAATTGAGCGGTGAATTCCTTTAATGTTTTGTGTAGTAACAAATAACTAGTGAAAGAATACAATCTGTAAAACGTGCACTGTTTTACTTAGAATCCAAGCATCCTTTTTTTCAGGAAAGTATCAACATAAAAATATTCTATATTGTGGCTAATTGTCGATACTATATTTGTATCAAAGACGTATAAGCTCACATAAGTAGGTAGTGCGAGAGAAAAGACAAGACTGCTGGCAGACTGACAGTTTGGACAACATTTTGAGATGTGTATTGCCTTAGTATGTCTATTGACACGTTGATGTAGAACATGGGCTCTCTACCAGTAGAGCTTGTCGTTTCCCAGTCAATACATACAGCATTATATGATATTGGTAAACACCAGCACTTAATATCTATACCATATTTTATTTCTTCATTACTGACTGAAATTTGATCGTTTCAAGTTTTAATTTAATAGTAGGTAATTTTATATAAACTAAAATCCAGTTTGTAAATATAGATTTTCATGTAATACATAAAACAACCTACCTGTATCTCGCTACCTACAAGAACAATCTAGATTGTGGTGAAAAATAAGTGGACCACTTGAAACTTAATGTTTTTCTTATTTAATGTACTCTAATAAAATTATTATTAATTAAATCACCTGTAACAACTCACTACTATTATGAAGGCCTATAAAGTTTCTGTTTCTAATTTGATTGCTTCTTTAAATTACCCATGAAACTGTATTGTATTTATACATATATCGTAAATATACCTAAATTAAAGTTAAAAAACAATAGTAAAGTAAGTTTTTACAAAATGGGCCTTCACAAATGAAAAACTTGATATCATCTATGTCGCCCCATTAAAACCAAAATAATACAGAGGTGACTGTCGTTACTCGATATACTAAGTACACTTGATTTTCTAAAACTGTTAAGAATTTTAAATAAAACTGAATATAAAAATATTTCTGTTTTAAAAAGTACTAAGCTTAATAGCCGATTTAAAATGGTAAAGAATATTTCCTATATCAAATTAACCATATTCCTTCCAATTCATACCTACCATTATGCAGTCGCGTACTATTGTGTGGAAAACACAACCTATATCGAAGTTTAAATTTTCAGGAGTAAACTCAAATGACTTTTTTGGCGACATGTTCTAATTGTTTTGTATATATATATATAGATATAAGTACGTAAGAATATGCCGATTCTAGACCACTTTCGGAGCCAACAGTAAATCAATGGAAAATACTGTTTAAAGGACAATAAACGAATCTGTAAACCACGAATGAAAAATTACCGAATCTATAGCCGTTTGCTTCTACTTTCTTAAGCTGTCTAGTCAAATCAATCTATTTGAAATGTCTGCTACGAATAAACGAAAAATCTTCGCAGATAGAAAAAATTTCAAAGTCAAAAAGTGCAAAACCATTTCTCGGTCGACCTTTTCTCCTCCCTCTTTCTCTTTCTCTCTCCCTCTCTTTTTATGCCTATGACACGATCACTTCTGCCGTTTATAGGCTAGGATCTATATTCAGGCTAGAGAGAGAGAGAAGAGCGAGATACGGATAGAGAAATGGTTCCGGAATACGTACTGAATACTTCTGAACTTGGTGTTTCTCCGCTATGGCCACTCGCATTGAAACAGTTCAGAAGTAAACTTCCTAATCGACCAAACCGAATTCACGGTCATATATACTGAGCAAGAAACTACAACATCCAATCGAGAAGTAAAATTTAAGAAAATAATTTTAAAATATAATTTGAAAATTACAAGTAACAAAATATACATATACGGTATTTAAAATAGGTAAAATTATCTGACATTTAAAAAAAGAAAATGTTATAATAGTTAACGGAAACACAATTTTTATTCTTTAAAGCAATCTGCATTACCGACATTTTAGTTCCGAAAGAATGCGCAGTATCAATGACAGTCACTACAGACCGACCATCACGATAATCGCTTCGCCCGCGTCATATCCGTTAGTGATATCACGCCGTGAGAGGCACAATCGTTGGTTTACAACCACCATTTAGATAAATAAATTTTTTCTATATAAATGGAGCGCGATAAAATATCATGTCCGTTCTGCAAAAAAGAAATTTTAAGAAAAAACTATGATCGCCATTATAATTCTAAAAGTCACGAAAAAAACAAGCAAATTTACGATAATGAACTAAATGATTTAAGACAATGGGCTAGAGAAAATCAAATTGCCGATCACGAAAACATGTATAGTATTGAGAAATTACGAGAGTTGAAGAGACATTTTAAAAAGGAAAAGAAAGATCTCAATCTATTTAATGATGAAAAAATTCATTCAATAGCTGAAAAGTAGGCTATCGGTACTAACGATAAAACCAAGTCTAAAATCATTGAAAACATTGATAAAACTCTTAACGAAAAACCTGAAAATATCATAGATGTTGAAGTTTTATCCTCTATGCAAGGTCTTTTCAAGCAATATATTTTAACGAATTTGAGCGAAAATTGTATGTCAATTTACAAATATCTTTCAATTATGCGGTCAGAAATTAAAAGTTTAATCGAGAAATTTCAAGAAAATGTTAGAAATATGAAAGGATATCTCTCTTTGGAATGTGAATACGAAAGAACTTTAGTGAACGGTGAAAAACAAACGTGTCCAATGTACTTTACTATAAAAGCAGATGAAATCTTTGACGTAAATGACTTTATTACTAAGCAATTCAATAAATTATAACATCGAGA